>NC_090931.1:1004765893-1005068923 GCF_040938575.1 Ambystoma mexicanum | reverse complement strand
TATTTCATTATAGCCGCGGTTATCCCCTCTGAAAGCTGAGGGTAAACCACCCCAGTTTTTAGCGCAAGGGGCTGTACATGCATCCTTGGTAGTCGAGGCTATGAACTTGTTTTTTAAAAAAAATATATGTTCATATATATGTGGACAGTAGTCTTGTAAATATTTTAGGATACATTGTAGTCTTTGTACACAGTTACTGTAACACTTTGATAACTTTCTATTCATCAACACTACATATAAATGTGAACACTTTAAAAAGTTAAGTAAATATTCAGACAAAGGGGGTCATTACAAGTTGGGCGGTAAGGGTTAACGATCACCGGTAATGATGCCGGTGCCGGTAAACCCTTACCGCCCTATTCCGAGGTCCCTTATTGGGTCCCAGCAGGAACAGCTGGTCTGACCAGCCGTTCTCTGCGGGTCCTGTTAAGGGACCTTGGAGCTAATGACGGGCCTGCAATTTGCGGGCCCGTTATTAGCTCCTTCGCCATTCCCATTGAGCCCTATGGCAGCTCAAATGGGAATGGGGAATGGTCAACTGAATGGGGACTTACCGGGTCCGCATAGGTCGGAATGTCCCGGTAAGTCCCCATTCAGCCAGACTGGACCCAGACCCGGATTTGGAGGTAGCCATGGCGCTAATAGCGCCATGGCTATGACCCCCAAAGTCTTTATAAGACCAGGTTTATTTGGGGGAAATGTGGTTGCAAAATGACTTATTATTTGACTTTCCACACATGATACATCGTTTTCATCAGCCCTCTTGTCTTTATTATTAATGTTAATTATGTATGGAATAACAAAACCCTTAAAATTCAAGGAAAACACTGTAGTTGCAGGGACACTAAGGTGAGTAATACATTGTAAAAAAACCTGAAATTCAAGGAAAAAACAAAATCTCTGCAATTCAGATAAAGCCACCTTAACGTCATGCCCCCTGTTGCACAGCCTTTGATCACAATGATGACATCACAGATCATATCACCGATGACATCACTAATTACATGTTGTAGGAGAACACTGATAACATCACAAATTGCATCACTGATGACATCAATTGCGACAACACTAATTACATTGTATATAACAGATTACATCATTAATAACATTAGACATTACATGATTATTTCTCTTACCTGTGGTTGTATGTCTGTTTGACCACTTTCATCTTTACAACTAGGAGTGGCATTGCCTGTTATACCTGCAAGGAGGTTACGTTTATTTTCATGAGACACATAGCAAGTTGTTACTACTTAGTAATTAAACCAGGATATTATCAAGACAACAAGGATAGGAGACAGAACTCATAAGAAATTAAGGAGCCATTGGGGCATCCATGAAGTAAGATCTCCTAGCCAGTCATCCTCTTTAATTATTTATCCTGCTCTTTACATGTCCGTCGTCAGCTTCACCTCACTGATGAGGCCCAACAAAGCTGAAACACGTGTATGGGGGTTGCTGTTGGCACTCTTGTTCAGAAAGGAATTGCCATAGCATTTCGTTGCTGGACTGCCCATGTGGGCAGGACAAAGACTGATATGCAAATGGATATTTCCTATCTGTGAAAGGTACAGTGAGCAAAAAGCAGATGGCTGTGAACTCTCAAAGTGGTTAATAAACACTGAACAGGTTATCATGCCCTGTTCTTTCGAGAGAGGGGCACCTGCTACCTTTTTTGCATGTCCGTCGTCAACTTGGCCATATGGCGAGGGTCAATGTTCTATTGTCTGCATCATTTGGTGGCACATAAGTACAGCACATGCTTCCTATCTTATTAAAGATGCCACCCTCCATTGATGCCAGTAGGTCAAGCACCATCCGATTCTACAGTGCCAAGAAAGTTCCATCAGGCTCCAGCGGTTAATCTGTATCCATTTTGAATTAGTGTCAGTTTGGATTCCAGGAGCGAGTAATGAGGTAAAAAATACTTCAGTCTTTGAAAATAACCTGTATTATGTAGGTAGCTTTCCCAAGGACTTGTTTGTTTCCTTCAGAAGTAAGTATAACATTTCCTTCTTCTTCCCCTTTGTGAGTTAATGTGTCCTGAGCTGTGCAGCGTACTGGGATTGTCCTTTGGTCAATTTCACATGTTTCTCTTGGGCCATCATCACAGGAGCATGCAATATCACCAATGAACAGAGGCGGCTCCACAAGGGTGGTAAGTAGAAATGGGCCTTATTTCTGGCATCATGTACATTCAATTGCAGTTGCTGTTAGTGTCAACAGGAACTCTTCCTTTGCCTCGGAAACAAAACAAAGATTGAGTGAGTATCTGTGCTTTTACAGGCAGTTCATGTTGATGCATACTTGTGAACGTATTAACATGCAATGCCCATACATGTC
Source organism: Ambystoma mexicanum (assembly GCF_040938575.1). Taxonomy (NCBI): domain Eukaryota; kingdom Metazoa; phylum Chordata; class Amphibia; order Caudata; family Ambystomatidae; genus Ambystoma; species Ambystoma mexicanum. The sequence continues at coordinate 1,005,066,580 of NC_090931.1, read as the reverse complement.
CAGAACCTTCATCTGTTTCCATTATTTCGTATTATGTAAATCCCATTGGTCCCTAAACATTAAACACTGCCTGCCCCTGCACGCATTTCTTGTTCCAAAATATTGCACCTTCTATAATCATCTGTGGTTTTGCTGGACATTGTGCTTCTTCATATCTTCCCATCACTTCACACTCATCTTTGGATCTCTTTTCCATCTTTATCTGGCCCCCGTGCCCCTGGAACTGCTGTTGCATTCTACAAATGATTAAATGTGCTAAGCAATGTGCCTCTAAAATTGGCACTCCCTTGGATAAGAACAGTCTGGGGGTGCCAACCGCATGTGGGATAAGCCAACATATTTAACATGAACACAGAACGGTTGGGCACTAGGTTGAAACTACCCTTTCGCTTCACTCTATTATTTACTGAGTTTGGTATTTAGCAGCGTGGTCACGTGTGGGTGGAGGTGCTGCCCATACATCCTGTTTCGAAAGAGTGAAAGTAGTTCAGTCCCGGATACCATGCACTATTTGATTTGGAAGGATGGATATCCACTACAATAGTTTTGTTCAGAACCCAATGTGGTTTGATAAGTGTAGTAAAGACATGCAGTCTTATAGGTCAGCCGACACTTGTTTCGACCTCAAGGGTCCTTTTCAGGGCTGTTATTGAACATACATGTAAGATAGTGATAATTGTGACAAGTGAAGTAGTTGCGACATATGTGGATTAAAACCATACATGTTTTTATGAATTAGATCCAGTGATAGTGGAAATAGTGGTTTGAGGTGTGACTGGGTTGGAGTCTCTCTCCGAGAGGCCATAGTCATATTTCCTGCAAGTAGTCCCTAGTAGAATACCGTATTGGTGGAGATGTGAGGGGCTTGGGAGACGCAAGCCTCTGAATATGCACATTGGGGCGTAATGGTGGCGGCAGATGCTGATAAACTTAAGTCTTATGTCCAATTGTGGCTTCCAAGGTGCGTGCCCGGGCGGATGGTTGGTTTAGAGAGTCCCGGCAGAGAATGGGTGATAAGGGTTCGGACCGGAATTGCAGTGGTGCAGGTTCTATATGTGACAGAAAAAGCTGCTGTGTCTGTAGCAGCAGAAGCTCAAGTAATTACTTATGCCAGTTGCGTGACTGTGGAATACCGTGCATCGAGCAGTATGGATCCTGGGGACAGTTGGACCGGTGTACGGTGTGTTGGGAGGCCAATGGTGGTGTGGATTAAAGTAACGTGTGCCCAGTGTGGCTTTTGTGGTGAGTTCATTTTTCCCTTGCGATGTGCAATGCTACTGGGACTGGTGAGCCAAAGCAGTGCATTTATTGGGCATGCACACCTGGGACTCCTATACCTGCATGCATGAGCATACTGTGTATTCGCTGGTAGTGTTGGAGATGGGGGCACATGTCTTGGGGGCATGGTCCAGGCAGAGGTGAATCCAGCCCTCCTCGACGCATGCGCAAGCTTCTTGCTGTATTTTGAGGCTGTATAGACCACTGTAGTTCAACGTATAATTGGGCCTGCATCGCGGGAGTCTATTGTAGTGCCTGTTGAGGGTTTCATGGACCATGACATATTTATTAAATGTCATTACACACAACATTGCCCAGTGTAGTTACTGGGTCATGTGTTGATTATGTTGGCCCATGCCTGTGGTGGCAATTTACGGAACCAAGAAAAGGGAGGGTTCATTAGGGGGGCAGCCGGGCAGCCTATTAATGGGTTGGGGAGTTGTGTACTCTTTTTTTGGAACACTTGAACTCCAGGGAGTTTGTTACATTTCCTGGCCTGCTGGTTTTATGCATGGAGCCGGTTTAGAAGAGAGTCCTGAGGGGAGTGGCCCCCGTGTTTGAATATATCTAGACCCCAGGCAAGGGCATGGGTAGGTTATGCTCTGGATTGGTTTGGTCAGAGGGTTTTGACCCAATGTTAGAGTGATGAGAAATGGTGGCCACATACATTGGTACATTTCATAAGAATACATTGAAATCATGATCTGTGTTCAGGCCTTTCATTATGCATCTGAATCTGCTGATCATCCAAGATTCCTGTTGTCTCAGCTTGCACTCTCTGTTGCCTCTGGTTCCACATTTCACAGTTTGAAGCCCTATGAAGCTGATCTTCCTTTTGTCCTCCAGCTGGTGGTTCTGTTGCCAATGGGTCACCAGTGGGAACTTCTGATCTTGTGAGTGTATAGTGTTCAGATGTTCCCAGGTGCAACCATTTTTTAGCTTGCCCGCTGTTGGTGTTGATCACTCCACTTCAAAAGGTCCATTGATCTTTGGTTGGTTACACCGTCGCAGGTGCTGTCTGGTGTAGACTCTGTCGCCAGGATATAGCTAAAGAGGTTCTTCTGTTGCTGTGTCTTATTGATCAGTTGGGGCTCTGTTGTGCACTTTGATGTTTACCTCTGAAGAAATTATCTTTGCACAGGTTGACATATTCTTAAGATATACACTAAACATGTCTCACAAAAAGTATGCACTTCTGTGTGCATCAGGTGCAGTTAGTGTGGGCACATGCAGGACATACATCCTCCTCCCTGGCACCACTTCATGAGGTGTCAGGTGGTGGTCCTTGCTTGGTTGATTGTGCAGACTAAACAGGGCTAAGGGCAGGCAGCACAGCCAGCTCTTTTTAAGATTATCACACAGCTTGGCTAACTTCTTTTTTAACAAACAGTTCAACCTTTCAACCACTCCATTCACTTGTGGGTGGTAGTAGGTACATAGCTTGTATTGAATTCCTAACAATAGGGTGACCTCCCGAAGGAACTCATTTATAAAGTGAGGCCCATTATCGGACCTCAGAATGTCACATATTCCCATATGGAAATCACCTCCCTAACAAGAAATCTGCATTGCCACAAGGTCCTTCCTCTATCCAGCGGGAGTATGAGTACACTACCACTTACCTGTAAGCGCTTCATCTGTTCTCATATATATATATATATATATATATATATATATATATATATATAATCGATATGGAGCTCCTTGAAAGGCCCTGTAGGTTGGGGCAATGTTGCCTTTAGTGTCTTGAGTATATGCCCAGGATGAAATGTGTGGCATGTGGTGCAATTTGCCATTAACTTTTTTTTAAAAAACTTTTATTTTTGGCGGCAGAGGTTCACAAGGCACATACATCAAGGCAACAAGTATGCATGATAAACATATGATGGAGCAACACATTAATCACAGTACATTAATCACAGCAATGCCAAACGAGCTTCGCATGAGAGGAGAGTAAATAGGAGTTCATGATGCAGGTGTGGTCCCTGATGGAGTGGGGGATGAGCCGGACCCGGGCATGCCCTCACTTTGATTGTTAAGATACGTATTGAATTCAACCCAGATGTTCTTGGGGCGGGAATGGGCGGGGTGCATGGACAGGTATTTCTCCTCACAGTTCCGCGAGCAAGTAGAGCCAATTCTGGTAGACTGAAAGGGAGGGACTTCTCCAGCTCTGGAGTATGCATTTCTTGGCTATCATAGACCCTGTGTTCAGAAATTTAGCCAAACGTCTGGTGCCATCCGTTTCCCGGCTCCAAACAGAACTGCTAAAGGATCAGGATCAACTACAGTTTCAGTAATAGCAGTGAGTTTTTCTAGAATGCTTTCCCAGAATCCAAACAGTTTATCGCAGGTCCAGAACATGTGTAAGTGATCAGCTTCTGTCGCCCCGCAACAGGGGCAGGGGTGCACCATGGCGTGGGTGAATCTCGAAGTCCTGTGTGGAGTATAATAAAGCCTGTTTAGAAGTTTATATTGCATGGCGAGATGATGGAAATTGAGGGAGACTTTTTGGGTGTGTAGGCACATTTCCCCCCAGACCTTGTTGGATATCTCTAGGCCCAGTTCAACTGCCCATTCATCGCGTGCCCTGAGAGCAGGAGTAGGGGTAGCATCCTGTAGGATCCTATATACTACTCCACGGGTGCCACCAAAATTGGCAATATATGCAATCGCCGGGTTGTCTGGGGGATCATCTGGGAATGTGGGCCATTTGGTGCGAAACGCGGCCCACAGTCTATAGTATTGGAGGGTCTCCAAGGCGAAGCTGGTGTGCCCTTGTTTCCACGTTTGGGGGTCAATGAACCTGCCTTAGGTGTAGAAGTCCGACGGGCCAACGCTACGTCATGTGTGGGCTCCAGGCTGGGGAAGGCCCACACAGGGAGCCACTTATAGTATGGGGAGGCCTCAGGTGTCGGATATAGCAGGTGCGTCCAGGCTTGAAGGGTCGTGTTGATTGGATCAATGGGAGAGTCAGGTGTGTAATGCTGGTGTAGTATGAGGGACATGATGTTGATGCCAGCTGCTGCCAGTCGTTCCAGTTTGACGTTCCAGTTTGACGTGGGGACGCGCCAGAGTACCAGGGTACCAATGAGTGGCATGTTGGGCTTGAGCCGCAGACCAGTAAAGCATCAGATCCGGAGCCGTGAGTCCCCCTTGACTGTATGGGAGCACCATGTCAGTCCACTTCTTGCGCACTGTGCCAGAATGCCATAGGAACTGTGCACATAGTGTGTGTAGTCTTGCGAAGTATTCCCTCCCAGGCCATATGGGTACGTTACTGAAAGTGTAAAGGAGTTTGGGGAGTAGAATCATTTTAATGAGAGAAAGCCGACCAGCAATGGATAATGGAAGGGTACGCCACCGTAAGACTTTAGTCTCGACTGTTTGTGCTACCGCAGAGTAATTATCGGCAAGCAGGATGGATTTGGTTAGGGATATTTGTACACCCAGATATCTGACACCATTCGAGGACCAGCGGAGGGGGTATTCGGTGGTGGGTTTTTGGGTGGATTTAGTGAGCGGGAAGATCTCTGAATTTGAATAATTAATAGTGAAACCGGAGTGGGTGCCGATGCGGGTAATATCTCTCAATAGAGGGTCAAGATGGGTTGTGGGATCTCTGATGTACAGTAGAACATCGTCCGCATATAGGGATATCATTTTGGGGTTGTCTTTCAGTCTTATTTCCCTGGGGCGTGATGTGCACGGACATAGTCTGCCATCGGCTCTATTGCTAGAGCAAACAGAATTGGAGAGAAGGGACATCCCCGTTGGGTACCCCTGAAGAGTGTGAAAAGGTCAGATGTCAGTGTATTAGCTCTTAACCGCTCCACAGGAGATGTGTATGATAATTTGATGAACCCAATCATGTTTGGGCCGACCAGCCACATGTATCTCCAAGAGACCATATCAAAGGCCTTCTGAGCATCCAGCGTGACCGCCACAGCTTGTGCATCTTGGTCTATGCGGGACATAACGTTAAACAGTCTTCTGATATTATGGGAGGTAGACCTCCCAGGAACGAAGCCAGCCTGGTCTTCATGGACTAGATATGTCATGATGGGCAGAAAGCGATTTGCTATAATTTTAGTAAAGATTTTTGTGTCGAGGTTCATAAGGGAGAGGTGTCTATAAGACCCGCATTCATTGTCAGGCTTGCCAGGCTTGAGCAGCACCGTGATGACAGCTTCACGCATGGAAAGGGGAAGGATAGAGACATGGAGTGATTCGTCCCAGACCTCAAGCAACCTGGGGGCTAATATGGCGATGTGCTCTTGATAGAAATCGGCGGTTAGCCCGTCAGGACCCGGGGCCTTGCCTTTGGGCAAGTCTGAGATGGCTGTTACTATCTCGTCTAGTGTAATTGGGGAATCCAACTGGTCCCGGATAGTGGAGGAGATTTCTGTGGTGGGGATCTGGTCGAGAAGCTCTCGCATATATTGTTCGGTGTGTTCGGCAGGCTGGGAGTAGAGGGACCTATAAAACTTGGTGAATATATCTAGTATTTGTTGGTCTGCCCATTGTGCATTACCATGTTTATCTTTAATAGAGGTTATTTTCATCCGGCCAGATTCCCTTTTAACTAGTGTCGCTAATGTTTTCCCCGGCCTGTCCCCCTCGCCATATTTCCTGGCAGCCTGTGGGCGGCTAAAGTACTGGACTTCAATGATGGCAAGTGTGTTGTATGCCTGGAGTTCGTCACTGATTTGGGCGAGTATGGCGGGGTCGGCCCCAGCGGAACATCGCAACCCCAATTGCTTCAGTTTGGCTTCCGAGCGACCAAGGGCAGTTCTGATTGCTTTCAGCACCGCAGCCTCCCGGAGATAGACATACCCCTAATATACACTTTGAAGTCGTCCCACCTAAACGCAGCTGAGGTTTCCTGAGGAGTGTTGTGCTCAAAGAAAGACACAATGTCCGCAAGTATTTCAGCCTTGAATACAACATCCCTGAGGGCCTCGAATATGAAACGCCAGGTGCTGAATGTCGAGACAGGTATCCCCAGCCCCACCGATAGTGTGATTGGGGCATGGTCCGACAGTGTCCGAGGTAGGATCTGGGATCCCTACACCCTACCCATGACCTCTTTTGACACAAAGAACAAGTCTATCCTAGACAAGCTATCGTGCGCAGACGAATAATAAGTGTACTCCCGTTGTTGGGGGTGTAGCGTCCTCCAGGCATCGCAGATGTCAAGTATCTTATTGTGGCCATGTAGCCTACGTGCAGCACTGTACAGGGCACAGGGAGCAGTACCAGTCTTGTCCAGGATAGTGTCTAGAATAAGATATAAATCTCCTCCCCACAGAACCAGAATTCCCACGTAGCCCAGCAGTATGGTGGTAATGGTATCAAAAAACTCGGGAGAGTCCACATTGGGGCAGTAGATATTCTTTGTTGACCAGTGTACAGTGTAGTATACCATAGTGTCCTTCAGGGCCCATGTAGCTTTTGTGTAATATAAACTTAATTGATTTGTGAATCATCGTGAGAACGCTCCTGGATTGGGTGGAATAAGAGGTAAAGAATCTAGCCAGGCCCCATGCTGGGGCCACGGTTCTTGGTATGTGGCCATTGGAGTGTGTCTCCTGTAGAAGCAGTACCTTACAGCTATGCCTGTTAGAATAGGCCATGATTTTACGGGCCTTGGTGTGATTGCTTAACCCACGGACGTTCCAGGACATTATGACGGTAGACATTTCAGTGACAGATATCTTATCCTACCATACATGTTTTAGTGAACATCCCAGATTCAGCAGTAGTGTGTGCCCCCAAAGTTGGAGTTGAAAGTGCGATCGTGGCCCTTTAATGCACGCACCGTGCAACCTTGTATGCCTTTTTTAGATAACACCGCGTTCCCACCCACCACACTTCACCACCAACCCAAGTATAGCAGTGTAAGCATTGCCCACCCTTAACTGTACACAGCTGAGCCGTCCCTAACCTGGACCAGCCTGTTCAAGAGCCCAACTCAGGCTAACCCACAACAAAGGTGTGAAGAACAGTGCAATCGCAATGGGGTGCGCTATTGCCGTGTACTAGCACGCTTCGAGCCCAAAGGGATCCGTTGAAAAACAAGCGGTATTTGCAGTCTTATAATGCATGCCCTTGCTTCTCTTAATAGAAATTAAAGGCCTGAATGTGAATCATAGGAACGTTGCAATTTGAACATCAATAGACAATCACGGTGAGTAGTTTAATATTATGATAGTTTGACAGTGTGTATCAGAGAGAATAGGTGACGTGAATACAGCCAGAGCTGTAGAAAAGAGTAAATATAATAACAGAGTAATTGTGAATAAGGTCAATGACCGGTGAAGTTCTCAATCCGCATAACAGCAGGACGATCGAAGGGAACAAGCCTCAGACAAAGTTCAGTCATTGTCCATTATATCATCAGCGGGCGGACGAGGGGGAACATGTGCTTCTATGAATTTCACTGCTTCCAAGGGCACCGTAAAGAAATAAAGTTTGTTGTTGAATGTGAACTTCAGGCGCACATGGAATAGAATGGCATGGAGAATAATTCCCTCCCTGAACAGTTTGTTAACTCCGAGGAATTGGTGACGTTCCTGCTGTACTCCGGTCGAGAAGTCGGGGAAAATTCGGATCACTTGTGAGTCCATCCTGAGCTCTCCTTTTTCACGTGCAAGGCAGAGGATCTGGTTGCGGTCTTTAAAACTTAGAATTTTCGCAATGATGGGCCTCGGGAAATCCCCAGGCTTGGGACGCGGAGCTAGCGCCCTGCGAGCCCTTTCGATGGTGAAGAAGAGGGACATATCAGGATTGCCCAATAGATCTTTCAAGAGCCAGTTTGAGTCGGCCGTTCAGCGCATTTTCCAAGACCCCGATAATACGTATATTATTCCTCTGTGATCTGGATTCGAGGTCATCACATTTGGCCTTTAATGACTTCATGTCCGTGACAAGGGTGGATACTGTACTCTGCAGTGTGGTTATATTGTCCTTATTAGCACTGATTCTGTTTTCAGTTTCCGCGATTCTCGTCCCTTGTTGATCTAGTTTGGCCTTGAGAGATGCCACATTTGCATTAATGTCATCCAGCTTTTCGTGAAAGGCTGCAAAATTTCTAGCCATTGATTCCATCATGAACGTCAGGTCCGCAGGAGGCCCCTCTATGGAGAGTGGTGCATTGACCTGGTTTCATGATGCGTGGGCAGACCTCGGGGTAGGTTTAGAAAATGTGTCCATGGCTCCAGTCTTATTGGTGTTCCTGGATCTGTTTGACATTGTGTTGTATGAAGTCTGAGTACTCAAAGTGCAGTGGTAAGCCTCATGTGGGTATTATACACCCTGAAGTTGTGCAGTGCAGAAACAAGATGGAGAAACAGCTCTCTTGTCAGTGGCGTAGCAGCAGCCCACAGAGCTATCAGGCGAGGACTATCAATGCCCGGAGCCGGGATTCAGAGGAGACAGTGCCAGGGGAAACGATCAGGAAGTTCACCCCAATGGCTCATAGGAGGCAATATGGGCGCCCACCGCAGGATCCCAGCGCACAGAGCCAGAAGGTTAGTCCCTGTGAGGGAGTGGGGGGCAGCAGCCAGACCAGGGGGACCGCAGAGAGAGTCCGCGCACAGAAGCCTCCCCAACTCCTCACCTCAATCTCGGCTCACGTCCGTGTCCAGGACCGGGATGGCAGAGTCTTCAATGAGCCCACACGGAGCCCGTGCGGCGAACACACGCGCGGGTGGCCCAAGAACTGAGTTGTCTCGAAAGGCTCCCCGGCTGTTAGGTGCGGCGGGAGCAATGTCTCCAGAGGGTGCAGCAGTATCACAGGGGCCGCGGGGGAGGGTCAGGCAGAGGCGCCGCATTAGTGCAGAGCGGCGGAAGGCCACCAGGAGTCCCAGATGTCAGGCGCCGGCGTCTCACGTCAGATCTGCCCACGCGTGTCGGTGTAGGTCCCACGGGTGGCCCCCGCATACCAGGCACAGCCCCAGCCCCCAAGCCGCCGGGCGCGGCGGGCCAGATAGAGAGTCAGGCAGGCGGGTGATGAGAGCCTGTGAGCCACAGAGCCGCAGGCAGCAGCGGGCGTTACTCGGCGCTGCCGCGCACCCGGGCAGTACGAGGGCCCAGCCCGGCCCAACACAGGGGCAGCGTTGGTGGCCGAACACAGGGTCAGGAGGTCCAATTTGGGGCCAGATTTCACAGGCAGGTATCTCCGGGTGTCAGTGAGGTAGGAGCCGAGTCTGGAGACGGAGCAGAGTGGGGGCAGATGTAAAGCGGCAGCACACAGAACTGGAAAGCTAGGCAGCCATTTTGTCGGCTGCTCAACAGCGCCCCCCAATTTGCCATGAACTTGTCAACTTATTCAGCCAGATTTGGCACAAATCAATCCTCACTTAAGTCAGCAGCAGTATGCTACTTAGGTGCATGCGTAGGAAAATGGAGCTGCTCTAAGCTGATGTTTAAAAGCTCTACTGGCATCACTACTTTACCTGTGCTGTTTTGTCTCCATATGATATCTGTGGTACATAGAGTACATCGTCTTTTTATCCACAATGCATTGTCTTCTGCTGGGGCTCTCTCCTGAAACTCAATTATATTTTCCTTTGATAATATACTATAAGCTTAAGGTGGTCTTCCTTGGTGAACTGCTGTGACAGTCATTTGACTTTCCTCTGGAAAGGGCATATAAGCTGCCTGTTTTGCGGCTGCTTCCGCAGCTACGTTTCCACGTGAAACTAAATCTTTCCCTTTGGAGTGTGCTGCGCACTTCACTATGGCCCTGTTTAAGGGATCTTTCAATGCTTCAATTAGTCTAACTAACAAGAGTCCATGCTGGACTGGTGACTTGTCTGTCCTTCTGTACCCTCTTCTCTTCCACCTCAATAGTCCTGCATGTACTGTAGAGGTCATATGGTCAGAATTAATATAGACAGTGACATCTTCGTATGTTGACATCTCTAGGGTTTCTTTGAGTGCCACAGGTTCTGCTGCCTGTGCTGAATAGTGCAAGCGTAATCTCTGTTGCATCACCATTTGGAATTCTTCCTGTTGGCCTTTCACATATTATATTACTGCTGCACCTTTGTGTCTCTGGCCACTTCTCGATCAAACTTCAGAGATATACTCTCCAGTATCAAGGGGGTCTTCACTCACCTTGGTGTATTCATCTGGTTCTCCTTCATACACTGCACAGTCATGAACTTTGTCTTGGGGCTCAACCGGCGTGGCAATATTTGTTGACGGGTTAACTGCATATCACCTCACTACAGTAATGGCTGGATTTGTCAGGCGTACTTCATATCTGCTTGCTCTCTGTGTGGAGACTATTGTTTAGTTCCTCTCTAAAACGGAATATACTGCATGCTAAATGTACAAAGTGAGTGGACATCACATAACAATGGTGGCATATTTCTGTACTGCAAATGCTGATGCAGCTAATGCTTGCTCACATGGGAAATTTCATTACAATACTGGGTCTAGCAGACTACTTAAGTATGCCAATGGCTTGTTTTTCTGTGATGATCGATGTGTGAGTACTGCTGCCATGACCTGTCCACTTGAGTGTGAGAATAGGAAAACTGGTGTGTTCTAATCGGGGGTTGCTAATACTGGTGTACTGCTGATAGCATTATTAGGTTCTCAAAACATTCATACATCTCTTCTGTGCATACAAGTGTGTCTTTGCTTTTCTGTGCTTCATTGAGTGGCTGCAGTAGGGGTCTGACATATGGTATGTAATTAAATACCCAGGTGCGGCAATAATTACACAAGCCTAGGAATTGATGCATTTCTATGATTGTGTTGGGCTGTGATGTGTATCTCACTGCTGTGGCTCTGTCTGGGCTTATCCTTCTCCCTGCTGACCCAGGTTCACCACTTCCTTCTGGCAGTGTTGTCAAGAGCTGTACTGTGTGTTTTCTGTACTGTTCTTCTATGGTGCTGCACACTAAAAGGTAATCTATGTTTTGTATGACTGCACGAGGCAGGTTAAGGTTCCCTAAGTCCATCTGGAGGACCCTGTTAAAAACACTTAGGATTTGCAGTACCTTTGGGGCAATTGAGTGTGCTGAAATCATTTTCCGCAATATGAAAATGTGGTCAGGTATTGTGAGCCTGGATGCAGTCGTATTGTGAAAAATGCATTTTTAAGATCTATCACAGAAAATAGACTGCAGGTATGTTACACAATTCTGATGCAGTGTTTGGCACCAGCGATATTCTGCTTCCACTATATCGTTCAGAGTGTGAATATCCTGAATGAATTTCCCTTTGCTTTCGTTAGAGGATACATGGCCATGTTGCATAGTGAATCTGAAGGAACTATTATGCCTTGGCCAAGCAGTGCATTGATTGTATCATAAATTCCCTCATCTGCTTCTTTGGACAATGGGTATTGTTTCACTCTAGGGAGTATGGCACCTGGTTTGAGTTTGATTTTAACTGCCCTATGCTGGTCAGTCGCCGTGCATCATGTGGGTTGCTTGTCATTGTGAACCAGGCACTTTGGATAAGGCTTCTTTTTACTGTGATGGGGTTGCTGCATCTGTCAGTTTCATCTGTGGCACTTCCCTGTGCTGTACCACCAAATAGCAGGGTATGCTGATTTCAAAAACAATTTCTTCATCAGTTTCAGTGTTTATCTGTGATCTCTCTTTGCGGCAGTGTCGGGTCTATGCATAGTACTGTTCTCCACTCCATCCCTTATTCATCTGTGCATGTTACAATGATTGTATCTTTTCTCATGATCACTGCATTAATGTGTAATGTTAAAATTGTTCCTGGGGCTTCCACATGCATCAATGCTGGTCTGAATACAAATTCTGCTGACAGGCGAAATATTACATTTTGTACACCTGCTAGCCAACCAATCCGAATGGTTACTGCATATATAAACAGAGCCTCATGCAATGGTAAAGCTCAAATTATGTTAGCTTGCTGGGGGCTGTGCTATTGCATATATGTTTTGGGAACCGGAAGTGGGAAAGCATTGCTACTTAAAACACTAGCTCCAGTGTAGTGTTTAACTGTTCCATGTGGATGGGCATTGTAATCCCATGGTACTGTAATTGCCTCCACTGGAGCCTGTTGAGTCACATTACTCATTGTATTTAGTATTGGATACTGTATGGGCTGCCCCTGTGTGGGTGCGATCATTTCTACTGGGCCTACATTCTGAGTTTGCTCAGATTCTGGAGCATACATTGGTAGCTTAGTTTGGAACATAAAAGCCCTGTGTTGGCCTTTGTACGTAAGACAGGGATGGGGGTTATTCTGGGGTGAACCTGCATGGGGGGTCTACTTCAACAATCCTTAGACATGTGTCCCATTTTACAACATGTCCAACATGCTCCTCCGAATCGAGGTCATAATACCGTGAATCATCTCCCTTGTCCCTTTTCTGAGTTAGCACTTGCTCCTCAGACTCTTCTCCTATCTCATTGGTTGCCAGTCTTGTGATGGTCCGGCTGCTGTTGAACATCTACAGGTTTGGTTACTACTGCTCACTCCATACTAACTTTTGCTAATTTCTTCTGTACTGGTTTGGCCTTGCGTGCTGCACCTTTTTTTCTGTTGCCCTCTTGTTCTCACGCTTGAATTTACAAAAATGCACTATGTGTGCTTGTATCTCACCCCATCCTTTCGCTTCCATAAATACAGTTCTATCTGATTCTACTTGCACTTCAGTGGGATGTTCTTTTCGTAATACATGGCAGAAAAATGGTATGTTCTTTTCCCATGCTGCCCCAGTCTTTTCTAGCCACATTTCCTCAATGGACTGAATATACAGTGCAGGGCCCTCATTGTTTTTCATAGTTTGTGCCATTATGGCACCTGAATCAGGTCTATCTGGGCATGATATTCTCAATGCATTCCATACACAGGCTTGACAGTTATTAAATGGAGTGCCATCATGTGGAATACTTTGTAACCAAACTCCTGGGTACCCTGCTCACTCCCAAATTGTGTTGGTCTGATATCCAATTATATTAGCTAATAGACTTTTCATGTGCCCAATTGGAAGGGTAGCCCCTGCTCTGTGTTTCTCCAGTGCACTTATCAATGTACCTGTCCCGCTGTAAGAGGTGGTAGTCTTAATTAAGCTTGTCCATATTGGCCATGGTATATATTGTGATCTGCCCATTCCCTTTTGTATTAATGGGAACTACCTTGCATGTTTTAGGCTAAAATGTGTTCTTGCCTTCTTCCTCCCTCGGGCTACTGCCATAGTTCTAGGGTGAGGTCTCAATTGTCTCTCCCAAGGAGTCCCTTCTTCCTGATCCTCTTCGGTTTCCCTGTTCTCCTTGCTCTCTTCCTGCTCATCTGCACTTTCTATCACCTCATATTGATAGTCTACCTCCTGATGCTCTAGTTCTTCAGTTTCTTATTTTGCATCTTTAATTGCTTCCTTTTTCAATTTCAATAATATTTCTCCCACTGCCCATGTTTCTGCCCCACGTCTTCCTTGTCGCTTTCGCAATTCTTCTGTCTTGCTTATCGCTGTTTCTAAATCCTTGCATGCTTTATTTTCTAGCTTTATTATTGCCGGGTCTTGTCTGTCATTAAGTGCACTTGCTCCCTTTGCTGAGCTCATTTCTGAATATGAGGGGGTATATATCAGGGGTTTGTATATCCTACAGCTGGCTTCAAGGGATACTGGCCCATTATGGGTGGGGCTGTCGGTTGCGCAGTCTTTAGAGCCTGTGCCAACTGGGTACTTTTCTCTACACCGGCCTTAGGTACCGACTACACAGGCATCAAAGCATGTGTCGTACTTGTGCCGCATGACAGGGCCGGGGTGGATACTCCCGCAGTATTCCTGTTTCCTTTAGTGCTAGTCTCATCTTCCTCATATAATTTCCAAAAATCTAATAGACTCTGTCTCTTCCTCAGTTTTGTACCCTTATATGTGGACAGTTAATGGGTACACATATGTTCAATGATGCTCTTATCATGTGTGATCTCAGATGTGCAAGCTGTAAAAAAGAATTTCCTTATGCTCCTGCGGCCCATTCTTGATTATATACATTACTATTTTCTCCTTATAAGTTGGTAATTCTTTACACATAGGTTCTAATGGAGTACTCATTTTCTTCTACACAATAAAATACAAATACAACTGATCAGAATAACTCTTTGCACAAACAATGGGCCTCATTACGTCGACCCTGTAACAATGTTTCCGTCACCCGATATCCCGTTGCTACCGGGATATCATGAGCAGTGGCAGAACAGTAAATCCCCATTCCCGTGGAATCGCAAGGACAAGAATGCACTGTTTTGTCACTGCAGGACCAAGAAACAGACTGTGGAATCAAGATGATTCTAGAATTCTTTACAAATTCAAATAAGTAAATACATCCAGGAGAATTGCATTTCAGTGCTTGTACACAGGTATGTCACTGTGTATTTGTATCTCAGTGCAAAATACCTATACAGATCAGTAGCATAATTGGCTAAAGGCAGGGCCCCACAAGGCACATGAGAGCATCGTATGGGAACAGCATTGAAGGGTCCTGAAATTGGTTCCATGTCATTTCATCGCATGCCTTTTCATCCCCAGGCTCGTTAACGTGCACATTCCATCGAATGTGCTTGTTTTTTTCTTTTGGTTTTTTTTGGCAGGGGAACCTGCCCAAACCCCACTCCCACACTTATTTTTTGCCATTGCCCACCCGCCCAAACCCTTATCTGTCCTTTCCCACCCCCCCTAAAAAATTTGATGAGCACAATCGATGGAATGTGCACTTTGAAAAGCCTGGGGATGAAAAGGCTGGCGATGAAAGGACGTTGTACCCTGACATTCTCATGTTCTTTTCTTCTCTTCTCTCCGATTCAATTTATTTCCTTATACTTCCCTGTCCTCTCCTCCTAACTGTTATCCTCAGATTATTAACTTCTGACTAATTTCCAACCTCTACCTGTTCCTCTAATATTTCCCCTCTACTTTTTCTTGACTCCTCTTACCTGCATCTTCACATTGTTCTGTAGTTTTTATGTATCTTGCTCTACCTGCCTACAACGCTCTGATCTTACTTCCACTCTTCCTCATTCTTTGTTATTATTTTATTTATTGTTTTATTTATTGAATATTTGTATGCGCCTATACATCAAAAGGTGTTTCCAAGCACCACAAGACAAGCAAGGAACGGGGGAGGGGAGGGAGAAAAACAGTAAGAGTCCTACAAGGTCTTGTGACATTCGGATCATGCAAGTGCAGTAACAGGAAGTGCAGGGAGATGGGAAGAGGGAGAAGTGCAGGGAAGAAGTGCTGGGGAGAGGGGGGCCCAAGGGCTGGACAAGTGCTAAGGGAGACCAAGGGGGGTGGGGGGAGCAAGTGCATGGGGAAACAAGGGATGGGGAAGACTAGTGTGATGGAAGGGGGTGGACCAGACTCACTAGGCTAGTCAAGGAAGGGTGCCCGGGAGCAAGTGATAGTAAGGGGAGAGGGGGAAGACTGGTTGAAAGAGGACCTGGCCCCAGTAAGGTTCATAGGGGATACAGGCAACCAGATATCAAATCAGGCGAGGCTAGCTGGGGAGGGGGAGAGGGAAGGATGAGGAGAAAAGGAGGGTCTTGAGAAGCTTACAGAACTTAAGGAGATCTGGCTCACGATGGAGAGCAACAGGGAGGGAGTTCCAGAGAGAAGCTCCTGCCGAGGAAAGAGATCTACCCCCCATCTTTGCTTGGAGAAGCATCTGACCTGCAGAGAGTAAGAGCTAGAAGACTGAAGGACTCTAGCAGGGAGGTATTTAGTGAGAGAGAGTTGGGTGTAGTGAGGTCCCCAGCCCCAGCAAGCCTTGTGGGTGATGCAAAGGGTATTGTATTTGGTCCTTGCAACCACCCAGAGCCAGTGGAGAGAGTTTAGGGCTGGAGAGATGCGGCCCCTGGGCTTGTGGCCAAGTATAGGTCTTGCAGTCCTATTCTGGATTAGTTGAAGAGGGTGGAGGAAGGAAAGAGGCAGATTAAGAAAGAGGCTGTTACAATAGTCCATCTTCTAGAGAACCAGTGCTCTAGAGACAGTTTCTGGGGGAATGTGAGGAAAGGCAGCATGCCTGTGAGGAGGTGAAGCTGAAAATGAGATTTCTTGAGAAGATCAACCATATGAAGTGAGAAGGAGAGCGAGGAATCAAAGAAGACATCCAGGTTTCTTTGCCACACACAAGGGTGAGGGGAGGGGACACAAGGAGGGTGGCCAGAAAGAAAGAGAGAAGGAGGGGGCAGGAGTCATATTGAGAACAATCTCAGTCCTAATGGCATTAAGGCAGAGATCGTTAGCAGCACACCATGCCTGAATACAATTCAGATAGTAGGGAATGAGAGTGGAAAGAGAGGAGGAAGAGGAGGGAAGCTTAAAGGAGAGCTGTTTCAGCATAACATTGGAAATGAGGAGAGAAGGTGGAGATCAGGTGGGTGAAAGGGGCAAAGGAAATGTTGAAAAGCCACAGTGAGAGGATAGAGCCCTGAGGAATGCTGCAGGTAGAGAGTGAGATAGAGCGGAGAAACGAGCCCAGTTATTAAGAGGTTTGTATGTCAGTTTAGCAGGTTTGAATGTAGGAATTGCATGTTTTTCCCACATTATTCTATTGTGTCCCCCTACTTTGTGAGCCAACACATGAGGCTTGGTTGTACAACACTCTAAGGTGACTCAACCACTTCAAAGAGGACCATTACATTGGATTTGGCCTGGCATGCATCTATTTTTCAAAAATGTCTACCAGGAATTATGCTTCTGCATCGCATTGGGAAGTTTTGGTTAGGCTACACTCCACATAACTGTCTGTTATTAAAACTGTTGATATAACTAAAATACAAATAAGTGTCGCCTTTATCAAATGAAATGTTATTGTTGAGCACCATGTAGCTGCCAAGGAGGCTCTTGTCATGAGGTGCATCTTGGACCACACGTTCAAGTAGTCCTAGCTTTCTAGTCTACAGCACATGAAATTCAGGGCAAGTGTAGTTCACTTTTCCTATTATAGTTGTAGGTTTGCAAATCAAGGCATTACAATGGTAAAGTGCTGAACTGCCAGAACTGGCCGAGGGGGCCACATTTGATATGGGGCCCCTTGCCATAATTGTGACCCTGAGGAACACTATGTAACTATTCAACTATGCTGCTCCTGGGATCCTTTTGAACTGCAATACATGTACTTCGGCCACTCACCTTTCCAACGCCATATTAACATTTTCATTTCGTTCTTTGCAAAAAAACCTGTTTTGTTTATTACATCTGTGAACAGATGTTCCTCCAAAACAGGGATGTTTTGGAACACTGCGCTAAAGCAACACATTGGGGTGCTACAAGGGTTGCCAGTGACGTCCTTCCGATGTTTTCTATTTGTGGCTCATGCTGGATGAAGGACGATGCACCAGTACGTAATGTTATTCCTGACCCTATTCTGCTGTATGCTGAACGTACGGACACTTAACACCCATGAATAGACTTCCACTGGGAATTTGAATAAGCCAAAGCGTAACCTCTTGCAGGCAGCTTGAATGGGACGCCTCTTCTTACCAGTGAGGAATCGACTGAGGCACATGCCACTGAAATATTCCTGAAGGTAGCTCGGAAGGTAATGTACTGGCACGGGAAAACATCAACCGTTTGCTTTGGATCTCATCTCAACTGTGTTATCGAACTTGGTGGGGGGTCATTTTATATCATATGCTAATTGCACGGGGGGGGGCATCAGCGCTTGCACTTACATGGTGCTTGGCGCTTGCATGCAATTTGAAAAACGTTCAAAGCAGAGTGCAATTGTAAAGGGTAAAACGAGGGAACATTGCTTTTACTCTTCCCTTTTACTATCCAGTTTGAGAGAAATTAAACAATCTGCTTTGCAGGATGGATTCCAATGGAATCCACCTGCTCATTAGTAAGCACTGATGTTAGATGTAGTTCATTGGAATCCGTTCTTTTTTAAGCCTATAGGAAAATATCAAAACAAAGTGCTCTTCTGAGCCAGAGGAGGAAAGCAGGAATGCAGAGCTCTCCTCCTGGGCCTCAGGACGGAAAGCAGGGATGCAGAGCTATCCTCCTGGGCCTCAGGACTGGAAAGCAGGGATGCAGAGCTCTCCTCCTGGGCCTCAGGACGGTAGGAAAGCAGGGATGCAGATCTCTCCTCCTGGGCCTCAGGACGGGAAAGCAGGGATGCAGAGCTCTCCTCCTGGGCCTCAGGACGGGAAAGCAGGGATGCAGAGCTCTCCTCAGGCAGGAAAGCGAGCAGGCGTGAACACTGAAAGCATACAAGAAATGTTAAGCTTTCAATGTTCACTCCACTCACAGACCCCCTGTGAGTTGCTCCCATCTACCCCGATAGCTGCACTTGTGAGTTGTTCCCATCTACCCCAATATCTGCACTTGTGAGTTGTTCCCATCTACCCCAATAGCTGCACGGCACATGCCGGTTTCCAATTCTGGGATACATATTAGCTTTATTCACAGTGCCCTCTGCCGCTTTCAGTACTTTGTTTTCTTGAAGTTATATTTTTTGAGATAATCCATTCTGATGCTCAAAAAACAGTTTTGTGTATTCTCTGAATGTTTTATTTAGCAGGAAGCACTTGTTTGATATATGTTCCATCTTGTCTATACATGATATAAAATTTGCCTGTTTTTGTATGTAAGTAATGCAGTCTAAATTTCTGTTTTTGCCCGTGCCTATATAGGTCTATCTATAGTACCCCGAATCCAGAGCCCTTGTGGGTACACATGGCAGGGGTCATGGTTTCAGTGATCTTCTCTGTGATGCAGTAAGCATCCCCTGGTACCTTCAGCACTCGCACTTGTTTGTTGATGATATTGTGCAAGAAATGACCACCAATCTCCCCACACTATGTAAGCCATATGTTCCCACCAGCCTTGAAGCATAGACAATGCTTGCATCAACGTTTTGAATACAGTCAACACCTTCAACCCACAAAGCACCACCAAACAGGCATGTATTAGCTTTCTCCAAGACAAAAATTGAAGACTTAGAAAATACTGAAGCAAAACAAGAAAGACAGCATTTTTGGCTGTGCAGTTTTATTGTCCTTTTGATTTAGCTTTTTTTCCCCCCATCATCTCACATTAGTAGCACACGCCATACAATGTTATTGTGCATTTATGTGCACCAGCTGGCGAGCCGAGGTACAAGTGTTGTCCAGCAGCAGGCTGTCCAAATGCCACTATGACATCTGCAGTGACCCCTGGAAAGCATTCACAGCTTTAGTGCTACAGCATCCCTTGATTTATAATGAGGAATGGGGAGTGGTCTCAGCAGATTGGCCTGACAGCCCCGGGATGGATGTGGAGCCTCACCAGGGATAGGGTTTTCAGGAATACGAAGCACAGACCAAAGAAGGTCACTAGTGAGGCACAGATGAACTGGGATGAGGTGCAGCTAAGAGCAGTGGAGCCGAAGTGCCCGAAAACAGTAGAGTATGTATGGGCATGTGAGAGCAGCCAAGAATGCCATGAGCAACATAGGTTGAAGTGGGCGGGAACTAAGCGTACGGCATTCCCCTACTTTTCAATGAAATCCAACATCACTCCCTTAATTTATGTAATTGCTGCAACGTTCCAGGATGGCAGGGAAGGGCACATTTGTTTTTTTCTGCTTTTGGGGATTCATACCTGAGCTTCGCTAGTAATTCTCCTGCACTCCATCTAAATGACATTGGATTCCGTTTGCTTATTTTAATAGACTTAGTTTGTCTTTTGCAATAACGCATTTATTGATGCACCTTCATGGTGAGGGTGTGGCAGTAGACATGGGCATGTCCCTTAAGAGGTATGATTGGTTGTTGATTGAAAAAGGGAGGCTGCATAAAGCTTCATGCGGATTGAAACTAATGGTGCCCCTTTAAATTCATGTTCTTTCTCTGTGCTCTTTTCAGTCTTGATAGAACTGCTGTAAAACACCACTTGTCAGGGGTGTTGCCGGGTCTGGAATAGATCCGGGGCTATGTTAATGTCGTTACTGTAGGGACTCAGGGCTATCTAGCTTTTGGTTGTAGCCCCTGGCCTTCTCTCTAGGGCTACAACCAAAAGATACGGGGCTATAGCCCCCAACCCCACTCCCCACCCCCAGCAACGCCTCTGCCACTTGTTGGGTGGAGGGAGGAAAAGCAGCAGTGTCAAGAATACACAAGGGAAAAGTATCAACACTCTCCCCCGAACCACAGAAGCCCAAAGGATTCCACCCTCCCACCATGGTTGGCACGGGCACTTGAATGTCAGAATCACAGATAGCCACGTGGCAGCCAATCGGGGGGAAGAGGGATTAGGGAGAGGTTGTGGATGGGAAGGGGGATGTTAGGAAAACCGGAAAGAGGAATAGGAGTAACTTGCTGGGTTAGGTAAAGGGAAGCACAGGGAAACAAAAACAGACATATCACCATAAACTGATACACTCCTGGCCCTGACCTGTCCTAAACCCTAAACTCCTGTTAACCTGAACCGTTATCCTAACATACTCCTAGTTCCCTGTATCAGCATAAACCTTTGCAGTGGTAACATGTAGCATTAAACATGATGGGCTTGAAGCATCAGACAACATAGAGCAAGAAAAATGAGACATACTGGGGAATTCTCCCGCAACTAATATACACACACATGGGCCAAAGGGGCTAGCATAAGCAAACATAGAACACAGCTTGAACAGCCTTCTACTGTGGACGTCGATGGGCGTGCTGGTTGCCTCCTATGACTAAATGAGTGCAATGCCAGCACCTGCATACCATCCGTATACTAATTGCTCAGTTTTCCTTTCTTAACACAAAAGCTCATAAGAGTCCAGGCTCTGTCCTTATCGGAACGTGATTGTCATCAAAATAATACTCAGAAGTAACACACCATGAATTCACCCACTACCCCTTTGCCATGCATAATCAATTGTTCGTAATATTGTGGAGGACTGTATACTCAAAATGATGAAACAATTTGTTTCTCCACTGTTGGAGAGGAGCAAGGTCAATACTACATTCAGTCAGAAAACCCTGGCCATAATGACAACCGCGCACAATACACAGACATGTTGCACTTAGTTTTGGTGTCGGGAGCCACACGGGAATGACCGGACCTGATGAGCTTCAGCAATGGGAGCAGGGCACTGAGCCGTTCACCACTGCCTGGCCCAGAAACTTGATGCATCTGCCCAGTCCTTCGGCGTGCCTGCTAACACATTCCTGCTTCCTGCTGCATTCCGCAGACACCACCCCTGCCTACAAAATAACCTGCACGGTCACAGGTGGTTGACGGCTAATAAGTTGTCCCTAATTACAAACAGCTGGTGTTTAGCACGAACGTGCTGAACTACACAAATGCAACAAACGCTGATGGGAATTGTAGTTCAGTGCTACATTTTCCGGTCCATGGCCCTACTTTTGCCTTACATGCATTTTTCCTTGGAGCATAACTTTTTGCCTGCCCCAGCCCTCAAACCTGAAAGTACCTCTTCTCGCAGGGTCCTTCCGAGGACCTGGTTTCTCAGGATGCTGCACAGGGAATTGTCTTACCAATTTTGGAGCTTGTACCATGTCTCTTGGTTCCCATGAACTGTCCTCTGGACCATACCCAGTCCACTGAATGAGATACCACAGCTTGTGTTGCCTCTTTTTGGAATCCATAATCCTTCTTATTTCATATTCCACCTGGCATTCCTTCAAAATTGCTGGAGGTCGTTGCGTGGTCATCCCCAGAGCTGCAGGTTTAAGCAAAGACCCATGGAACACTAGATGTATCTTTAAAGTCTGTGCTAGCCTCAATTTCATAGCCATAGGTGACATACACTGAATAATCTCCTAGGACCCAATAAATCGAGGGGCAAAATTACGGGGGCCCACTAGGGATAGGTTCCGTGTAGAGAGCCATGCCCTATCTCCCACCTTGTAGCTTGGGATCTCCTGACGTTTCTTATCAGTTTGCACCGTATAGGCTCTTTTTGCTTGCTCTAAATTTGATTGTGCCTTCTGCCTGATATCAAGGAGCAGCTGTTTGGCTCATGAAGCACTGGAATCTGCTCAACTCGTGGCAGAATCATGTTCTGCTTGTGTCCATATAGAGATTAATTGAGGGCCATAACTAAAGATGCATGCTCAGTGTTATGATATGATATGATATGGCATTTATAACATGCTTAGACACAAGTCTTTCAAGGCGCGACAAGGCAAGGGAGGGGAAACAGAGGGAAGGCAGAGACATCGATCCTACTAGGCCAGGTGACATTGTGATTGTGCAAGTGCAGGGGTGGGGGGAAGGGAAAAGTGCAGGGGGAAGAGCGGGGGGCAGTGCCGTGCATAGGATAACAGTAAAATAAATAAGATAATAAATAAATAAAGTGCTGCCAGCTGGTAGCAAGTACAAGTGCAATTGCAGAGATCAGGTGTCAAGTGCTAGTAGGGGCTGTAGGGATACAGAAACAGTCCCCAAGTGCAAGGGATGCTAGGGGGCAGTGCAGGTGTGCAGCTGCCAGGGTGGAGGCCTGGGCTCAAGATTAGAGGGTAGCCAAGTAAACCAGTGCAGTTTCAGATTCAGCCAGGAGATCAGCAGGGGAGAGGAGAAGAGAAAGCAGAAGCAAAGAGGAAGGTCTTGAGGTGCTTCTGGATCCAGAGATGGTTCTCCTCAAGTTTCAGAGAGGCAGGCAGGCTGTTCCAGAGGGAGGCCCCAGCAGAAGAAAGAGATCCACCACCAGCTTGCTGCTTGGAGAAGCGACTAACCCTGAGGGAGTTGGTGGTCGATTAGCAAAGAGGCCGAGAAGGAAGTTATTTAGGTAGAGGGAGTTGAAGGTATTGAGGCCCCAGACCCCAGAAGGCCTTGTCGACAATGCAGAGGGTTTTAACTTAATCCTCGCCGCCACTGGGAGCCAGTGCAGAGATTTCAGTCGTGGAGAGATACGATCCCTGGGCTTGAGGCCAAGGGCAAGTCTCACAGTCCTGTTTTGGATGAGTTGCGGAGGGCACAGAGTAGAGGCAGGCCGATTTAGAAAGAGGCTATTGCAGTAGTCCAGCCCAGAGAGAACCAGAGCTCTGGAGACAGTGAGCTTCTGGGGGAATGAGAGGAAAGGAAGAATTCCTCTGAGGAGGTGCAGCTGGTAATGTGACTTCTTAGAGACATCAGAGATGTGAGGAGAGAAGTAAAGTGTGGAGTCCAAGATGACCACAAGGTTTTTAGCCTCACAGGGGGGAGCAGGATGAGTGCCAAGAGAGGCCGGCCAGAGAGTGACAGGAAAGGAGGACGTGGGTGTGCAGATGAGAAGAATCATGGTCTTACTGGCAATAAGGCAGAGATTGTTAGTGGCACACCACTCCTGGATGGCGGACAGACAGTCAGAGATGAGAGAAGGAGAAGAAGTGGCAAAAGGGAGCCTGAAAATGAGCTGAGTGCCATCCGCTTAGCACTGAAAGTTGGGGCAGAGAGCGGCAATGCAGTGGGCAAGAAGTGCCAGGTATTGGTTGAACAGCCAGGGAGAGAGGTTAGACCCCAGGGGAACACCACAGGTAGATATAGAGATAGAGGTAGAGGAGAGGAAGGAGCCAAGTTGGCCTGGGAGGGTCGGTCAGAGAGGAAGGAGTTCAGCCAAGCCAGAGCCTGACCGGTGATACTCAGGTTATCACAGAGACAGTTGAACAGGATGGCAGAAAATAGATCAAGTAGGATGAGGACACAGGAGGTGTTGGAATCAAGGTTAGAGAGCAGATCTGAGCTGGGAGATGGCCAGCTTTTGAATGAGTTTGCCTAGGAAAGGAGTGATGGAGATAGGACGATAGTTAGCCGGGCAGGAAGGGTTGGCAGAGGATTTCTTAAGAAGAGGGTGCACACGGGAATGCTTCAGGGGTTAGGGGAAGGCTCCAGTGGTGAAGGGGTTTTTGCAAAAATCTGCCAGAGCAGGAGCCAGGGTGTCAATGTGGTCCTTGGTGGTTTTGGAGGAACACGGGTGAACCTGTTTTGACGAGACTTTCATAGATCGGAGTTGTCTAGAAACCTTGTTTGAGGAGAACAGGGGAAAGGCAGAGAGGGAGGGAGGAGAGGTGGCCAAAGAAGGGCCAGAGGAAAAGCAGGGGTTAGAGGGAGGAGGGGAGAGGCAGAGAGAGAGGACAGGATGCCCTGAGTTTTGGCAATGAAAAGAGAAGCCAGGTCTGTGCAGAGGGCCTGGGAGGGGACAGGAGTGGAAGAGACGGCAGCAGGATTGGCCAGCTCCTTGCAGATTTTAAAATGTTTGGCCGAGTTGTTAGATGCTGGGTGTGGGCTCTCTTCTTGGTGTGGACGGAGAGCCAGTATTGCCTTTGGAGCAGGCGGCAGGACAGTTTGTCAGAGGATGTACCGGAAGCACGCCATTTCCTCTCAGCCACCCTGCACTTGCTTTTAAGGGTGATGAGGTCTGGGTCATACCAAGAGTTGCACTTGGCTTTGGGCTTCAAGCGGATCCACATGACAGAGGCAAGAACATTGAGAATATCGGATATAGCACAGTGGAGCATGGAAAGGGCTGTGTCAGGGTGTGAGTCAGCCAAAGGGGCGGGGGGTGAAAACGTGGCAGTGAAAGCCTCAACTGACACACGCTTAATGGGTCAGATAACAGAGAGGTAGGTGGCAGTGCTGGAGTTGGCTTGGCCTGAGGGGTATAGAGGATAAGATGGGAGGAAAGGAGAAAGTGATCACTCCAGGAGGGAGGAGTGGTGAGAGGGATCGAAAGGGGAAGGTCTGAAGAGATCAGAACATCCAGAGTGTGCCCTGCAGAGTGAGTTGGGGCAGAGGGGAGAATAGAGAGTGAGAGAGAGCCGCAGAGGTCATGAAAGAGTCCAGTGGGTGGACAGGAAGCATCCAGGTGGATGTTGAAGTCTCCAAGAAGGATGACTTGAGTGGTTCAGACCAGGAGGGAAGATGAGAGGTCCGCCCACTCAGTGAGGAAGAATGAGATCTGACCAGGTGGCCGATAGATGGTAGCCACAGTTTGGGAATGGCTAGGAGAGAGAGAGCCTGCAGGCGAGGCATTCAAAAGAGGACTAGGCCTGCTTAGGAATGACAGAGGCAGGGATCCACTGAATATTGGAATAAAGCAAAATATGCATCAATTAGTGAAAAATGTTGCTTTCCAACTTGCTTAGAACCAAAGGAGACGCTGAACATTTGATGAAGATCAGAGCTACACCCCCTCCGGAGTGATTGGATCTGGGTGCAGAGACAATGTTGTAGCCATCAGGGAGGAGAGTGTCAAAGCTCGTGACAGAGCTGGCAGTGAACCATGTCTCGGTGAGACCGAGGACATTTTTCACTAATTGATGCATCTTTTGCTTTATTCCAATATTCAGTGGATCCCTGCCTCTGTCATTCCTAAGCAGGCCTAGTCCTCTTTTGAATGCCTCGCCTGCAGGCTCTCTCTCTCCTAGCCATTCCCAAACTGTGGCTACCATCTATCGGCCACCTGGTCAGGAAAGCAACATTTTTCACTAATTGATGCATCTTTTGCTTTATTCCAATATTTGCTCCTTTCACGTGTATGATATAAATTTAATTTGAACCACAGGAAGGCCCTTCTAAAATGATTACAGGGAAATGAATCAATGTACTGATATCTAGGGATACGTTTTTTAGTTTGAGCAGCTATTCCTTATGCATTTTATATTTCTCTATTTGTTCGAGAGTTATGCACCAATCATGCTCATAAAGATTTTTCTTAGCATACCCTGGGCGGAAGTGGACATCATCAACTGTAAGGTTCACATCAATCAATATTGACTGCATACTAGACTGATATTCGATAATTGAGAGAATGTTAGTCATTTCAAGGTTGGATTTCATATCATTGTAAAGGCAATTAGTAGGCGGAAAGCATAGTCTTGCATAATTTAGAAGCTGTCTCCATTTCCTACGGGTAGATAGAGCAACTAGCCCCAGTTCATGTCTCATTATAGCGTTCGGTACAGACATAGGAAAATGCATGGCAGATTTTTACAAATGTCCTTGTAATCGATCTAAGCATATACTCATATCACAAATGTCACGAGAGTATAATAGTACACTTTCAATCTTGAGCGTGAGAAAATCAATCAAGTGCACTAAAGAGAATTTGCAGAATTTTGCGTGTATCATAGACTGATCCACACATTGATTGAATTTTCTTCTGAAAGATGATAACCAAGATAGATCGTATTAGTGATCAATGGGATCGAGGTCTTCATAAGGTACCACTGATAGCCTCTATTCTTATTAGGGCACTCCTAATGGCCATTTTACAGGGTTTGGAGATAAATTATGCGTGCTTGCAAATTCCTCAAACAGCTGTAATTTATCTTGAAGACCTGCCGGAGTGGGATAAAAAATGATGATATCATCAGCGAATGCAAGCCATTGGATGCGCATAATGCCAAGTTTTACTGAGAATACGTTTTTATCACTCCAAGTGTAATCGAAGTCAGACATATACAGATTGAAAAAAAGTTGCTGTGAGGTTACAACCCTGCTTTAGACCTAAATAGGTCTTTACAGGCATGTTGGTTCCCCCATCAGCTGAAATCTTTATCTTATACGAAATATTTGTGTCTGGTTTGATAAACCATTATAATAGGACAGGCGGAACTCCCATTTTTGACATTTTTGCCCAGAGAAGGTTGCGGGCTACATTGTCAAATGCTGACGATATGTCGATTAATGCGATATAAACAGGATAAGATTTTTTGGGCTTCGCACCAGCTATTACGTGTGCCATTATTGTGGCATTTAATGAAGTACTCATAGCTTTGCGAAAGCCAGTTTGATATTTCGAATAGAGACCGTGGGCCTCAATGAATTTTTCCAAATCGAACAAGAGTAGGATTGCAAATATCTTCGCTTCCGTGTCAATCAACGAGATGGGTCGATAATTAGTCGGTGAAGAAGGATCCCCTTTCTTAAAAATTGAGATAATGTTTGATGTCAACCAAGAACCAGGAATACTACCCGATCTAATTAAAGTCTGGAATTTTGTTTTTAAAATTAAGGCCCACAAATCTGGGTCGGTCTTGTACACACATGGGGGAAGCCCATCAGGTCCTGCTGATCTTGAATAGGACAGTTTAAAGATAGCCCATTTGATGTCATCGAGCAACCAGTGTAACTTGCGCATCTCGCTGTAACATAGAGACACTTCAGGTTCATTCCTGAATCTGTTAGGAAGCTGACATTTTGTTGCAATGTAATCACACCATATGTGCTCTGAGATACAATTCGGCATTGACTATGATATGTGACTATTGACATTTTTTATAGTGCGCCAGATGGTTCTAGTATCATGCCCACATATTGCTATGTTTAGGGAGCAGTTAGTTTTATTGTATTTCATAGTATGAGCATGTCTTAGTTTCTGTCTGTACGTGAGCAGTATACGCATGCACAGAAGTAGATAGGTCGCTGAGTCAGGACTTCTCATTCTCAGTTGCCTAAGGGCTTTGTTTTTTTCACGTTTTAAGGTCTTACAAGGAGGATCAAAAGGGTGAGGATGGATCTTATTCTGATACTTGGAGCTAAAATGTATCAGACCCCTTTTTATTATTGCGATTGCGGAACATTGAGCTGTCATGTCTGTGATCGATTTGGTTTTCTCAGATTTAATTGTGTCTATGTGTGTAGAAACATAGTCAACAAATTGTTTGCAAGGTCCAGTACTCCATTTAAGCGATAATTGATGGCGATGTACTTCAGGAAGAACTAAAGAAGGATCAATATGTAATAAAGAACATTCTAATTTCAAAGCGATGGATAATTGGGCATGGTCTTCATACAGTATCGGGCAAATAAATAAAGGAGTGGCGAGTGCTAAGATGTTGTGCGTTAGAAATACAAAGTCTATCGTCGAGACGTTAGAGCCACAGTTCCATGTAATTTTAGGGCTTATGTCTATTATTTGTACCATGTCCATATCCCAGTCCTGAAAGTACAATTTCCACTGAGCCCCTCTAATACAGGAAGATAGATTAGACTTTTTATCCCCTATTACAAATCTTTTTCGACAATCAGAGTTGAAGTCCCCTCCAATAATTATTTCAAGAGCTTGGTGCTTATTCGTTAAGGTTTCAAGGCACTTATCAATCTCATCTACTATAGCATCAATTAATGTATTGGCAGGGTTCCAATAGAGAGTAAATATGAGAATGGTACAATATTTACTCCTATTCATGGTCAACAGAATACCCAGGAGGTTGGAAGATTCCCACACAAGTTTGGTTTGTACTTTCACGGCGTTGTGTGCAAGACCGCCAGAAGGACGACCCTGAGTGAGTCTCAAGGCATGCGAGCAATACGCAGTATAGCCAGGCAAGAGGAGGGTATTGAGTTTCATTGTTTCCTGCAAGAGTATTATTGAAGGGAAGTTTGTAGGAGTGAGCGTCTTAAACCATTTCATGAAATTATGAAACCCACATGAGTTCCAAGAAAGAATCTTAATTTCATCAACTTGCAATGGCTATGTCGTACATGGTGGGGTTTGAAGAGTTAAAATTTAGTTTAGCATTGGTTCTAGCCAGGGGAAGCCTTTAGTATTAGCTACTAAGTTCAATAATTCATGAACCGCTGGATTGCCGTCTCTGGCAGCATTGCAAGCTAAAGAATTCATGCTAGGATTAGCAGTAGCAAGCGGACAGGAATATGAGAGAAACTCCTTTGCAGAGTCCTCGTCAGCATAGGTCGTTAAAATGAATCCTTGCTCTTTAATTTCAGCATGGCTGAACGAAAGGAATTTCATTATCGACTCCGAAGTGAGATAACATATGGCTCTGTAATTATTTGTGCTTGCAAGTCATACTCTCAGAATATCTTCTGATTTTAGAATTTTTAGTTGAGGAATTTGTGAGAGCAGTGCAGGAAGGAATGTGCGGTTAAATCGAGATCTGCCAAGAGAGGCCATATTTCCTTCAAGGCCAGTTATGTGGGCTTTACTGGTTGATGACTGGTTGCCAGATGATAAAGCAGGGACCATAGATTCATTAGGAGAAAATGCATTTGCAGGCAAATGAGTCCTTGAATCACATACATTTTTAGACAAGGAAATACTCTCAGCGCTGGGGAAAGAGTTAGATGCCATAGCATTGGATAACATTTCCACAAAAATTACACCCTCTTGAATGGCTTTCCTCAATATTTCCAAAGTGTCAGCACGATTATTATTAGGTTCGTTGCTAATTGAAACTTCAGGAAGGGCCTTGCTTGTCCCTGGCCCATGTACAGATATGAGTTGATTGTCTGAGACGGAAGTCAGAAGACCAGTCAGGATCCCCAACTGGCTAGTTACATTGCCAGTTGTTAGAGGAACATAAACATTCGATAGGATCCTGACTTTACTCCCTCCATTAACTACAATTGGTCTTTTGTTATCAAATGAGCCAGATGGCTTAGAAATAGCCAGAATTGTGGGAAGATCATTCAAACATGCTTCACTGTAGGATTTCCCTACGCAGTTGGACGGAGCCACCCCTGTAGAAGAACCGTTCATGTTTATACCAAACTGCGAGGAATCGGTAGTAGTGCGACTCCTTCCACACACCGGAAAATAACTATTCAAGTTCGATTTCAGTGTTTTTGTAGATGGGTCACATTGTTGAGTTTTCAAGTCAGCACTTTTTGAGGACTCATTTGTACTGCAGATGAGATGCATGGAGGTTTTGGAGACGGGGATATCATTCAATGGTGAAATATGAATATACCCTGATAGATCAGGTAGTGGGTATTTTTTGTTTTTGGGAAGTGCAGATACAGCAGATTTTATATTCGGGATAGAAATCAAGGCTTCCTGACTCTCTTTGGTCAGTTGATGTAGGTCTATGAGATGAGATCTTTGTCAGTAATATCTGCATGGAGTAGTTGGTTAGGGGCAACAGGGACCTCACTGGTCGATGTCGATGTGTTATCAGGGTCCATCATGTTTTTTTTACCATTTAGGAGTGCGTCTTTGCGTCTTTTTTCATAGCGTTTTACAGCTCGCAAGTGCGTCCTTTTGATACAACGGGAAAAGAAACCGGGGTTATCATCAGAGGGGGAACATGTCTTGTCCTGTTTCATGTGATCTAAAGCCTTCAAAAGAACCGAGGGGCTATCCAAAGGTTCAGTATGTTGACCAAGCTTTGATAAGTGTTGAGTGATTGTTAAAGTGATCTCCTCAACTGATGCTTTGAACTCTTTCAACTCAGTGCTGCAATTGCAGATCCTCGAGTTGGGAGGGAGGGAAAAAGGGTAGGGAACTGGTAGTAGCGGAGTGGGAGTAATTGAGTCAGGTAAGTGCAGAGAATCTGAGCTGAATTGCGTGCTTTTATGGTTTGGGAAGAATGGAGATTTTGTAGACCAATTTTTAGTTGCGTCATCCTTAATAGTTCTTAGAGTGTCAGCGGCTATTATGAAACCTTCTATCCTACCCATTTTGGAGAACACCTGTTGCATTATAGGTTTTATTTCCCTCAATTCTAAATGAGACAAGTCGTGCCCTTTATCAAGGAGATCGAGGATTTTAATTATCACTGGGAATGTTTGAGGAGACCTGCCTTCAATGCTCTCCAATGAATTAGGACGGCCAAAAGATTCAGAATATGGATATTTCAATCGTGAGTCAAGAAAATTAGGGGAGAATAGCAATGGAGCAGGCGGGAGTTTGTTGTTTATATCAGCATCCATGTCTTTGTTGCCGGCATAGGGCTGCATTTGATCATTAGGCACTATGGATGCTGGTAAAGTTTTCATTATGCCAGATCCAGAAACAAGGGGCGTTAGCATGCCAATTGAGTGACACATCTGGTCATCAAGCGCTGCCATATTGTGCAGTACAGTATCAAACTGATAACTAGGTAGGGTACAGAAGGCAGGGGAGTCAGAGCAGCTTCTGAACACTTCACCAAACCTCCTTTCCTCTGGACTCATCACATTTTTATAGTTATAGGGTTATGAGGGCAAGCAAACGAAGGTACTAGTGGGCTCAGCAGAGTGAATTTGTACAACATGATTTGTGCAGGATTGAGGAGGGATAGTAGCTAGGGCTTCTGATATTGGAGGCTCAACATATGAAGCTCTGCCAGGACATATTAATGAGTCAATACTTGTGCATGTAAGTGCAGCCAGGGTTATTTTATTGCAGCGACCGCTGCGGAGCCCGCTCTTCATGTTCGTAAAAGTGCGAGCGGCGCTGCACGTTAATGTGCAAATGCCAAGTATCAACTGCAATCAAGTTTTGAGGCAAATGAGCACAAATTCAGGAAGCCGACAGTGAGTGTGAAGGAACAGTTAACGGCTCCTAGTATGGCTTACTGAAAAAAAGAAAAAAAAAGAAAAACAAATGGTCAACGTGCAGCGGTTTACCATTGACAGCACCGGAGGGTCTGGATGTTGAATGGCAAGCTGCCCTGCAGGATGTAAATAGTGGGAAAGGGAGATCACAAGTATAGAACGGGGCGGTGCTGGCAGCTGGCAAGCCAGTGAACAGCAAACAGTGGTACTTGGAGCGGTACTTGATGCACGCGCGCAGATGCGCGACCCAGAGGTTTTAAGAGCTTCCGGGTAGTTGGGGGCGGGACTACCTAAAAAATACAAAATTATGTATTGTAATTATTTAATTAAGGTGACTAAATAAGGTGAATAATAGTCAGATGCCTATAGAGTTGACATCATTCAGTATACCAGAAAAAAAGTCCAATGAAAATGCAAGATGCTTCCAATAGCAGTTTTCCAAGTCCAAGGCAGTGGGGATGGCCAGCAAACAGCAGTACTTGGAGTGGTACTTGATACTTGAAGAGTGAGGTTCTATACCAAACCCATGCCACCCCTGCCTAAATTAGGCGCTGCTGGTTGATGGCTGGCAACTGGCATCCCCTGTTGACACCTGCAGACACAATATGGAGCCACCTCTGTGGAAGCCACCCTTTGACTTGGGGCCCATAGCCACAGGGGCTGCCGGGCACAGGGTTTCCCTAGGGAAGTCAGTGATGACCAACAAGACACCAATCAGGGAAGGGGGGGTGCTGGGAGGGAGCAGGTTATTATATGTAAATTCCGCTGGCCATAAAGCCTTCGCCCAGGAGTCCATGCCATCTCCCAAATAACACTGCAAATATTGTTCGAGAGTATGGTTAACCCTCTCCGTTTGCCCATCAGTCTCTGGATGATAACTAGTGAACAGAGCACAGTTTATCCCCAACATCCAGCAAAAGGCACACCAGAACTATAAGGTGAATTGAGGTCCCCTATCTGAAACAATACTTGTGGGGAGACCATGCAATCTAACAATGTGCTGTAAAAACAATTCTGCCAACCATCCTGCTACGGGAATTCCTATACATGGAATAAAGTGAGCTTGCTTAGACAAATAGTCCAGCACCACCACCCAAATTGTATGATGTTGATTGGAGGAAAATCCGCAATGGAGTCCATGGAAATGTGTATCCATGACTTCTCAGGTGTAGGTAACGGCTGGAGCAGCCCCCTCTTTTTAGTATGGTCCGCCATGTTGCATACACAATTTTCTCAACCTAGAATATATGCCACTGTATCTTTTCTCAAATCTGGCCACCAAAAATACTACTCTAACATACTTTGGGTCTTCCTCTTACCAGAATGTCCAGCTAAGGAGATTTGTGACACCAGTACAATGCCTTATCGTGTAATTCTCTAGTAGGCAGAAATAACCAACCTGCATGGTAAGGCAACCCCTCCTGTATCTTCCTGAAATGATGACTAGTCCCCCATTTCCGCAAATACTCCGGACTCAGCCCCTTACGTACTTGTCCCAAAAAGTCCTCAGTAACTGCTCCAATTACTTTCTCGAGTGGAAGAATAGCTTTTATTTCCCTCAACGCATTCTCTAGGTTTTGCTGCCTCGTCAATGCATCTGTCTTTCTGTTCTTTCTTCCTGGCCAAAAGGTCACTACACAATTGAATTCATTGAAATATTGAGACCAACGAAATTGCCTGGCGCTAAGAGTCTGTGCTGACTTAAAGTACTGGAGATTTTTATGGTCAGTCACCACCGTCACCTGATGCTGGGCCCCCAACAAGTAATGTCTCCATTCCAGAAAGGCGGCACGAATGACCAGCAACTCCTTATCAGTGATAGAGTAATTCTGTTTGCAGCTGGTACGTTTGCGGGAGTAAAAAGCCACTGGGTGCCATGCCCCTTCATCATCTTTCTGTGATAGCATTGCTCCCACTGCCACATTACTTGCATCCGTTTCCACCTGAAAAGGTTTACTTGGATCAGGATGTCTCAACAACAACGCCTTAATAAAGGCTCATTTTAAATCTTGAAAGGCCCTTTCCGCCTCCTCACTCCAACTAAACCTGGCGTCTTCCTCAGTGACTAGGTGATAGGGGTTACAATTTTAGAAAAATTACCAATGAACCTCCGATAGAAGTTGGAAAACCCTAAGAAAGACTGTATATCCTTTACACACTGAGTGGAGGGCCAATCCGTAACTGCCTGTCATTTCCTCGTATCCTTCACAATGCCTGCTGGGGTGAGAATGAAACCCAGAAATTCCACCTGAGTAGTGTGAAATGAGCACTCTGTCGAATTTTACAAAAAGTTGATATTCCTGCAGGCATTACATGTTGCACCTAGCTTTGGTGTCCGGGTGCCCCACAGGACTGCCCAGACCAGATGAGCTTCAGCAATGGGATCAGGGTACTGTGCTGCTCACCGCCGCATGGCCCAGAATATTCCTGCATCTGCCCAGTCCTTCAGCGTGCCTGCTAACACATTCTTGCTTCTTTCTGCATTCCGCCGACACCGCCCGTGCCTACAAAATAATCTGCACCGGACACTGGCGGTTGTTGGCTAATAAGCCGTCCCTAATTACAAACAGCTGTCATTTAGCGCGAACGTGCTGAACTACACAAATGCACCAAGAGATGCTGGGAATTGTAGTTCAATTCTACTTTTCCTGGTCACAGCCCTTCTTTTGCTTCACATGCATTATTCCTTGTAGCCTAACTCTTAGCCTGTCCCAGCCCTTAAACCAGACATGCAGGACCTAGGTCAGAGGTTTAAATTGAGGAACTGGGGATGAGAATGGGCTGTGTGGGAGGGAGAGGGGGAGAAGGCGCAGGGCTGAGGGGATCATAGTTCCACTACTTTTATTTTATGCTCCGACTCCTGACAGGCAATGGTCAGGTGATGACAAAAGAAGCAGGGGCAGTGCACAATGATCTTCGGTTTCATGATGATGAAGCACATCCAAAGTGGAGCGGAGCCTGCTGCAAGTGAAATCTATCAGAAATGAGAAATGGGAGAGCACTGCTCCAAAAATACGTATTTAATTTGGAACACCAGCACACTGCTAAAGTTAGCTTGTCATTCGCAATGCGGAAATGCTTGACTAATGGGGACATTTCAGTGGGGCCAGAATTCCACAAATGTTCCTAATTAGGCAAAAAAGGGTGCATCCAGCTATAATTTGATTCTGCTCAATAAAGGGCAGGTCCGCCCACCTGCATACAGTCGCAAATGAATGGCTTTAATTTCAATGTTGAGAGAACGTGTTTGGCCTGCAACATAGAGTTTATCTGTTGGGATTTGGAAAGTTGGTGAGTATCTGGGTCACGGACATTATTCTGAGGTAAAACAGCAGGACCAACCACAGAAATAATTTAAAATTATTCATAGACCCATATTGAACCACTCATCCATATGTAACCCATAGCAGCATAACCATTGCATCATCCAA
Organism: Ambystoma mexicanum; assembly: GCF_040938575.1. NCBI lineage: Eukaryota > Metazoa > Chordata > Amphibia > Caudata > Ambystomatidae > Ambystoma > Ambystoma mexicanum. The sequence goes on along the minus strand of NC_090931.1, from coordinate 1,005,031,675 downwards.
CCATTTGTCCTTCTTCACATGCAATCATATTCACCCACTCTTCCATCCATCGACACACATATCCATATGCACTTCCTTATCCATCCTCTCAAACCGCAAATGCCCCATTAACCACCAATCAATTAAAAAATGTTTACTCACTCATCTACCATCCATGAGTCCCCCATGCTATCATATGAACCCACTCATTCTTCCATCCTTTCATGCACCCATATTGACCCACAAATCCATCCACCAATACAGCCTTAGACACCCACTCATCCAAACATCCATTCACCTGGGTTACAATGTTCACAGATGCATTCATCCATCCACACATAAAGTCAGAAGCACCCACTCACCTACTCAAACGCATGTACGAAAAAAGGCCACAATTGCTATTTGGGTAACTGTAAGCTGCATTCAATATTATAAGAAAACATTATAGCAGAAATAAAAAAAAGGCTTGGAATGTGATATTAATTGGCACTCTCTTATTATTTGTAGGTTTGACCTAGAAATTCGCTATGCCAAAGGACTCCATAAAACAGCAAACAAGCTTACGAGAGCACTTGAGAACATGAAGAAAAAGTAAGAAGCTGTACAGCAAATTAAAGTAGTTCATAAATTGTGTTGTTCATTTTGTGTGTACTGCATGGTGTACCTTATGAAATAATACATTAATGATCAAAGAGCAAATACTGCAGCACAGTGTGTTCAACCTTGGGATCTGCAGCTGTTTTGGATAACTCCCGGCAGCACTAGCCTGCATAGTCAAAGGCTGAGGGATTACTGGCATTTCAGTCCAAAGCCTTGGGAGAGCTGCTAGTTGAATTCCCCAACCTCTCTCCCTGGCTCTTCAACTACTACCTGACACCTCTTGCCACCGCATCTCTACTTTCTGCTCCAATGTTCAATGTAATGCAGATGACACTCAGCTCTCTTTCAGGATCCCCCAGCTACGTCTGCTTCTTCTCTCATACCAGACTGTCTGGCCGCAATACAGGAATGGTGTGCCACCAATGATCTCTGTCTTAATGCCAGTAAGACTGAGATCCTCCTCATTGGGACACTTGCTCCCTCCTTTCCTCTCTCTGGCCGCCCACACTGTGCCCTCTTCATGCTCCTTCCTGTGAGGCTAAGAACCTTGGTGCCATCTACAACTCCACCCTCTCCTTCTCTCCTCACATCTCTGATGTCTCTAAGAAGTCAAACTATCAGCTGCATCTTCTTAGAGGTGTTTTCCTTTTCTCACTTTCAACCAGAGGCTCACTGTCTTCAGAGCTCTGTTCCTCTCTAGGCTGGACTATTGCAACAGCCTCTTTCTAAATCTTCCTGCCTCTACTCTTCGACCTTTACAACGTATCCCAAACAGGACTGCGAGACTTGTCCTTGACCTCAAGCCCAGGCATCATATCTCTCCAGCACTGAAATCTCTTTACTGGCTCCCCGTGGCTGCAAGGATCAAGTTCAAGACCCTCTGTACTTGAGCAGAACCACCTCTGGTTCCAGAAGCAACTGAAGACCTTCCTTTTCACTTCTGCTTTCTCTCTTCCTCTCTCCTGATGCTGCACTTGACTGCTCTGTGCACTGGTCACCTGTTCACCCGCTGAACTCAGGCACTTCTCCCCTTTCCTCTTCCCCGCACTTGCGCAATCTGAATTACACAAGGCATAATACAATTGTTACTTTGTCCTCCCTTTGTTTCCCTGTAATTTAAAAACAAAATGCTTAGAATGATTGGATTCTTAAGTGGTGTGAATCATTTAATAATTCCCACATTGTCTCTATGTGGCATTATACATTGTGCTTGAATGGGATTCAAAAATCCATCTTCACGGACATTACACGTGCGAAACATAAATATTTGCTCCAATGTTGGAATTTTGACATACAAAAGGGTTGATCCTGCTTTGTCCTTGCATGGCACTGCACATAAATGCAGAAGAGGGGTATATCTGGTGTAAACAGAAACCCACCACCAACCATATTCATCCTCACAGGGAAGGACATTTCCTTTGATGTCTGCAAAAAATGTCCAGAGACCACACAATATATGTGTCCGATTGTGAAGGGAGCTTTTTGGATGTGGATGAATCTAAAACTGAGAACATTGATTGCATTATATTTCTTGGAATCCAATTTTGACCTCATTCATGAACATTCTTTACCAATATTCTTTTCGATAGTGTGTAATAAATGCTCAGTTGATAGGCCTAGCATTTATAGTGTTTGAAATATGGAATGTGACAAGAGTAGCACAAAGTTCAACTCCAATCTTTACTGATAGTGCCTGAACATTAGCAAGCAGAGGAGAATGTCAGCGACGAAAAAAGGCTTGAGCCGTTAAGCACGAACAATTAAACACAAAATATCCAATAACTAAAGACAAGCAGTAAAAAACATGAACAATGAAAACATGAAAGATAAAACTCAGACAGAAAAACAGGAACACTGAAACTAAAGTGCAATGCCCATACAAGCAGGGGAGTTGCTAGGTCTGGAAAAGACCCGGGGCTAAGCTGATGTCGGAACTGTTGGGACTGGGGGCTAGCTAGTCTTTTGGCTGTAGCACCTGAGATTCTATCCGGGGCTACAACCAAAAGATCAGGGGCTATAGCCCCCTTAGCCCCCCCCTAGCAACGCCCCTGCATACAAGTCCTACAAACGTGGGAATTCCTCTACCCCTCATAAACTGTCACAACAAGCAAAAACATAAAGGTCCCGAATCATGGAACAGTGCACAGAGATCCCACAAAGAACGACTCTGCATGATCCTGCGCACAGAAGCTTTTCTGCACACTGCGCGTATTCATGGAATTGTTTGTGCAAAGTAAAAATATACTCAAGTCGCAGCTGGAATGCCCTCAACAACCCCCCACGCAAATCAAAAACAGCCAGAACAGCTACCTTTGCGTGCTACCCAGACAGGAATACATGCACCCTACAAACAGTGCATGGGTTCCCCCTCAAGCAGACCTGCATCTCGGGGACCCTGCGCGGAGTCCCCCGTAACTGTTACCTGCACCCAACAACATACATATGATTTCTGGTGACTCGGGTAAAACTAGGAGATTCTGTGTGCGAACCACCGTAAACCATTCCTGCACCCCGCTACACTGCGTATGCACACCATTAAATTAGATCGGAACTACGGCTGCAAACATGCACCCCTAAATCCGACACCCGATCTTACCTTTGTATTGTGAATCCTATGTGCAAGTGTGTGTAGGCCTGCCTTCGGGTGGCGGATAGTATGAGGGCTTTGCGTGGCCATTTCCCCGCTCAGAGGTTGCATGCTCGAATCCATGAATACGTGTCATTCCACACAATAGTGGACGTGTGATAGACTGCCTGCGGGCCGTCCCTCGCAGCGCCCACATTTTCGCTTGTTCTTCCTCATTTTCGGAGTTCCGCCCCCTACGCTGTCCTCTGCGCAAGCCACGCTCATGCTACGCGTGGTGTCTCTAGCAAGGCATTAGGGCTCTCGCAGTAATGTGCTAAGCCTGTGCAAAGTCCCCACAAAGTACGAAAAAGTACTGTGCAGTCGATTCCATGAATCGACAAATGGGATTTCACTCGCGGTTAGGCACGTCACTGCGGTTAGGCATGCAAGGTACCTATTTTCCATGCAGATAATTCCATGAATCAGGTCCAAATTGAAGGCCAGACACCCGCCCAACCACAACATTATATACTTCCGACACCATATACAAATGAGCTTTACTAAAAAATAAACAAATCTCAAGTTGAAGGCTAGCCGCGAGCCAGTGCTCCGCGAACATCTCAACTCCACTCATGGGGCCAAACTGAACTACTCTCAGTGACAACACATGGAGCAGCAAGAGCATAAACCCATCCTCCCATTCACATACATATAAAAGTGAACCCAGAAGCAGAAAATGGACTAAGGGGAAAGAAAATGGCTCCACCTCACCAGTATCTCATGATGGCTATGCCCTTGTTAAGCAGCAATCCATACAATGAGCCATACACGAGTAACCTTAGAGCGCTTACAGTAGTCCAGCCCAGTTCCCAGGAAAAGGAAACATCACCAGTCTGTATTGTCCTTGTCATATATGCCCCTTAAAACTGAGCCCAATGGCAAAAAAGCAAAGGTGCGTGAACGTGACCATGACACTAGCATCCATCCTAACTCCCCAACATGCTCTGTTCAGCAATAAGTATATAACCCATACTATAACACAGGACGGGTATAACTCTTGAGATCCACGCTGCCACACCTCATCACCCTGGTCCCAGCAACAATTGACAACCCTAGTTAGATGCTTTAAGCCACCAACACACAACTTTGCCATCCGTGCATCGCGTCAGAATTGGCTCCGGAATTGACACCATATCCAACAGCGAAAGCAGCTAATGAAGAGAAGCAGTTTCATTAAAGGGGAAATATGGTGATAATTGTCTGATGTTGGTGCCAATGCTGTCATCATTTCTGAGTTGACCATGGCCTTGCAAAGGAATACTGGCATTGAAGAACACTACCTGTTATTCTTAAATGTTTTGTGGGCAAGTGCAACATCACATGCCTTGCCAATTAAAAGAAGAGCAGCTTCCGACAGGAACAACATCAAATATCCGCGTTAGCATATGCTTAATGGGAACATACAAAAGAAACCCTCAGCCCTACATTCATTGGGCCCCTAAAATCAAACTGCATCAGGATTTGCTGCACCTGCACTCCCTCAGATGGATATTGTTAAAACCCAACATGTCCCCCAATTCTAACATGCAATAAGACTGCCTATGGTGGTCTTCATGCACTTCAACCCACACAGATAACAAACAATCATACAGATATGTCCCAATTGTCACGAGGACCGAAAACAGCATACGCGCTTCTCCATTTACCCAAATAATGCAGAATGTCCTAAAGAAGGAGATGGTGGGGAAGAGACACCATCAGTAGAACACACTGCCTCCTTCCAGCCAGGGACACGTGACAGGACACCTTCTGCTTTTCAGGATTACGTGTCTCCCTCAACCTCTGGGTGAAATGCGCCATGTCCTCTATGGAGTCAATACAGCCACGTATCTGGTGACAAAAGAAGTCTGTTGGGATTGGGACTGTGAGAGTACAAAGGTACAAAGGTTAAAACATGTGTTGGCTATTCTTAAGGGAAAGCCAGCCTCTTTGCAAAGAAAACATGTTCATTTTTGAGTAATGTGGGAATGATGACCATCCATCAAAGCACTAACCAGTGGATTGTCAAGGATGGACACACACTGACTGACTGACACCGCTTCCCTTGCTTTCTTACTTTCCCATCATAGCAAAGGATCATCCAAGTTACCTCTAAAGTCGCCATCGCTCATGTATTCCCTAACCATTTCCCATTTCCCAAGCGCTGAGACTGTGCTGAGTAGTGCTTCTGTCCCTCACTCCCATACACTTATTCTGAGGACACCCCTTATGAAGTGCTGGTGTCTTTCGCTTCTTCGCTTCTGGACATCATCACATTTAACTTTCTCTGTATTGCGGCACCCTTTTCTGAAATGCATCCTCCCAAAAACTGTGATACTTTGCTCTGAAAGCATAGCCCCAAAAAGGATGCCAAAGATATACTTATTATCATTATGCATCCTTGAAACCATGTGTTCATCTCTCTGTAAATGATGAGGCACTTCTCTCATATCTGTAAGTGTGTGTTCTCCTGGATGTCTTTCTTCCCATGTACTATGGTGCTCAGAACGTTATCTAAAGTACACTAAAAGCAAAGAGTGGTGAATTATACCATTTTCCTTTACTGACGCGGAATGTTGCCTTTTGAAAAAGACTATTATTCGACAATGGTGTTGAACAGTAGACTAGTGTTTCGTTGTAAAGGAAGACCCCTATGAAAGCCCAGCAAGATTCCATGCAATACACGACTCTGATTTGCTGGTGTTTATCCAGAAGATTCCAAATCAGGCACGTGGCGAATATGTATATCTCTTTGAATGTCATCATCTCAAGATCACACAGTGATTCTGAAAAACCCTCTTAAGAATGTTGCTCCAGGAAACCTACAATAAAAGAATTGTGTAGGAGAAACCATGGCTTTGATATTGCAGCATAATCCCCTGCTTGGCTCTCGGACAGTGATTTCTCCCCCCCTGAAGAACAGAAGTACCAGTCCAGTAGATCTGATACTGTGGTTCTCTTCATGGGCCTCATCCGTTTCTTCCTAAGTAAATAGACCGCTGTGAAGATATTGTATGCATAGTAGATTCTAACTTCACTGCATAACAACCTTGTGGTGTTGCCTTTCACAGCAGTGTTAAAAGGTGATCCACCTGGACACATATAGTTCTAGTTCAGTTCTGTTTTATTTATTACGATGTTACCAAACCATACAAATAATAGGCATTTAAACTAATGACAATTTATACAAAATACAAAATACAATATACAAAATACAAAAGTTACAAAATACCACATATAAAAATAGTCCTACTACCTATGAAATCACATCTTAAATTCTTAATATTCAATACAAATGCGTACACACCATAACAAATCCCTTTAATCAGTGGGTTACAAAGGAGTGACATCACCGCTCCAGTTGTCTGTGTTTCAAATTTTAATAATATGGGCTTTAAAAATGAACATCTTTCCACAGCTTACACCGCTTTTAAAAATTACGTGTGTGAAGTGTAAGGTAAGTCCAAAACCCGATCGATAAAAACAACTCCAAGAGGATCAATTAAAGTGCACTATTTGCAAGAAGAGCACATCCCGTAACACTGTGAACGGAACCCAAGCTCGGCACGCTCATGTCAAGATACATCTTTTATTGCAGAAAACCACAAATTAAAACATATAACATACAACATAATCCCACACTCCCCATTGGCTAACACCTATACAAACATCTAAACATCTCCTATAGTAAATTACCCCATTGGTAAGGCATATCTAAATACAACTCCTTATAAAATGACCTAATGGCATAGTCACTCTGATGTGATTGGTCCACTACATTCAGGTACTTTGTTGCAACCATGGACTCTCCTTATTGTTCAAGGTAACTCAGGCCTAGTCATGATGGCCATACCCCAACAGGACCCAATAAGTGAGCAAATGCAAACAATGAGGTCAATCCCTCCCTGTAATAGACTGGCTTCCTCATGAGACCAGACACTTTGGCATCCCCATATGGCCCCTTTGACCTTGCAGCTTTACTCTTTGGCATCACCTCTTGCTACTCCCGTCTTAGAGCATGTTACATCTGTAGCACACCTCCTACCTTATCTACCTTGGGAATCAGATGCTTCATAAAAATGCAGTGAAGTCACCACTCTCAGGGATGAATTTCTCATAGTTATTTGCTCAGTTTGTTCAGACACCTGTAGTTCAAATGACCGGCCACTTCTCAATGGTGGCAGTATTACTCCAAACCTAGTTCAAAATCTTGGAAATGGCTGAAATCAGGCTCTATTCTCATGAGATTCGTCCTTCACCGTGACAGCACTAATGTAATCATCAGATATCAACATTCTGTTCTCAGCTCCTGTGAGCGACTCGGCCTGACACAATTAGCTGCTTCCTGCACTGTGCATCTCCCGTTCCTTCATAACCTTGGCTGTCTGCACACTCACTAGGGGAAGGATGTAATAATTCTAATTAAATGGAGAGAGCAAAAGCTCCAAAGAGAGCCTAAATCTATAAATACCAGAAGCTGCACTTTCTAACAAGGCCTGATCCAAAATAGCAGAACTCTTTCTCATGCGGTACATGGCCCCCATGTTACCACAGCACAACCCTTACCCTATCTCCCTGCTGGATGCTGCACCTACCTTTTCACTTTCTGCCCCAAGCTTTCTTGGATATAAAATAAAACAGCATATTCAAAGATGTCCTTTGCAACATCAATCCCTACTACTGGTTACAAAATATATTAACCACACTCTGGCTCTACATTCTACATCTAAATCAACATTGTTGCTCCTTCTTTCATCATACACGGCCTTGTGATGTTCTCGACAGTGTATAAACGCTAACTACAAATTACATGTGTGGTGAACTGCAAAACCAAACGGCAAAATACTGATGCTAAATGACCCGCTCTTCCTGCTAATACAATGTACGCAGCTTAAACCTCTTTCCGCGGTTGGGACGTTGTACCTGCATTCCAACAGAAGTCATGTATACCCAATTTACATAAGGGGCATACTCTATACAATTTTTGTATACCCTTCCAAGCTCCTATAGCTATTTCTGTAAACACCATTTGAAAAATGTTCCAAAGCACAACATCTAGTTGACCCCTGGAGTACACCTTTAATGTAGTGCCCTATCATTATTTCATATTTGAATGTTAGCTTAATCCTTGGTGCCATTTTCTCTAGTTTTCATGCCCACATTGATTGTGCTTTAACAATGACCAAACCTGCAATAGTAAGAGCCAATTGTATCTTAAATAATCTTATTAGCCCCTTGTTTGTGAATAGTATAACTCTTGTTTTGCTAAAGTTTGGGTGGACTGCATTTAACCTCTACTTTCTCTTCCACTGCAGTGTTGCCTGCAACTTCCTTAAAGATGCTCTGTATATAAAATGCAGGAGTGGTTTTCTTATTGAAATTCCTCTATCCCTAGTCATAGATTTACGCATTTACTTGCTATGTAGAGTTCTGAAATCATTGTTGATTTCAAATTCTATCCTTTGATAATTATGTGCATGCAAGTGGAATCGAGCAGTCAGTAAATGTCTGATTCGATAAGTATGCAACTCGAATTGGCTTCATCCAATTCGAACAAAAAGGTCACTATGGTTTGAATTGGGTTCAAACTTTTTTTTAACATTAGCCATATTTTGATGTGAATCAGCGTAGTCTTTTTGTACAATAGACACATATTGATTTCAACTCTGTTGACTGGGTTCGACCTAATAAGAGAAACTGAAAGCAGAAAAAATGCCTTTTGTGAACATTGTTCTGAAATTAAGACATAAGAAAAGGAAGATTGGTTTGTGAGTACTGGCTTAATGGGGCTCGTAATGTTGGTTATTTTGCCACCATCATTTCTCTCAATGGTAATGGGATTACAACCCTGTTAGTGCACTGCAACATTCCAGGTTTAGCATTAAAGTAGAGCAGATTCCGGTGGTCAAGTGTGGGATGTGTAACCTTCAATTTAATGCCAAATAATGGAGGAATTCCTGCACACTATATCATCCAAAATCTTGATGGAGTCCTATGGACTCTGAAAATGGGGACTAACACTGCTTTTACCACATTCGTAATCTGGCGTTAATTCTGACAGACCAAGTGCCGGTAGCGATTGATGAGCTTGGCAGTAGTTTCTCTGGAAATACTACCAAACTCGTAAGGAGCTGTAGTAAACTAGTCCCTAATTTCTGTTTTTATTCTAGGAAAATAACTTAAACCAAAAGTAAACTAAAATAAGCAGTGTTTCCTAAATGAAAATGACATACATATAAATATAAAGTTAAGTTTTTCAACTAGAGGTTGATAATGTGAAAGTAGGAATTTAGATGAAGCACACAAGGTCCCGAGGTCTGTCTTTCTGCTACCTCAAAAGAGCACAGATGGCCACTGATGCTGCTACATTGTTTGTGCATATATTGTGCAGGTTGCTATGTTGTGCTTGTCGGGGCTTGTTTGAAGTTTGATGCCATTATCAATGATGCTGTTGTGTGCCCCTTGAGACCCTTGCCCACTGATGATGCCGTTCTCATCATTGTAGCGCTGTGAGCAGCAGGTGGCAAGAATCTGAGCCGATCCAACCAACAAAGCAGAGGCGTCTTAATGGGAGTGCAAAAGGGGCTATTGCCCCAGGCCCCCACCTCGGAGGGTGCCCCACAAAATGTGAGATCTTAAGAAGTCAGTTGACATGTTTACCAAACGTAATAGCACAAGTCAAGAGATTTGATTCTGTGATGCTGAGGCCCTGAAGACTACAACAAATACTTTCTGTGTTCACTGTAGTATACATTATTTCTGCGTTCACTACAACACAACTATTGTAGCACTCTCACCTTTCTGTGGGGATTATATTGATCATGTGTAATAACCAAAGTTGCAATGCATATTGATAAATGTAAGTGCTGCAATGGATCAGAAGATAGCTCAGTGTGTTAAGCAATCATTGGAGAAATCTGTGTTTATATGCAAGATTATGAATACCAAATTACAGCAAGATTGGCCCAGCCTTTTCAAAGTCTGAAGTTGATCCACCTGCATGTGTATGTACTTTGTTTTGTAGCACAACAGGCGCTATTATCAGCAATGTGCCTGCATCAGATAGTGGATGCTATAAATGATGAACACAGCATTAGTATGGTGACGGTCTAGATAGTGGTAGCAGCCTCCAATGAGGAACATGAGTGTTATTCTGAGAGGGGATTAGGTAGCCAAATTCAAGACTGTGGAACCACCCTGTTCATGCTTATATCCTAGCTTTGCCAGCAGACGATACAGTGACCATGTCTGAATCTTACAGCACTCACATTACTGTACTGTATTCTGTGGACGGGTTTACTTTCTCACATGCTGATAGCATTGTTTAGCCCATTACCTGATCTTTCTTTGAATGTAGGCCATTTGAGTGGAAACGGTTCTAGTCAGAAGAGAGTTGACCAGATATCACAGGCCTCTGGCAATCATATTTTAAGCTCTGCTAATTTGACACAAAAAAAGGTGTTTCCTTTTGTACAATTCAAAGGTTGTTCTGAATATTAATGAATAACAATTTCAGCTGTGCTTTGGGCATATTAAAAACTTTAAAATATGAAATTGAAACCCAGATTAAATTGCTTAATATCACATCAATCAGTATGCTGGTACCTGTGTACTTCCCTTGCTAATGAAGACAGTGAAGCTAGAATCATTCCCATTTTGCATGATATGCTGATAAAGGTTTGTATTTAAAAATGGACATATTGGGTTATGTGATTTGTGCACTTTCCAAATCAGTTCTATAAAATTGGATTATTTAAGTTCATGGTAAGAACTGAAAATGAAAGTGCTAAAGTTCATACATTGCTGAGCGGGCACAAATCCCTTCTTCAGTGCTCAACCGATATGTGTTCCTCGGCATACATTCAGTCTTGTATTGCCTGTCATGTTTTCAGTCCCTAAACCTTTCAAAATTGTCACCCTTGGGGGTGATTTTGTTCTCAATGTACGATCTTCAAAAAAGCCTCACTCATGGGTTCACTGGCTATAGTGTTGCTTTCCCTATAATAATAGTGAGCATAGATTTATTGCGCGCTACAGCCAGTTGTTTCTTTGCACTCTAATGGTAGCCCTCCATGAAAACAATGTCCCTTGTGTAATCTCAATCTGTCTGGATATGTACACCTATCCGGTAGCTTCTTATCGTCATACACTATCTATACTCTGGTACGTGTATCTTTCGACTTGCTTCCAATTGCTCTCCCGTGTCACTGCTGGAGCATTTTTGCATTCAGCTAGGCAGCTGATTATAGTGCTCTCTCTATTCTGAATTATGTGCACTTTTATCATCTGTACTGTGTCCTGCATTTATGCTATAGCCGGTATACCTTCCTCGTGGCTGATACTGAAGCTAGAACACAAGTCATAGGGCCTCATCACGAGTTGTGCCGTAGCCTTTAAATGTGGCAGTAATGCTATTACCTTTAAGGGTCGGCTGAATCACGAGTATGGCCACATTCACCTCCACCTCTTAACTGGAGGTGAATACACTGGCGGAGAGGGCATTTTTGGCGGTATTAGCTCCCCTGAGCCCCATTGGGTGCAATGGACACAATGGGGGATGGAGATTTACTGCCTTACCGCTATTCATGATCCAGCGATAATAGCGCCAGACCGAGGAGCAGTAACGCTATTTGCATTGGCAGTATCCCGGTGCAATTACCACCGGGATAGCGCCAACTTGGTAATGAGACCCATAGACTGCTAATGTTGGCTTTGAAATGCAACTTGTTCAACATTCTGATTACAGCAAGAATTAGAAGCTTAAGGGTACTGAAAGGGAGTACCCATCAGTGGTCGAAGTGGGGGGGAGCGGTCGGGAGCGGTGCTCCTCTACTTCTTTTAATTAAGTTTTACCGTTCCTATACTTTGATTTTAAAAAGAAACCGCTCCGGAACGGTTTCGTTTTTAAATAAAAGTGTAGGAAGAAGTTGAAACTTGCACTTTCAGTGCACTGTAGAGGACGTTTCCTTAAAGAGCAGGCACATGTGTTTTGGGGGTTTTAGTGTGCATGGGAGGGAGCCTGGCGTGGGTGTCTGTGGGGAGCGTTGCAGGCCAGTAGGGGACATAGTTCCACTACTTCTATTCGTGCACTTCGACCACTGGTACCCATGCTTATTTTGATCACAGCTACGCAGCGCTACGCAGCATATCAAGATATGCGTTATGATCGCGACGAGATGAGAGTGACCAGGTTCTCTGGATCCATTCATTCCCTTGGTTTGGTGGACAGAGGCCCCAAAGGTGCCTTTGCCCCGTGACCCAAACGCATTTAAGATGGCCCTGCAATGCAGTGCTGGCAGGTGATCAATGCTGATGCCAAGTCCACTCAAAGAATGTGTGAGGAAACCGTAGTAAGTTGGCTGGGGTTGGTAGTTTATGGTTGTGAAAGGTAGTGCAGCAGTGACCGCAGTCTACAGACTTGCATGTTTAGGGGGACAGGTGAAGGATACCTGGCCGTTTCTGTGCTTTGATTGAGGTCTCTACGGAGTTTGCAGCATTGTTGGATCGGTTTAGTGCTGCTGTCCCAGAGCAGGTCGAGGTCTGATTGTTGCTAGCAATAAAACAACAGCGATCTATGTCCCGAGAATCAGTTAAACCAGCACCTAAAATGTCATACAAAAAGGAAATCAAAATGGAAAACGTGACTCTGCTCTTGACAACTGGAAAGTATCCATTCACTGAAAAAGTGAAAAAGATCAGCGGTTTGTATTGAAATCTGCAAACAAATGCAAACTAATGCAGCTTGCTGGCTGAGCACTTGCGCAATGAACTAGACCCTGATTTACTTTCTTTTATCTTCAAATAAAGTAATCCAAAATAAAAAAAAAACACAGATATTGCTTTCTAGAAATAAAAGGATTAAAAGGATTCAAGTACAACAATGAAGTAAAGAGTTTTAACTAAATGGGGAAATCATTTCCCTATTGCATCATTTCCTCGGCCACCAGTATCCTTAAATTCAGTATCACCATAGAGTTGTAATTGACCTGTGTCAAAACATGAAATACATATATACGTGTGACTTGAATTCTGGTTCAAATATTTCAGAAAGTATTTCAAACTTCAGGTCCAAATGGTTTAAAGCATCCTAGAAGAGTCGAACCCCTTCTGTTTGCTTGACATTGATTTGAACCGCTTTGCCCATCCCTACCAAACATATTCAAAGTTATTCTTCCACAGCTTAACATTTGAAATGCAATCAGTAGTAGTAATTGTTCAGATTCCATGAGCCTAAAATTCCAAATGGGCATTTGTTTAAAATGAAGTCAGGGCCCACTTGGCTACAAGTAGGTCCTAATTATGAGTTGCACTTTATCAGTTAAAAAAAAGGGCAGCATTCGTGATGCACACTGAATTTATTGACCACCTCAAAACGAGTCAGATACCACAAGCAGTCTTTTATGCATTTGGAATGGAAACATATATGCAGACACTATTTGGTTGACATCACATGATGAAAATGTTGCATACAATATTTTCTGATAAAACAAACACATTATTTACTGCCTGAACATGAGTGTGATATGTGACTGTATGCCACCACTAATACCTCCAAACCTTTACTCCATCCATGTGATAATATCTGACAGGCGAACCAGAATGGTTCAGTGGGCAATATCCAACCTTACATTCTGGATCACCCCAATTCTGCATGTGAAACAGCTGCGGCCACCATCACAAACAATTGGAAAGACCCGCCCATTGTACTCCATCAAATCACACATAAGGATGAATAGCCTATATTGAAAGGGTATTGAGTATATAGAAATCAACTCCCGGGATCAAATGATGCACTTAGAAACTGGAGTTAAGTGTGATATTTATTTTATTGTTTTTTTATATCACGCTTACTACCGGTTTCTAAGTGTGGATGTGGGATTCGAACCTCTGTTGCTCTGTGTGGTCTTGCTTCCAAGACCAGCACTTTGCCCCGTGTTATCCCCCGTTCATATAAATAACCAATAAAATAAGTTTGCCCACAAGAGGCTAGGCTCAGGCAAACACGTTGTGATAGGGCATAAAAGCCAGAGATCTAGCGATGTTAACACATTCCATGGAGCAGCATGTATGGGGCTGGAGTCACAACAGACACATTCATCAACCAATCTGGCGTTTGAATGAACAGTGTCACACCAGAGAGAGGATGAAAGGCGATAGCTGCCCCATAGGAGGTGGAGGTGGGCCCTTGTCCCAGTGGCATGACCATCACCTTTGCAGCTCAGAAATGAGCAAATCATCGCCCTATAAATACTAGATAGGGATGACGTCACCTACATCCTTAACTAATACGGGCTGACAATGAGAGCAACATACAGAACATGCCCTGCCTCTCCCACCCTGCACGTCACTGGCTGCATTTCACTTCAGGGCCACAGGGACAATTCAAAACATCATTGGATTATGGCATGGCATGTTATCCCAGAAATCACCTCTGGTCCTGAATGCCATCTGACCACATTGCAATAGGTGCAACTCCTTCCCTTTCATTCATGCTGGAAGCAATGCTGTCAAAGCCCTTTCTATAAGGGAACTGATTTTCCCAATGTTCTTGCAGCTCTTGGCTGCACAGGCTTTTCCAGGATTACCACCCCAAGACAAGAAGCAGGCTCTTACAGACCAAAAGAAAACAACAATCTCTTAAGGTTTACATGCCACATAATGCTAGCCTGTGCACCATTCACTACTCTTTCCGAGATCCACGCCCCTCTATGATAGCCAGCCATGGTTCATGAGGTCAAAACAGCTTGCCTGGACCTGGGTCTGGCTTCCAGGTAAGTCCAAGGATCAACATACTATGATACCCCCCTACCCCTTTTCCTCCTTCACATTAATCATCTCCTTTTCCTCCCATGGTGTAGAATGGAGATGGAAATGTCCAGGCTCCAGGATGAGCCCTGGAAGCTAGAGGTCATTCACAGTCCTTACACGCACAAGGCCTCTGATTAATACCACATAGCACGGTATCAGCATATGCAACGTAACCTTAATTGTGACTCTAGATACCCAATCCAGACAAAATGCCTTTCACCATCTATGAGCCAACTGAGTTGAGTAAAATTATAACCAAGCAAATATTCAGTCACTTGTCCGATAGAGCAGGCATAAGGGTTGCTGAAGGAAGGCAGTGCCTTGCAGTACAGCTCTGAAATGTTTTCCAAAATTGCCTTTATGAACTGGCCCTATGAAATACATCCCATCTCACCATTGAGCTAAACATAAATCTAGACAATGACCTGGTACAAGCTCCTAATAATCACCTTTTTCACACCAAGGTTCCAGGCCTTTTGCATTTGACCATGCAATTCTGTTACCTCCTGTTATCAAAAGCCTTCATCTCTATACACTGTCTTTCTTTGGCTATGCCATGCCATTCTCGGTTCAGGTTTGGCAGCCAAAAAAAGAAAATTCTTGGGTAATGGGGACATGGGGTCAAAGTATAGCAATGTCCAGGCAAATCAGTCACCAAACTTCCTGATTGCCAGAGCATACTCCCAAGCCTCTCATCCATGATATTGGGCCTCATTACGAGTACGGCGGTAACCAAGGCGGTAAAACCAGCTGGTTACCGCCGGACTCGTATTACCATTTCCGCCTCCGTGATTCCCGGAATTACCAGGGCATTACGACCCCGGTGTCCCGGGAGTCACGGAGGCGGAATGGTGTTAATCCACATTCCCATTGAGTCCCATAGGACTCAATGGGAATGGGGAAATGGAAACACCGGCACCATCTCGTGATGGTGCCAGTGTTTCCACGTCCGCCTGCAGGTGGGAGGTGTTCAACCCACCAGGTCAGACCTGGCGGGAAGATCACCTTCCGCCTACAGTAGTCGGGATCAGGCGGTCCGGAAACAACGGTGGCGGCGGGTTTAACGCCACCGTTATTTTCGGACCGCTTGACCTGTAATGAGGCCCATTGTGTACTAACAAACAAGTCTCTGAATGTGCCCTTGAAACTTAACCAAATTATTACGCTATCGCAGAAAATGCCGAATAAAAAAGAACATATGGCATAACTGTTTGAATTTCGGCTGCACAAGAATTACGCATAGGCAAACAATATGCCATGCGTTCCCATTACAGTGAACTAGGAGACTGGGGGTTGAGGGTGTGTCCCTGCACCCTTATTCGATGAAATGGGACATGGGGTGGCTGGTGTGTGCCCCGCTTTGTAGAAAATAAAGAAATGAAGAAATGGAAAAAAAAAGAAACAAAAAAAAGGACCCTGTGGCACTGGTTCACGTCCACGTAGTTGGAAGGAACTGACGTTGCAGCCAGCCAGGGGAGTCTGCAGCACACAGCGAAGTGTGCCGCCGTAAGGTAAGTAAGGGGGAGGGGGCAAATGAATGAGGGAGAGGCACATGCGTGAAAATGTCAAAAAGGAAATACGTTTAAATAAACTTCGGTTTTTCCTACCGCTGAATTTTCCCTTTCGACATTTTCATGTAGGTCCAATTATCACAAGACTTTAGAACACATCCGACTCTCCGTCTTTGCAGAACCATGGTCCATCTAAAAGTGCTGAAATGAAAACATGTGATCATAAAGTAGTCTTCCCCTGCTGCATCCCTCTATCCCTGTGCGCGTACCATTCATGTCCCACCTTTTCATGTTTCTTTCTTGCAACAGACTAAGGTTTGGATATCCATGGGTAGTACACAGTGTGCCTCTCCATGGACAAGCCTAGGCAATCTGATACATAACATGTAATATGTCGCAGTTGCATTTGGCAGCTACATACTCACATCGTTAGATTGTGTAATGTGTTTGGCAGCTACTTACTCCCACTATAAGGTTGTCATTTTCACAGTGGGGAAGCCTTATTGTGGGACACTTAAACAAAGAATTTGGCCAACATTTACAATGTTCCAATGTAAATGGGTGTTCTTTTGTAATTCGTTAGAAGTTGTTTTACATAATGTATTTTGTTTACATTTTCAGTTGCATATATGATGCTTTTGCATGTGTGTCAGAGGAAATGTGCTCAACGGGAGACCTGCATCAGTAAGTATAATAATTAAAAATCTAATACTCTTACCCTCATTTAAAGAGATACAGATATGTACATATTCTGTTTCCAGAAAACTTGGTATGGCAATACAACTAGAAGCGATAAAGCCAACGGTTCAAATATTAGAAGAACACGATAAAAAGAGAAAATGTGTAAGTAGAAGCTTGATTTTTTCTTATGTTCACTTGAAGAATGTTGCCATGATGGGTATAATTGTTTCACTCAGTGCTCCCCAATAGTCCTACACTAAGTAGTCTGAATACTGAAAATGGGGGAAGTGGCTCCTCTCATTACGATATTTGCTTTCTGTTTTCACCCCCTTCGTTCCTTACACTTTGGATGGAAAAACATGCTATGCTTTCTTTTTCTAGCTTGTGGCAAGCTTGTACTAGAAATAGAAAAAATACTATATTAGCATGGGCTGGGTGGTGGGTGCTGCGCACACAGTGAAGTAAGTGTTCTCTGGAGTAGGCAGGTTGTTTGGTGCTTGTTGTGACAGAGGTGGGTGCTCCTGGTGGTAGCATCACAGCAAACCCACAACGGATCCCCAGTTGGGATCAAAGGTAAGCCATGCATTCACATGCACGGGTTGGCAAAAGGGTCCATGGTTTTCTAACCGTTATTCTAAGTTTACTTTTCTAATGGTTTAAAATGGCCTACATCACAATAGTGTGGCTGATCGAGTCCAAAACCTGCTCTCACCCCAGTAATGAAAACACTGCTGCAGGATTATAAGGAAACGATACAGAACTCAAAAAATCCCTAAAAATACTCAAGTACATAAATACATGCAAAAGCAAATTATATGAAGAGCTGGAAGATTTTGTATTATCTTGTCTTTATTGAGTTGGGATAATATCATATTGCACAAGTGCAGTGAGTTTAACTCCAAGCACAGGTGTCGTTGTCAATCGGCTCTCAGCCACTGGGTCATCAGGCTTAATTGTTTACCATCATGATAATATGTACAGTACATACTATCATACTGAAAAATAAAAGTAGTTATTGCTGGAAGGTATGTGGCTTTCCTTTCCATAAAGATAATAAGGACCTGGCAATCATTGATCGATCTCTGCAAAGGTTTGGCGGGTGCCTTGAATATTTGTTCTGCCTCGTTGCAGTCAAATAAGGGATTGCACCATCGGCATATTAAGGGAGGCTGAGAACCCATCCATCCCACTCATTGAAATGGGGACTACAGAAGGGCTTGTTTTCTTTCCCTCCCTGGCATCACTCTTCCACCAAGCTCAGACGAGTGTTCCTTGTCATGTGATTAGCTGTGCCTCCTCCAGCCTTTCATGCCAAACTGTGACTGGCCATGGCTTCTCGAGCGTTTCTTGCCAAACAGATACTATTTGAGGGTTTGGTTGTTTTCACTTCAATACTTTACAAAGAAGCGTCACATGACCAGCTGCGCCCTCTGCTGCCAAACAGCTAATCAAGAGCGACCTGTTATTCCTTATATTCAGGTTTCACTTGACATTCGCATTGCCAGTGTTTACGAGGAGAGGTAATTACTGACGAGCCCATTGGTCAGCACTCACCCTCGAAAACTAGTAATACAAGATAGCTGCACCATGCGAGGACAGAGTGCAGGATTCACATACTCCGGTAAGGATCAATAATCAGGACGCAGTAAATTGGCAAAGGGAAGTCCGTTTAATTATACATACATCAGCTTATGGAAATCAGCAGCATCACGAACACCTGACTCACCCCGACTTCCTCAAACTTCAGTACAACAGCCTCTTTTATGGGAAAACTTCGTCATCATTGACGTCTAATTCTACAAAAAATCATCATGCAATACAATTGGTTGGGAAAGGTAACTTAAGTATAGGTGCTATAACTGTATATGGAAATAATGCAAGTGGATTGGATAACTCTTATCGGGTGGGCGTCTACGCCCTTCCCTCTACACCACACGTGATTGACGTCACTACAAGTACGATGTCTCATTGGTTACAATGTCTATAGGACCCTAGATTACATGGTCCCTTGTGATTGGGTAAGTTACACCCCTAAATATAAATCTCCATTTTAATTAGCACCATGCAGAATAGACACCCAGGTGCCTAGTGTCCCAAGATTCACCCCGCCTCCCTTCCATCAATCAGTGGTTTAGGGCTATGTGTCAATTAGTTGGCTGGGTATGGCCTCGGATCTGTAGTCTCTTATCAGGAAAAGTTATGGCACCCTCTGGTTCTGGTCACGTGTTGGTCCACCGTGAATCTGCTTCAGTTTCTAACCTTTTGTGTATTTCATTCTGTATGCGCTTAGCCACCTGCATTGGGCCTCTCTTATCTTTACCTTCACGGGCGGGCTGGCTTGCTCTGAAGTTGGAGCCTTGTGAGCTCATGCTCACCTCCCCTTCTCTGGTTGACCTCGATTTCCCCGGCATGAGCCATCCTTTGTTAAGTTTTGATCCCGCTCCTTTCCTCAGCTTGGGCCTGGATATGAAACTTGGCCAGTCAGGCCTTGGCCGCCTGGGAGTACTTCTGTTTATACAAAATGGAGTCGCACGTGTACATTGTGCTGTATCTAGGTAGATGTATACAGTCAGCGCTTGACGCTCTAACTTCTACTAAGCATTGCAAGCAGAATCGAATACTTAGCATCTTGCGTTTCAAGCTTATTTAAACACGTTCAATAAGGCGGTTGCTTCCATCTTGTCTCATGGCACCATTCTCATATGTTTTTCACAGTGTCTCTCCCCATTGTCCTTTACAATTATCCTCACAGTTGTCAGTACTGGCATGCATGCTTTCAGTACTCCTTCAGTTCGTTCTTGGAGCTGCTCTGGTCCTTGTTTCATCTCCACTAGCCTTCCATTATGGCTTCTGGAGTCTCTTCATGGAACGTGTGTAGGCATTCTTCCTTGTTCCGTATCAACGGCTGGTATGGTTGTCTGATTGGGTACCGTGCTGCCCAGAGTTGCCTGGTTATGGGCATTTCACCAGGTATTGATCTTCTAATGTACACAGGGCAGAGGCCCATTGCAGCCCTTTGTTGGTTCAGCTGCTCCTTGTACGTCACATACTTTGGCGAGTACTTTACTGGCACCTCGAAGCGAGGGGCAGGGGTGCAGGTCACGTCTGCGGTCTCCTCTACACTCCCCCCTCTGGTTGGTTCATCGACCACTCCTGCTTCCTCCTTTATATTCAGTTTCTTTGATTCCTCAGCTTCTTGCTCATTGTCTCCTGGGTTTACAGAAGATGGCGTGAATGTATGCAATTTGGGTGTCCATATCTTTATCACTCCTTTCAAACTTCCTGCTGTTCTCACATGCTCATCTTTGTTCCAGGTCATCATTTGGCATTGTCCATTTGGACTGCCGTAAATCCATTTGCCTTCATACCTTCTTCGTTTCTTGGGATAAGTGAATTTTGTTCCCTCTGGTGCAAATTCACTGGCCTTCACGAAGTCCTTTATCTCCTCATCTGTCAGGTCTCTGGGCTTCCAGCCTGGTTCGACATCGACCATAATTTTCATCCCAATGGCCTTCTTTTCAGTTTTCTGGCACTGTGTGATGATTATCTTGATAACACAGAATCCTAGCAGCACCATTGCTAGCAAGGCTCCCAGAAACTTGAATAGATCGGCCATCCATTGCGGGACCCATGAGAATAGGTTCCCAAACCAACTGTCATCATCCACTTCATCCATTTCATCAGTCATCCGGTTTTTTAAAGTTGTCAACATGCCTATGGCCTCTGTGAGGGTTCCATTTTCCTCAGCTTGCAATGGTATAAATGTGCAACATGATTCTCCGATTTTTGCACAAACACCTCCATCCATTGCTGTGATCATGTCAAGCACATATCTGTTCTGGAGGGTCATCAGTCTAACCACTCTCAGCTCTTCTTTGATCGCATTGAATCCATTTCTTGTGGTGTTGATGGTCTGCAGTAATTCCCATCTGGTTATCTGCAACCATTTGGCATTCACTCCAATTTGGATGTGTGGCAGGAGTATTGTGGTGAATACTGTTGAAGTGAGGCTGAACAGCCTGTGTTCTTATGGAATCGCATAGAATGCTTCTTCTGATTTGGCAGAAAAGTAATTTTCTGTCTTCATTCTGGATATCAGCTCTGCGTATCTCCTCCTTCTCAGATGAGCATCTGCTTTCGGGAAGCTGTCCAGATTCAGATCGTTTTTTGGAATCACCAGTGCGGGAACATGGACAGTGACCAATGTACATATGCCCCCCCAATTTTTTGGCAGTCTTATGTATGCTTTGGATCCACACGCCCAATAGTGGTCCATCAGGACTGCGGTTCCTTGTGCCATTCCTGGTGCCTCATATATTCGTCCACAGTTTTGATTCTCCCCTATTTTCCTTGTGCCATTACTTCTGAAGCACAGTTTTGGGTTCTGCAACGGTACTATTTGCAGGGGCCCTCCCCTGTCTTCGGCCCATGTTAACAGCTTCGCCAACTTCGGCCATCGAGGTTTACATAACCTCTGTGACTTTTCTATTGCTTCCTTGCAAGCTCCTAGGAATATCCAAGCCCGGCAGATTACGACTCCTTCCTCCCATCCGTTAGGGGAAACTACTTATCCCCAGATCTGCATTTGTCCCCGGTTCCTCCATATTTGAGCTTCATCTGCCGTTTTTCCTTGGACGTTCAGTCTTGAGTTTATTTTCCACCTTATTCCTAATCCTTTGACGTCAGGGTTTTCATATCTAATAACGTGATTCTTGGTGGTGAGCCCTGTTTCTTGTTTTGATGTCCTGGACAAACCTGTCTTCATCAGGGTAGTCCTTTTCGTTGGCCCATATCAATGAAGCATCTCTTCCCATGAATTGTCCTCTGGGGTTGCACATAGCTACGTGTGACATGCAGTGTGCTGTGGGGACATCTACTTCTACAGCCACACAGATCTTGGACTTTCCCATGCTGTATGGCAGCAGTGCACTGACGAAACATTCTCCTTCTGATTGCCTTCATCCAACTTCCTTCATGTGCTGGTACCATATGTTGTTTCCAAGATGGACTGTGCTGTCCAAGTAGTCGTTTAGTTCATTGCCCGTTTCATATGGGCTTCTCTTGATTCTTAATGTTTTTCTGTAGTTGGCCATCACTATGTCTCTGAATGCGTCTGTACTGCTCTTTCGTTCAGGTAGTTTCTCGGGTATTATCCTTGGAGGGGCAGGTTTCATTTCCTGCCCTGCAGTACTATGGGGAGGTCTTGTGTTTCTTCTTCTTCCCTCGTGCATTCTCTCGTAGACCTCCTTCCACATGTGGCTCATCATCCTTCCAACATGTGGCAGTGTCGTAAGCTCGGTCGTTATTTCTGGTGTTGGAGCAGGTGTGCTCGTTATCACAGTTGCTGCAGTTTTCTTGCTCAGCTCTTCAAGTAGTTTCTTTGCTCTTAGTATGAGCGGAAACACATACTTGACTACCGCATGTGTCTTCGCCATGAGTTCTTTTGTGGCCTCCTCTGTTCTCTTGAGGGATTTTGTCATGCCATCTCTGTCTTGTTGCTCGCTTGGTTCTCTGTTCTCTGGAGCTGTTAGTTTCACAGGTATCTTTTTGTTTTCTGTCGGTTCGGCCTGGGGTCTCACAGACATTGACACTTGCCCTTGCTCATGTGCACCCAGTGTGTGTGTGGGTACCACAAATCTTCTCAATTTCATCCACATCACCCTCGTTGCCATGCTCACCACCCCATCTCTATTGCAACCGAATGCTTGCTCATTAATGCACACTTACAGGCATCATTGACCTCATCACCACACACAAACCAAATGCATTTTTATCACAGAAACGTGGCTCTCCCTTATATCTACCCACATCTTTGATGGCCACATCCCACTCAAGTACAGCATCAAACACATTGACCACTGATACGCCAGATCTATACAGCAAAATCAGTCACCCCCTGCTCGGGTTCCCACAGTGCATAAGGCATAGCAGAAAACGTGACCACCTTCACTCCCCTCACCACCAAGTATCTTGATGACACTCTTTCATCTCTTCAACCAACCAAATGCAAGGGCAACCTCCCCACTGCCATTCTGAAGCAGATCAAGGGTATTACCTTGCCTCCCCCTTGAAAGAGTACATGCCCCACTCACACAAGGCATCCTCCCTAGCACTCTAAAAATAGGACTAATCCACACCTAATCAAAAACCAACCTTGGATTTAGAGGATCTTACAAACTACTGATGAATCACTAGCCGCCTAGTTATTGGAAAAATAATGTATAAGTCAGCAAACTCCAGGACTGGATTAACACAGTCTGCTCCACTATTACCAATCTGGGTTCAGGACAAAATGTAACACTGAAACTGCCTTCATCCAAGTCATTGATGACACTCTTTAACTATGGCTAAAGATGACTAATGCCCTCATGCATCTCTGCCATTTCTAACAAGGCTAACCAGCTCACACTGACCAACCTACTCGCAAACTGAGTGGCCTTCTCCATTGGTTCACAACTTACCTCTCAGACAATCACCAAGCCATCCTGATGAGCACTTAAGTCTGAATGCTACTCGGTCACCTGTAGAGTTCCACAGGCTCAAATCTCTCATGGGTGTTCTTTATACCAGGAGACGTTGTGTCACAAGGAGACAAAGGGCATATGAAATGTCTAGGGAAATGTGATCAAGATCACACAATGATTAAATACATATCAAACGACATGCACTCAGGAGCCAAGATACAGTCACAGTAACACCCAGAATGTGCAAGTGCAATACAAATACATGAAAAGGAATGTGGGGTATGCAATTACAAGTCCCTTATGACAGATACTCTGAGGTGACACCTTTGACAATAATATGTAAGGTAACTTACAGAAAATACTCACGAGGACAAGAAACACTGCCTGGGATGCCAATGAAGCTCACAATCACTGCTGATCAAACTGGGACCCTGAAAGGAAGGATAACTTAATACGTAAGACTCTCGACAAGGGACAATTAGGAATAGTGCTGACAGGACTCAAAACTGGTGTAAAACCAGAAAACCCAAGTCTAAGGCTAAACACCTTGAGGCTGTTGGATCTTCTACTGGAGACCCAAAAGTAAATACTAGTTTTATGAGGGAAACCTCTAACAAAGGTAAACTTAGATCTCAGATGAAGTGGAAGCATGTGCAATGCTTTGCCACAGCCCCTCCAATTAAGATACCTGAGACCCAACCTGCTCCAGAGGGAGAGATGATGAGGAATCATGGAGACCCTTCTGGGTCTATGGTATTTCTTTATAAGAACCCATTTAAAAAGCTAATTGCCGGTTCAAGAGTTGTAACTTCTCCTGAGGGAATGTTGAGCCAGGCCCCTTCTTTTAAAAAGAGCAAATTGCCTAGCAATGATTCCAGGTCCTATAGTTTGTTAAGGTTGACAAACTTTCTAATTCATCTCAAAAAGAGTTACTAAAAGATTTCTGATGGACTCCACAGTAACCGACTGCAACATGAGATTCATCTAGTAGAGGATTAGATCATGCTGCCATTTGGTCTGGGAGGGACAAGTGTTAGGTAAGATTTTCATATTTGCGATAAAACTTACTGGCATGTATCAACTCCAGAACTTTTTTGCTTGGACTTGGGGATTATTTCTCCTTGTCCCTAGGTGAGTGGGAATCTTTTCCCTCTCTCACCTAGTGTTGTACTCTTTTTATGGGTGACCTTTTAATGTATCTGCATAGTGTATGGTTGGAGTTATAGTTTACTATAACTTTTGCGCTTAGACTCGTTTGCCCCTCTGGGGTTCCCTGATAATTTCTCTTTAATGTACTTGGGTGAACTACTGTTCCCAAGGGGTAAACATAGATGTTCATCCCTTTATGATGTTTATAGTGAGCCAGCACACCCACCTTATGTGGAGTAGTGGGGGATACAATGCATCCCCTTGCTTAGTTACCTGTATCATTTTTGTTACAATTGCAAGTTTACTTGAATGGTTGGTGTCAGTGGTTTTACCTTAGTGAATTTTTAGTCTCATTCCTTGCAGGCTGTTAATTCAGTTTCAGTAATGCACAGAAGGGCCACTATTCTGCTATAATGGTAGGATCCTTCTTTTTCGCCATTTTTAAGTATGTTGGTTGTTTCTGAGGTGAGAATGACCTCTGTGGAAGTCTTGTCCTCGGTAGGAATCCTTTGTATTCCCTGCCCAGGCTCCTGAGTGTCTGAGAAGACGGGAAGCGAGGGAAGAGTCCAACACACTGCAGCTCTTTGTCTTTCACCTTTCCTGAAAGGAACCCAGTCTCAATGGGGGCTGGATGACTCAGGATTGCTTATGTTTGCTCCTTTGTAAGGGCAGGTGACACCTTTTCCCCAGGGACAGCCACTCTGCAGACATGTGATATGTGAACAGGAATCAATGGGCACACCCATTCTTTAAAATACATTTTTATTTAGTATTATATAGTTACATTAATATCATTTAATACATAGATCATCATTACAGAAATTATAGCAATATGTTGTCATCAATAATCATCAAAAAGGTGATTCATGCCTCTAAAACTCCCATAATATTATATATTTCCTCCCATAATTTAGTGAAGCAGATTACACATCCCTCATAACTCCCAGACATAATAGTGTCCCAGAGCTCATTAGAGCTAGCAGAAAACTAAAGTCCTGAAGCTCTAGTTGCTTTTGCCAATAGAGCTATAATTGCACAGCAATCAAAGAGGAGGTTGTGAACTGATTCCAGTTCTGATTCTCCACAAAACCGGCTAACTCTATGGGCCTCATTACGCGGTGGGCGGTAAGGGATTACCGGTACCGGTAAGGGCACCGGCACCGGTAATCCCTTACCGCCCTACTACGAATTCCCTTTGCGGGTCCTTCCTTAACGCCTGGTTTTACCAGGCATTAAGGACGGGACCCGCAAAGGGATACCGGGGTCAATAACAGTACCACAATTTGCGGTACCGTTATTGCCGCCTTCCCTCTTCCCATTGAGCCCTATGGGGGCTCAAATGGGAATGGGGAATGACTCTGGTGAATGGGGAATTACCGGTCCCGCCAACCTCGGAATGGACCGGTAATTGCTCCATCCACCAGACTGGAGTCGGCACGATTTGGAGGCAGCCATGGCGCTAATAGCGCCATGGCTGCCTCCAACCTTGTAATAAGGCCCTATGTTTTCTGGTGACTTTAAGCCAACACCAAGTGATCTCAAACATTTTAATTGCATTGAATTCAAGGCGCACACAATGAAATTCTGTATGTAAGAGGGAACCAGCTGTCTTTCCATCATATGGGAAGAAACATGTGACTCTAGATTTTGAGGCCAAATTGACTGTCAACTGGTCATGGCAAAAGGCCTCCAGGGATACCCTCATAGCTCTTTTAAATTGACTAAGGTTCATTTCTAAGGGATTACACACAGATCACCTAATCCATTAGTTGGACAGATGTTTTAGGGTTCACAAGGTGGAAGTTTAAGTTTTGCTGGGGACACCTCAAACAGCAACCCCATGAGAGTGTTGCTCGGGGCATGTGCAAGCTTCAAATATAATGACAAAAAAGACAACATGATTTGTTCTCTTATCTGTAGTAAACCCAACTCGAGGTAGAACCTTTCAGAAGATACATATGGCAGTAATCCTAAAATCCTTTTAAGGATATTCAACTCAATTCTAGAGACAGCCTCCAAAGACCCCAGAGCCCACACTTCAGCAGCATAGCAGATAAGGGGAACAAGTGTTTCATAGAGTAAAGTTTAACCAAAGAACCCACAGAGTATCCCCCTCCTTTAGAGGCAAAAGAGAAAATGGTCCCAGATGTTTGGGCATAACGGACCTTGAGTTTGTTCAGATGAGGGGAGCTCACAGGTTTTACATCAAACACATTGCCCAGATAGATGTATTGAGTGACAACTTCAATAGGAACACCCATGAGATTCCAAGCAGCTCGAGCCACTCATTTTAGACACCATAATTTTAGTTTTGTATCTTCGGTACAGGTAGGGAGGTAACTCCTGCAGATAAGAGTGCGAAGAAAGACTCCAAATGAACGCTCCGGCAGAATGTCAGCGAAACAAAGAACACTCTGCTCACTCTGTGCACTCCACGTGGAGTGAGGCTTAAGAGTGTATCACCGGCACAGGCAGCTGGGAGGATACTCCTCCAGATAGTAGATTGTGAAGAAATACTCCAAATGAACACTCCGGCAGAATGTCAGCAAAACACAGAACACTTTGCTTACTCTGTGCGCTCCATGTGGAGTGAGGCTTAAGAGTGGATCTCCGGCACAGCCATCAGGGAGGCCACTCCTCCAGATAATAGACTGCGAAGAAAGACTCCAAATGAACGCTCCAGCAGAAAAACAGCAAAACACAGAACACTCTGCTCACTCACATTCACAGAGAGCAAGGCCTCACACCCGGGTGCTGCATTTCTAATGGCATTTATTGATAGAGAGTAGGGAAGGGGGTGTAGTTACATTAGTCAGGGTAACTCTGTTCAAGAGAAAGAGACTGCCACAAATTTGAATCTGCCTCTCTTTCTCTTTCCTCTCCCCTTCACTTCCTCTGGAGCAAAGCACTTTGGGAGTCACATCAGAAGGGCAAAGTACACTCATTTCACTGGCATGGATTGGACCCCTAAAGCACGCTAGCTTTAGTCCAATCATCTGGAGACCTTTGACAATAGAATAAGGGGTCTCACACCACTTCTCTGAATCGTTTTGAGTCCTCTTTTGGACTCCAATCCTAAAAGAAGATGTCATTGGACCCTTCTGGGAGAGCAGTCCTTTCCAGAGTCTTCCAGTTGTGAGGTGAACGCAGGTGTTCCAAGGTAGACGAAGGCTCTGTCCCCTAATCATCCCCAGGGACCTGTGGGGGTGATCTGCCTCTCTGCCAGCCAAAACGATACCCAGAACCTCATTGTGTTGGAGGACACCTGCAGTTGTGTGCCAGTCGCCTCCATGTTCGGGAGCCTGAGAACAAGGACCCAACTTGTTCCTGAGTCCCTGAAGTGGGACTTACTGCAAACTAAGAAGTGACCTGCCACTGGAGCAAGAATGCCTCTCTTCCAGCTACATCAGTACAGAGGAACTCACAGCATTTAGGGATCCCTGCAGTTGTGCACCAGCCTCCCTCATGTTTGAGAGCATGAGAAAAGGACTCATCTTGTCCCTGAGCCCCTGGATTGGGGTTCATGGCATTCTGCGAGTCATGACAGATGGGATCCTAGTGTTTTACACCATTAAATTGCTTGAAGCATGTTTCAAGAACTGTTGAGCACATTTGAACCAGCAGGACCCTCCAATGCTGCCTTTTGCTCTCTCACGATCATAACAGCGCCAAGAAGTCTGATTTGGTGCTGCTGAACGACCAGGAGTTGCAAAGAAGGTACTATTGACTGTAAACCGCCCCCTTGGTCCATGATTGGGCCCTAGGGATGGTTAGGTCACTTTAATCCTGTTTTGCAACTTGAAGAAATATCCTTTTGAACATTGTGGTCTTTTGATTGCCTTTCCCCCCTTGTATCATGACCCAGAGTACTGCATCTGTTGTATCTGTGCATATTCTGTGTTTCATCTACAGGAGTGGATTTTTACAGTGTTTTCTAATTAGTTAGTATTGTACATGGTGTGTCTGATTAAAGTATATCTTTTTATAGGACCTTAAATGAACATTTCTTTATTTTGGACTGTTATACTGTTATACTTCACTGTGTGGGTTGCTATGGAACCACATTCTCACGCCTCTTAAGAGTATAGACTTCCCTTGACCCCAGTTACCATAAAATGTGAAGGAGGTATATCTCTTGACAGGCCTGTTTTTCCTTTATGATTGTGTCATAGAAGTGAAGTCAATTTGTCACATTGAGGTATTGGCTAAAGAGTGAATGTGGTTCTACATTGTAAGTTTGTGTGATTGAGTGGCAAGTGGGTAGTCAAGATAGAAAAAGGAATGCTTGTGAAGTGAAAGGAAGATTCTTGACTGATAGTTTGGAGGGGGTGTCAGGGGTATGGTGGAGAGAGTACTAGTATTAGTGTGGAGGGGGGTATAGTAGTATCAGCATGGTGGAAAGAGTAATAGTGTGGAAGGAGTAGTAGTGGTGTGGAGGAGGAAGTAGTAACATCAACAAGTAGCAGCAATAACTAGGAGGAGTGAGATCATTAAAAGGACAGAAGTGCGATTATAGTAGTGAGTCAAAGCAGGCAGCCATCATTTAGATGACCACCTCTAACATAAACCAGCTTTTTGGGCAGTAGGGTTCAACATTCAGTAGTACTAACCAGGGGTTAAGGACCACCAGAGTTATCGAGGAGGGCTATAATGTGATGGGAGAGAGGGACAGCCCACAGCCCCACAAAAGAAACAATAAAAACCCTTGAACCATATCTGCGACTGGGAGTGATTCTTGTACCATCTATTACATGCAATGTTAGAGTGGAATTAATCTAAACCGTGTAACACAGGTCACTCATTGTAAACCAAGATGCTGAGAGTTGTGAGAATGACAAACACAGCTAGGCTTCACAAACAAGTCACAACGGATGCCCCAGGCTGTGTCCTAGATGATGATGAAGAAGTTATCTTCATTCGCGAGAGAGAAGCCAGGGTTCGCACTGGACTGAAGCTGGAAATTCAAGTGGGCAACTATGGAAGAGAGACAGAAAATAAATGGGTTGGTCCACAAATATTCCCTGAGCATAGAAGCATGTTTGATTTATATAAACTATCTGTCACAAGTTTCTCTTTTCCTCACCTGTTTCTCCTTGCTTGCGACTTTCTTGGAAACAACTACTTTCTTTCTCACTGTCCGAGACTTGTATAGGCCGGGGTGTGGGTCTTCGGATTCCAGTGTGAGATAGCTGTCTCTCTTAGCCAGGTAACGTTCAGTTTCCAGGCCCATGAGTCCAGAAAGGAGATAAGAGTTCCAGGCTCAGAGGATGTTCGGAATACCGTGGAATGAAGTGCAGGCTAATCCAGGAGTAGGCACAGGAAGAAGGTAATAGAGAAACAAATGGGGCTCCAGGAAACAAGAAAAGGGAAAGATAAAGGAACTGGGATAAACGCAGAAGCAGACTCGAAAGGCACATGTCTAACAACTCCAGGCAGTTGTGTTGAGACGCACAGAGCCGCGGGGGCATGTCAGTTTTCTAGGAAGTCGCACATTGAGCGCAGCGGCTAGAGCGTTGCGTTTAACGCCCGGCGGCCATGTTGGAAGGATCACTGAGTTCATGCCGCGATGCATCATGGACCATGAAGTCCAGAACGGACGAATTCGGCGGTTCATGACAGTATGCCTCCTCCTAAACCCTGCACCCCCGGGTTTGCCTGGGTGTACTCGATGAAATCTCTGTATTAGACGGGGGCATTCATGTTTGATACAGGTTCACAGGTGCGCTCACTGGGAGGATATCCTTTCCATTCTACCAGATATTGGAGCTGGCCCTGTCTGTATCTGGAATCACATATCCTGGAGACTTCGAATTCAAGTTGGTCATTGACGATTACAGGAGTAGGTCTAGGAATATTTCTGGTAGATTGTACATGTGGTTTTAACAAAGAACTGTGAAAGACCGGGTGAATCCTTTCCCATGATTCTGGAAGCTGGAGCCGGAAGGCCACTGGATTAATGACTTCCTTTAAAGGTAATAATAATACTTGGGAGCCAGTTTATTTGGCTGCAGAGGTCGAGGAAGAAGTTATGATGATAGCCAAACCTTATCCCCGACTGAATAGGAATGGCTAGGTCTCCGCTTGGTATCTGCATATCATTTGACTTCTATTCTGGCATTTTCCAGGTGTTCTTTAGCATCTCTGTGTACGTTGACCAGTGTTTCAATCCAGGAATCAACTGCAGGAACTGGAGTAGGATGTGGTAGGGCAGATGGCAGAACTGAGGGATGAAATCCTTGACTGCAAAAGAAGGGACTTGTCTTGATAGCTGAATGATCAGAATTGTTGTAAGCAAATTCAGCCACAGGAATCAAAAGTGACCAGTCATCCTGGACCTTGGTAGCAAAACAGCAGAGGCGTTGTTCTAGGGTTTGGTTGACTCGCTCAGTAGCCCCATTGGTCTGTGGATGATATCCTGAAGACAGCGCGCGCTGGATGCCCAATATTTGGCATAGTTGTTTCCAGAATTGAGATATGTATTGGGGTCCTCTGTCGGAGATGATCTTGGAAGGCAGTCCGTGAAGTCTAAATATGTGCTTTAGGAAAATTCTGGCCAATTCAGACAAGGATGGTAGTTTGAACAAGGGAGTGAAATGCGCCATATGTGTAAACAAGTCGATGATAACCATTATGGTTGTGTACCCTCTGGACGGGGGTAATTCCACAATGAAATCTGTGGCTATGATTTCCCAGGGTCATGTTGGTAATGCGGGTTGATGTAGGAGGCCTGCAGGTTTTCTGTTATCATGTTTATTCTGGTTGCACACTGCACAGCATCGAATGTAGGTCCTTATGTCATCTATCATTTTTGGCCACCAGAACTGCCTCTGCACAAGACGAAGGGTGGTAGTGACGCCTCGATGTCCTGAATGAAAGGTATTGTGGCAAAGGTTCAGAATTTTGTGCCACAGCTTTTGTGTTGGTATTGCCAGCCGAGTTTCCTTGAAGAGATATCCGTCTTTCATTACTAGGTTCCATTGGTTGTTATTTTTATATTCCTTCCAGAGATCGGAAGAAGGTGTTCTAGCACAAATGTCTTCCAGGAGAGAAATGGCTTGGGCACAAACACAGTATCGGGAAACATTTTAGGAAAGGTCCGGGCTTCGAGAGGCTCATAATCAGGACATCTAGATACGGCATCTGCGATAATGTTATTTGTTCCAAGAAAGTGGTGAATCTGGAACTAGTATTGGGCAAAAAAGAAGGCCCAATGGGCTTGACGACTGTTTCTAAATTCCAGGGATTGCAGGACTTGTAAATTTCGATGGTCTGTTCTGTTCGTACCTGCACTGGATGTTTAGCACCCAGGAGTAGGTGACGCCAGTCGGCGAATGCTTGTCGGATGGCTAGCAACTCTTTCTCCAGGATGGAATAATGGCTTTCACTGGGAGTCAAAGTGAGGGATAGGTAAGCAATAAGATACTCCATCTTGTCCCCGAATTCTTGTTTTAAGACCGCACCAATGGCATAGTCTGATGCGTCTGTTTCCACCAAAAAAACCTGGTCTATATCAGGTTGGTCTAGGATTGTAGCTTGAGTAAATTCTTGTTTCAGTTGTCGAAAGGCCATCTCCTGAGCATTAGACCATTCAAATGGAGTATCCTTCTTTAAGAGTGTCACTATGGGATGCACTATGTCGGAAAACCCAGGAATTAATTTTCTGTAAAAATGTGCAAGTCCCAGGAAGGATTGAATATGCTTTACAGTGGTGGGTGCTGGCCAGGAAAGGATGGAGTCTACCTTGGAAGGATCCATTGCGATTCCTTTGGAGCTAAGTACAAATCCAAGATAATGGATGGTGGAGACATAAAAGAGGCATTTTTCTGGCTTGGCCAGGTGTTTGTGTTCTCGTAAACGTTGTAAAACTGCCTTTACATGTTCTTGATGGATCTGGGAGTCATTGGAATATATTAGTATATCATTCAGGTACACTATGACAAAAAGAAACCGCATATCTGAAAAAACCCGATCCATAAAGCGTTGAAAAACTGCGGGGGCGTTGGCGAAACCAAAGGGCATCACTAGATACTCAAAGTGGCCAAAGGGTGTTCTGAAAGCTGTCTTCCATTCATCGCCTTCTCTTATTTGGATGAGATGGTAAGCGCCCCTGAGATCGAGTTTATTGAAGATAACAGCACATCATACTGCCTCCAGGATGTCAGAAATAAGTGGTAGCGGATAGCGGTCTTTGAGGGTGCATTGGTTGAGACCACGGTAATCCAAACAAGGTCGGAGTTCTTTAGTGTCTTTCTTAGGAACGAAGAATAAGGAAGCACCGGTTGCGGATTTTGAAGGCCGTACCATGTGTCAAATTGGTATCCAAGTATTCTCGTAGAGCCTTCTTTTCAGGTTCAAATAAAATGAACATCCTTCCGAATGGAATTACTGCTGAAGCATCTGTATCAATGGCACAATCCTCTGGTCTATGAGGTGAAAGAGCTTGGACAATGGCTGTCAAAAATGCATCCGAGAATGTTTGATAGATCTTGGGAACTTGGATAATATTGGATACACTTACGGATGATTGCTTGCTGGGAGGTTACTGTAGGGTCTTGCGGCATGTCTTGAGACAAACAATGGGACATACAAAATTCGGAACTGAGAAACAAGGAACCTGCTGCCCAGTTGATGTAAGGATTATCCTTCTAAAGCCAGGGCATGCTTAGGACCATGGGGTAATGAGGAGATTTTATGATGTCAAATCGAAGCATTTCCTGATGGTTGTTTATTGACATTAGTTATTCCCTGGTTTGGTGAGTAATGGGTCCTGAAGACAATGGTCTGCCATCAATGCCTTCAACTGGTTGTATTATCTCTTTGGTTTCTCGAGGAACGCGGTGGCTGACAGCCCAGTCGTGGTCTATGAAAATACCCATGGCACCGCAATCCACTAGAGCCGGAATGGGGTAGGTTTCCTTCTTGGTAGGTGACAGGAATGCCTGTAGAATCACTAGAGTGTTCTATCCTGGAGTGTTCAAGGAAGGAATGGATGCAGAGCAGGCATCTTTCTCCCAAAGATGTGCTACGCTTAGGATGGGGAGCTGGCATTTCCCAAACGCCAGGGTGGTGCTATAGGACACTCTCTCACAAGATGTTTATCAGAGGCACAATACATGCAAAGTCCAGTATTAATCCGACGGATCCTTTCTTGTGGAGAAATAGGTCCACGGAAGGCGCCTAATTGCATAGGTTCTGGATCTGAGACATGTGGAGCACTTGTTTCTTTTGAACAAGGGTAGCTTGTGGCTGCCTGTGGAGGTGTTGTCTTATTCTTCTTCTTCTCTGCCTTTCTCTCCTGGATCAGGAAATCAATCTGTAGGGAAAGGTCCATTAGAGCCTGGAAGGAACTCGGACAAGCTACTCTGGCTAGTTCATCCTTTATCTCATCATTTAAACCTCGTCGAACGAGGGTGAAGCTGGCTTCTTGAGACCAATCAGCTTCTTTGACTAGCTGTTTGAAGCGAGTCACATAAGTCAGCATATCCTGGGTGCCTTGCTGGAATTCGAGAAGCCTTTCTTGTGCACTATAAACAAGTTCAGGTAGATCAAACATGGCCTTAAGTGCCTCCACAAACCCATCGTAATCATCCAGAAGTGGGTCTCCCGAATTGACTAAAGGAGTCGCCCAGGTTAAGGCATTGCCCGTGAGGTGAGATATCATAAATCCGACCTTTGCTTGTGGAGTGGAAAAATAGTACAGTTTGAAAGTAAAATGTACTAGACAGGAATCAAGGAAGGCACGTAGGGATTTGGAAGATCCATCATACTTGTCCACTACTCGGGACTCTCGGGACAAGACTAGCTGCTTTAATGCTGCATTCTCCGCCTTGTGCTTTTGAACTTCAGTTGTCAATTCTTGCAAACCTCTCACGAGGTGTTGAACTGCGGCTTCCATGTCTGTTTCCGTATCAGGCTGGTGGCTTCTCAATCTGTCACAAGTTTCTCTTTTCCTCACCTGTTTCTCCTTGCTTGCGACCTTCTTGGAAGCGACTACTTTCTTTCTCACTGTCTGAGACTTGTATAGGCCGGGGTGTGGGTCTTCGGATTCCAGCGTGAGATAGCCGGCTCTCTTAGCCGGGTAACGTTCAGTTTCCAGGAGCGTGAATCCAGGAAGGAGATAAGAGTTCCAGGCTCGGAGGATGTCTGGAATACCGTGAAACGAAGTGCAGGCGAATCCAGGAGTAGGCACGAAAAGGAGGTAATAGGGAAACAAACGGGGCTTCAGGAAACAAGAAAAGGGAAAGATAAGGGAACTGGGATAAATGCAGAAGCGGACTCGAAAAGGCAAACGTCTTACAACTACAAGCAGTTGTGTTGAGATGCGCAGAGCCGAGGGGGCGTATCAGTTTTCTAGGAAGTCGCGCATTGAGCGCAGCAGCTAGAGCACAGCATTTCACCCCCGTGGCCATGTTGGAAGGATCACTGAGTTCATGTCGCGATGCATCATGGACCATGAAGTCCAGAACGGACGAATTCGGCGGTTCATGACACTATCGGGAAGAATTCAGAAAATCAAAGTGCTCTTGTTGCATATGGGAAACACCCCATTGTTTCTCTGTGTGCGGATAATCATCCCTGAAATGTAGGTAATTGACACCTTGAATATTACTGATATGGCTAAAGCAGGCTTTGGAGATATGACTGAAGCTCAAGAAGTAGCGGACCTCTGCCTTGTCCTCCCAGTTCCAGTCTTGACAGAGTTCGAACTGGCACAAATAGTGAACCCCCCTATTAGATCAGGCCAGGACGAACCTAGTTGGGAAGAGTGAGATCAGAACAATGAAGACTCCACATTTCATATAGAGAAGAGGGCTTCTATATTGATTCAATGTCAATCCTTGTGTTAGATTGGGTCAACTGCAAACAACTGCTTGTCCCAAGGCTTGCCAGAAAGCCATATTCGAATTCTCATTTTCTAACATCCTGCCAGATACAAGGACCTAAAAGAGACACAGAAAACTCCTGGTGAAGCCCCCTCTATTGGCCGAATATGTGCGATGAAAAAACTGTTTTTGTCATGATGCCCCATCTGCCAGATGACCTCAACAGATGATGCACCAAGAGCACAACTAAAACCCCTCCATTATATCAAGGTACCTTTTCACAGAATCCATATGGACAAAGTTGGACTATTTAAACCTTCAAGATCAGACTATAAAATACCCTGCTTATTAACGAGGTGACCTGATATCCAAAAGCATTTCATTTGGGAAGCAACACCACAAAGGTAATGTTGAAGGTACTTGCCCCATTCTTCATGAGAGTAAGGTTCCCAGCTGAAATCATGATGGACCAGGGAAGTAGCTATGTGTCAAGGCTGATGGGCTAATGGGCAAAATGAAAGAACTAATGAAGATCCAAAACCCTGCAGACCTCTGTCTATCATCCACTGACAGATAGTCTGGTCGAAAGGTGGAACAAGACCCTAAAGCCAATACTCAGGGAATGTGTTGCTGTAGATGGACAGAACTAGAACAACTTGATTCCCTGGGATTTTCTAGCAATAAGGAAGACATCACATGTGTCAACAGGATGATCTCCCTTCTAATTGGCCTATGCACAAAACCCGAGACACCCTTGACATCCTTTGAGAAGAGAGAGAGGGCTCTAACAGCCAATAAACCAGTGGTCATCATGTGAACCAAAACACCAAAGAATATGTTGAGAAAGTCTGAACTGGAAGGGTTTTCTGGTTAAAAGGGTATTGACTTCTAGAAGCCTAAAAACATATTATCCACTAGTAATTGAGGATGATGCTTGACCTGGGAATGACAAAGAAGTCCCATACATAAATAGTGAGTGGTCATCTCAGTTGGCACTTGTACCACATCAAGCATGGAAATTCTGTAACGATAAATGCTGAAAATTGACAAGTTGATGGAGAGGCTGGGACTGGAAAAGTTCATATCAACACTGGATATAACCAACGGCTACTTGCAGATGCCCTTGGATCAGGAGGAAAAACACAAGATGAACTTCTTCAGTTTGTAGAGACAATACAAGTTCAATGTTCTACCCTTTGGACACCGTGAGGCTTCAGCCACATTTCAACAGTTTATGGACCAAGTCCTAAACTCCAGAAAGACTTTCTCTGGAGCATACTCAGATGACATTGTTGTTTCCAGTTCAAGCTGGGAAGAGCACCTACAGTCCCTCACAGCGGTTTGCAATCAGGTAAGGAAAGCTCATCTGAAGGCTAACCTCCCAAAGTGCCATCTAGCCCAGTCAACACTGAAATATTTGGGCTTTCATGTGGGCAAAGGAAAAGTACTACTGCAAAGTGCCAAAGTAGAAGCCATACAACTGGAATGAAGACTGATCACGAAGAAAGGCATACAGGCATTTTTAGGCCCAGTCAGTTGCTACTGGCGTTTCATACCAAGGTTTTCAGAAACTTTGAGTCCCTTTACCATCCCAATATCCTTAAATGGGGTGACCAAGCCCAGAGAGCATTTAACTAGCTTAAGGAAGCTCTATATAGAAGTCTTGTCCATATCATGCAAGATTTCACAAAGGAGTTTATCCTACGGACGGATGCCTGATACATTGGTTTGGGAATTGTCTAATCACGGGTGGAGAATGGGTAATTGAGACTCATCATCTATATTACCCAAAAACTAGATCCAAGAGAGATTAACTACCCAAAAGTGGAACTGGAAGCACTTACCATCAAATGGGCTGTATACAGTCTGTGGTATTGTCTTATAGGATGAAAATTCAAGTTGGTGACAGATCATGCTCCCCTGGTCTGAATGGCCAGGAACAAAGACACTTTTCTCATTCACAGTCAAGCACCATGCAGTAACTATACAAGGTAATGTGGATTTCCTTTTGAGATACCCAAAGACAGCCAGCCCACAGCTAGAGGAAAAAGATGAAGAGGTCTTTGGAGGAAGGGTGGAGGTGTGTGACAGGTCTAGTAATTTTGCTTTGTCAAGAGGGCATGGGAACTGAACTCAAATAGAAGCGGGAGGTATACCAAAGAGTAATCCAGAGCTAGTCTGATCCCTGAGATGGATGATGGTGGCAGAGAGGCCCCCCAGTTCCTCTCCCCCTTGGTGCCAAGATGTTTCTGTGCTGTCCACTATACACTCCAGATTTACCTCATGTACCAGATACGTATCAGTGTTTTTCTCTTAACCTTAGAGCATCAGCAAACAGAAGAGAAATCAAAGACCTCCACTTGCCACTATGGTAATCACCTAACAAGAGGCCTTTCCACTGAAGGTAAAGAAACCCAAATCTCTGCTGGCAGAATTCATCTGAAACACTGGTGCACTTCAACAGAGAGAGAGCGAAGAGCCATATCCCTATAGAGCAAAACAAGAAACACAGTGGAGCTGTCGAGTGAAGCTGGCGATCCTACACATGCGTACAGAGACCCACTTGACCACTTTGGACCCAAAGAGGAGACGGGCCACCATCCCCTGGAGGACTTACCAGGAGACCCCACAGAGAAGGGTTCTGGAAAATGAACTTGCACATCTGCCATAACGAGCTGACCGTCTTTGCGTGTGGCAACGCCACAGTGCTCTCAGATCTCAGAGAAGAGCTTGCAGGTCCAATAGACCACCAAGAACTTACTATGTTCCACAACACAAACATAGACATTGAAGCTCCAACGTCACCATCCTTTGGATGTGGTAAGCCTGCATAGAGAACATGGTTGAAGTTTAGCCCCTTTTTAGTACGTTTTACTTTTTATTTTACACACATGCCCCTTGTGTGATAAACAGGCCCAAATTGGACAGGGAGACTTTTCCAAAACCAGCAGAGGGATGGAGATTTTAGCAGGAGACAGGAAGCAGAAGGTATGGGTTTTCAGGTGCGGTCAGGAGTGGAGAATGAAGAAGAGACCAGCAGGAGTAAGAAAGGAGGTGCAGAGGGTGGAGGCAATTTGTTGACCATGTGAGGCATTTTCTCAGGAGTGAAAGCGATTCTGCAGTGCAAGTGTGTGTGATTGTGTGGTGAGTGTGTAGTCAAGAAAGAAAGAGTAAGGAGATATTCTGAAGTGAACATGCATGAGCGGGATCAGGGAATTTGAGTAGTTGTTTGGAGCGGATAGTAGCAATGTGGAGGAGGGAGTATTAGTAGTCTGGAGGAGGAGGGGTATTAGTGTGAAGAAGGAGCAGTAGTGGTGGAGGAGTGACTAATGATAGGAGAAAGTACTGACATCAAAGGGTGGAGGTGATACCTTCAAGGAGTGAGAGCATCAGAGGAATAGAATAGTGTTGGGAGGATATAGAAGAAGTGGACAAAAGGGAAGATTAGAGAAGGGAGAGTAGAGAGTGAGAATGGTAGAGAAAGCCTGAAGCTCGCAGAGTTTTTGTAAGGAACCTGCCCTTTTTCCACTCAGAATATATCTTTTATGAATTCCTTGTTGTATGTCCTAGCTGTTTTACCTCCATACTAAGTATACAGTATTCTGCATGCTTAAATTCTGCATTTTCTGTCATTCCTTTACGGGAGTGGGTTTTATTGTGTTTTTGATAGTTAAGTGTGAAAATGTTTTTTTAAAGTGCATATTGTATACAGAACCATGATTGGACATTCTTTTATTTTGAAACTGTTACACTATTGCTGTTTGGGTTGCTACTGGGTCACATTCACATCCCTTTTAAGAGTATAGCGTTCCCTCACCCCATGGTACCACAAGAGGCGAAGGAGGTATATCTCTTAGCTGTGAGCCACTACTCATCATTGTGAGGGGTCAGCAATGCGAGGCAGACCGCTGTTTGATAATTGTTCAATTTTTGTTGTATACCAAATAAAGTAAAGTGCCTCACTATCCCTCCTCTGCTGAGGATTTCCCTGCCTAACCAAAGCTACATGGAAACACTCTAACACAGGATGTCAGGCCCTCACACTAAACAAGAGATACACAGAGAAAATATATGGCAATTCAAATAACATAAACTACCTTCATAGTGTTGTGACAATCTCTCAGTAACCTAGTCGGATGCCCTTCTCCAGGATTCAAAATATGTTTTGCTCCATGGTTTAAGCAAAGAAAGAAATAAGTAAATCCTTGGAGTTTTGACAGTCTCAAATCAGTTTGTGATGTTTCAATGTCTACGAAATGTTTTGTTAACCAAAGTTCCATTAATAGCAAATACTTTCTCCTTGTTGAAATAAGGACTTTCCACTTCCTCAAAATAGCACCAATGGTAATCCCACCCACAATGCTTTTTCATCACTTCCAGCAATCCAAGAATGCCTGTCATAGTTCACAAGGATTGCAATCTCTATCACAGTTAGTGAAACATAGTTCTTGGTTAACAGTTAGAATGTCTTCAGTCACAGAATTCAGATTTGAAATAGGTATACTTGCCAGGATGACTTCACAGTTCTGCTACTTCCACTTAAACAACTTCCTTTTGACTCAAATTTACCATGAGAACAGTCTCTTTTGCCTCATAATGCTCAGTTTTGCTTAGGCTATTACAATGTTGCTTCTACTGACAACCAGATATACTACCACGGCTTCAGTACCTTCAAATAGTACCACAGCTTCAGTAATTTAAACTTCAAGACAGTTTTGGACAAGATTCACTTTCAAGCACTTCAACCTCTTTAAGTAGGCAAGACACTCTTCCACTGAATAGCTTGCTTCAAACGGGGTAGCCTCTTAGCTATTCTTGTCAGTCTGCCACAATAACAACTTATGTTTAT
The DNA here is from genome assembly GCF_040938575.1 of Ambystoma mexicanum. NCBI lineage: Eukaryota > Metazoa > Chordata > Amphibia > Caudata > Ambystomatidae > Ambystoma > Ambystoma mexicanum. The sequence goes on along the minus strand of NC_090931.1, from coordinate 1,004,991,206 downwards.
GACCCACTTCTCTTTTCAGTTCACAGTCTTTGGCAAAATAGGTTGTGTCAAATTCAAAATAATCTCTACAAGCAGCCAGTTTCCCTTTCACAATTTTACCTTCACCTTTCTGCCAACTGTCAGCCCAAGTAATTACTCAGAAGCCTAGGTGCCACTCTCTTGGCTTCAGGTAATGCTTTCCCACTTGTATTTTAGGCAAGGCCGAACTGTTATTGACTTCACAATTATAGTTAGATTGCTTTTTGACTCTGAGAAAGGTTGTTTTCACTCTTAGCACGGGGCGACTCTTGACTTGGGCAATGCTTGATCTCCTCTTCAATGGTAGACACACACTTTAAACTGTTTAACTTCTTTCATATGAAAGGTATTCGCGCGTGAAAGGATAGAGTTCAGTCTTCCTTTCGGAAATCACAATTAGGCACATGTGACCACTTCTTGATGTAGTTTCCAGAGGTTAAAGATTTCAACAATGGTCTTATCAATATTATGTACTCAGCAATGATCTTCACAACGTTCACTCTTCTTAAAAAGTGTCACGTGACCGCTCCTTGATGTAGTTTACAGTCTTTTAAGGGTTTAACAATGGGTTTCAGAAGCGTTTGCTCATCACGCAAGTTGCAAGGAATTGCCCAATACACGAGAGTGCTACTTTTCCATTGTTCCTTTATTAAAGCTTCAACGAACAACTTCAGCTCACTTTTAACTATCAAGAGTGAATAGGAAGCTGGATACTGTAGCTGGAAATGCTTGTGCAAGGTATTAGAATGCCAGGCTTCACTCACTGACTTCTTGAACTGTTGCTCTGCGGGTCGCACGACTTCCACGACTTCTGCCACACCTTCTACTGCTTCTGGCTTCACAGGGACCAACACCCTTCCTCTCTGAAGGTGTCTCTGGTCTGGCCACACTTTTAAGGAGCCCCTATCACTCCTGGGACCCACAGTTTGACAAGAACTCCTCGCCTCTGCACTTCAGAGTTTGGGGGAACAGGACCCTCTCAAAAAAAGCAGATGAAATCTGCTCTATCCATATTCCGGTGTCCCTCTGGTTCTCCCACGTCTGCTTGGTTTGGCAGCTTTGTGCCTTCTTCTTTCTGCTTTTCCTGCTACAGCTCGCACTCTAGTGACAGTTCCAGCTTTTTCCGATTGCCTGCACCTGAGGGGCCTGTTATGCCTCCCAGGTTCCTTCAGGTGTGTGTTGTTAGGCTTAATTGCCTGACTACTGCTATAGAATGCCTCTTGAGCCCTCTTCCTCACTCATCCCAGTACCTGTAGGATTATGGGAATTGTTGTGCCCAACATAAAATGTAGTTCTCTTAAATAACTTCTGATCTTTAAGGGTATTGAGAATATGGCCCTTTGGGTATTGTGCATGCAATGGATGGGGACACAGAATAACTCTGACATCAAATAATCAAACCAACTCAGGAAGATGGATGGCAAAGGTGCCGTTTTATTAACAATTATCTAAAAGAGGGAGTTACCATGGACATCAAGGGACATTCGCTCAAGCTCTCAATGCATTTCTCATAAAAACAGCCTTATATGCAAAATAATAATATCAGACTTGACGTCATACTACGTGGAAAATAAGAAAAACCTATGAGGGATTGTGATAGGTTCAAAGGGAACATCTAAGGATACTTTCTATAGGGGCTGGTATTGTGATTGTCTATCTACTGTCAGGTGGACAACATATGCCTACCTCTAAAACATGTAATCTACATCACTATTAAGTGCACGTTTTATCATTGGCTCTCAAGCCATAAGGCCCTTTCGTTATATGGCCCTCTATATTTGATTGGCACACTCGTGCCATGTCTGGAACATTCGGTTCATTTATCAGCATGTAAGCTCAGACCAGGTGCCAGGAGGTGGACTTGACTTTACCTCTCCACACAATTAGCCCAACATCTCTCATCTCATCACCCATACCATCTGTTATGCAGATTGTCTTTGAACTTGGACTTGCAAAGTATTCTTGTCTCTGGGTAAATATGGGATTACGAGCACACACTATTGTTGTTCTAGGACTCCACGCTCAACTCTATTTCCATCCTTGGCTCACGTCACAGGACACCACGATTTGGTCAATTTGTCCATATTTAAATGTCTTAAATGAATAAAACTTGGCACGCTTGGTATTCTTTCTTTGAACTTTAATAAGGGATGATTCAGCTTCTCACGTTCACTGCAGTGCTTCACAAACGTGCAATCTTCTTTTCGCATATGAAATTTTACTTGATTCTTAACTTCGTCATCAGTTTTCGCAAGATCCATGCATTCTCTTCAGCCAATATTCTCAGTGCTTCACACTTGTCTTTTGTGACGTACCAGCTTCTCTTTATATTCCTTCAGGGAGTTCCTCCCTCAATTTGTTGTCTCTTTGGGGATACATTTGATAGGGTTTTCTCAGTGGGTACCTTCTTTCGAATACTCACCGTGGTATGGTCACAACTGCTGGTGCTAAGCATGGCGCAATCTCAGACTTGCAACATATAGGAGGCAGGGGGTGGGATTTATTGTAGTGGCATGCAGCTCCTCCTCTACAGTATCTTTAGTTCCTTTAAAGTTATTTAAGGACAAATCACTAGGATTTATGATCACAGAGGAAGACAGTCTCTTTAAGTCAACACTTCTAGTTTCCTTTCCATTATATCTTTGAGAGTAAGCAAGGCATTTATTCTGAATTACTTTGATGGTTCTTTCTGTAGGTAAGGCTTGTTCAGATGTTATAGTACTGGTGTCCAGAGACACGGATTGTATATTTGATTCAGGGACATTATAACAACAGTAAGCCATTAGATCTTTTGGAAATTTGGAAAGGTGTTCCCTTTCAAAGGACACATACTGAGTCTCGTCACATGGGACATCATCACCACCTCGGGCCTTATATCCTCCCATGTGGTCCTCCCTCAGTACACCACCGCCAAGGTCAGGATCAGGAGATATCTTCCTTTCCCTGGTCACCTGGTAGGAAACATTAGACAAGGCTTCAGTGAGGGATCTGTAAGATTCTTCACGCCTGCAGAGAAGTCATTTTGTCACACTGTTGGCAGTGGTTGAGATTTAAGATAGACTGTGCCTACAGCGTAGTCTTCCAAAATAACTGCTTGTGCAGTTAACATTAGAAACACTGACAGCATTGTTTGTTATTATGGAACTCAACTTGAGTTTTTTCCAGGCCTTGAAAGCATGAGTCTAGCGCAAGCCCTGCCTAGAGAGGGGACTTCCTAATGACAGTAAGGTTCAGAAGGCCGAATTGCTCAAGTGCATTCTAGCTTTTAAGGAGGCTAGGTGGAGTTAGGGCTCCCAGGTGATCAGTTGCGAGCTGGAGCTACCAGCCCAGCTGCACATTTCTCTGCGGGGGCATGAACAAGATGGGGAGATTGATCAATAGTGCTTCCTAACATTCCTCCTAGAAGATGGACAGTGTGGTGTCCCAAATATCCTAAGTATCCTGTAAGTCTCAAGCATGTATTAGATCTCATGTTTCAGCTAAGTCTCAAGCCTTTGTTAGGTCCCGGGTGAGTCTCACTGGGGAGAACATAGCTGATAAAAAGTACCTCATAGACAAAAGAAGGGTGGTCTTGGCTAAAAATAAGTAGAGGGAAGCTGCTGCTCAAGCAGAGCAGAAGAAGAAGGCTGCACACACTGGAGCAGAACAGAAGCAGAAGGATTTTGTGATGCTAAGAAAAATGGAACTTGAGGCCCAGAGAGAGCCCAGCAAAGCTCTCAGTGGGGATAAAGTGTCTCCTGTGGTGTCTCCTGTGGTGGCTCCCAAGGAAAACGTAGGTGCCCCATCCCCACAGACTTAGTCCAAACCATATGAGATGGGGAAGAATATTATCTGATGGATTGAAACACTGGAATTAGCTTTCTGTCTCCAGGAGGTGGACTAGGAGTTGTGGGAAGAAGTACTTATGAGCTGCCTCCCAACGACTGGAGCTGATGTGAATATTCAGTTGACTCCTGAGAAGAGACCCATTTATACCAAAATTAAAGCCTCAATCATCAAAGGTTCTGAAAAACTCTACAAAGCTCCTCAGGAGCTTTAGAGAGCTCACCATGAAGTGCAGTCAACACTTAGAGGTTTTTGTTTCACTGCAGTCCTTGAAGTAGCTGAATGGATGGATTACTAGTAACACTTTTGAGGGTCACCAATATGATACAGGTACACAGATACCCCAAGTGTTTGTCCACTGCAGGGCAAACCTAACTCCACTGACTGGGATAGGGCAACATCTAATAAACAGGAGAGGAGGTAGACAAATTCAATATATGACAAATTCAGAGGTGACCCACAGCTTCTCCCAAATACATGAGGTCCAGGGCACAAAATAATTGGAATTGGAATTGGGTTGTCTTAGTCTAAACATTCAATTCAATTGTATTTCATTTCATTTCATTTCATAGATAAATACAAATCTAAAATGTATTCAAAATACCCAAACAGCACTGTTCTCATAAACAATCCGGACACAACACATACATCAACATGAATATCAAACAATAATATACTGTGAGCATAAAATAAAAACACAATAAGACATCAAGTAACACAATTATCTAATTGCTGTATCTACAGAGAAAAACCCAACATGTTTCTGTCCTAAACGCTGCTTTGGTAGGACATTCATCAGGGGGTATCCGGTTCCGAATCTTGTAAAATTTCTGAAATTGGTGTGTCTTGTGTGAAGTTTCTTTTTTTTAAAAACTATTATAAAAAATAAAAAGCGGGCGTCACCAAATCATGTCACATTAGGAATAAATCCATATATCAATCACAACGATGAAATTCAAAAGTAATGCATCATCGTGTACATCTGTACGCACACAAACATTATTTTAGCCAAATACCTGCTTTCCATGCACAGTAGAATTCCATTTAGTGGAAGAAAAATGAATTAGCCCTTCTCAATTTGACCTTCACTTCTTCAATGCCCCTAAAGTGGGTCCAAAAAGAAACACTGCAAAGAACACAACAAACACCCCTTAAAGTCACCTGATCATTGAAAATCCAATAATACATACCTAACCATGGTCAAAGAGTAAAACCAAAATGCAATAGCTCATACCTCAAATAGTGTATGCCAAGCAATTTTCATAATGATTCAAGGGAAAGCAATGTCTTCATTAGCCCAACAATCAGGTCAATATCACCAAATTTATTATACACCCACATTATGAGCTCTGATTCCTAGAGAGCAAAGAAACAGGTTTTCCATCAGTCACGTCACAAGGCAGCTGTCGAGAATGTCTACTGACCAATAATTCACATGCGTATTTATGTTAATTCATTGGCTTCCTCAATATATTCATCAAAAAACACACACGCACATGGCTTGGAAAATAAACCTCAAATAAAGGTATTTCCACCACGTTCCTGTAGCGCATGTCAATTTCCCTTTTTCTCGAGGGAGAAACACTCGGCACATTCACAATTTTAACATTTTAAGGGCACATATCAGTTGGTTGCATGTGAGAATCTCCTTAAAAATTGTGAAGTAGAGTTACACCAGCAGTACTGTTGACTGCGTGTGTATGCGGCGGATCCTGTTGTGGTGTGTTCTCGTGCTGCCTGGAAATGGAGGAGCGTCTTGTATCTGAATGAGACGGCACTGTGGAGGACGTCTCTTACAGCAACACCTTTTGCCTGGCCTTCAGCAAGGAAACAGAGGTGACTTTGTGGTGCGGGCGTATAGGGTGGACTTGCATCCAGGACTGACTGTAGTTGCGTTTTCCTACGCTGCTCCCACGTTGTGCTCGTGCACTTATTCTCCTCGTTGTGCATGCGTTATGCCCGAGCTTAACTGTTCTGCCACGTCACGCCCCATGGTTCAATCAAACTAATATCATTATCCATGTGCAACTTTGTATAATTTAAAGCGTACTGATACGCCCTTTCTCTCTTCTTCTTTTTTAAAGGTGTGTTCATCCACTGAGCTCCCGCCCCCTGGGCGTGGTGATGCCGCCGCCGGCAGAACTAAAAACCACTGACCCAGCGCACCCGCGCGCGCACTCGTGAAGTACTAGGACGTACTGTTGACTGTGCACGGGTGCGCTGGGCACAGTTATCATTTACATTGTAAAACTATCGGTGACTGCTTCTTTTGAGGTAATTCGGCCAATCCAGCTATGTATGTTCCATCTGCATCCAGGGTTATTTAGTGGGAAGTGTTGGTGTTATAAAATGGTTTTGCACCCACATGAGGTGGGTGGGAACAAAGGAAACACCCCTAAGGGTGCAATTGTGCGCATTTGTGACCATATGCTGAAAAGTTTGTTTTTCGAATGATAGTGTGCATTTCTGTGTCCCCGGGGAGAACATTGCTCTAAAAATAATTTTTCTGTTATTGCCGCTCTGATCGCTAAAATCTTACTAGCTCGCACAAAGCAAAAAAGAAAACATCTACTGAAGGCACAGTGAGGGTAGCCCTGCATTCAGTGAGCAGCATATCGTTACCTATTAGAGACGCACACTTTCTGTTTTGTTGGGCGAGTTTCACATTGATGGATGTATGTCAAAGCCGATATACTGTTGATTGTTGCAGTTTCCAAACACGCCTCACGTTCTTCCATTGCATCCTTATACATCACATATCTTCACCAAATACGGATTGCGCTCAAAAGGCGGTACTTACCTGTGATCATAAATGGTTTATTCCTTGCGTAGTGGCCACCCTCTGTGTACTTTGGAGGGAAAGCGTGCACCTCGCAAACAACAAATCAAGGTAGACAATATTTCTCTCTCTCCAATTGTGGAATCTGATAAAATGGATATGGCACTGGGTGCGCAAAGCACTTCTGCTCAATTGCCCTCATCAGCACAAAAGGACACAATATGCCACAAAGTGGCATTTGCATATGCACGATCACAACTAGAAGGTGCACAGGCCAGTTCTTTTCCTCTCAATCCTTCCCTGACTCAAAGGGGTAAAGTCCGCTCGTCCTTCTCAAGAAAAAGCTTCCTGAGCATGAGGATGGACGAGCCCATTGCCTCAGGGGAGAGCAATCTTGATCCCCTAAATACTTCGCCTTCGGACAATTCGATCCTTACTCCAGCAGTTCTTGCTGCCCTGGAAAAACGTGTCTGCTTATCGGATGGACCATCAACTCCGGTAACTGTTCCTGCACATAAAAGGGCTGATGTCCACATACATTGCAAAGAATCTATTCCGCTGGATTTGTCTAACATTTCTGCCAACTCACAGAACACCAAAAACCCCACCTTAGTAACAGACTCCATTATAGAGCTCCCTTGCTCGACAAATTCTGGGCCCCAGTCACTGGCAGCAGGGATTGCTTCCTCGCCTACTTCTATCCCTCAGATCCACCCTTTGGGTTTTGATCTCTTGGATCCAGTGGCTGATATGCAGTCCCTAGAGGCATCTTATCTGGTCCTATCACGGATTCTAAACCTATTGGACCGTGGTCATGATTATACACACTACGAACTCAGAGACTGCAAATCTGCACTAAACCAAGTTCTCTTCAAATTGAACAAATTAGAAGGCTACATCTTTGCTGACTCCATTTGGGCTGATGGTGCAGCCCCCTTATTTACGGGGCCTGCCCCTGTAGGCACTTGTATAACCACTAAAATTGGATCATTGAGCCGTGCCACTCAAACCGAATACAAGGAATTGGCACCTCTGACTGCAGATAAGCAGTTATTGCAGTCAAAGTCATACTCATTCCTGCAATCTTTTGCACAAACAGTGGCCGCTCCCTTGGCCTCTGTTTCACAACCCATACTCACGCACGCACAATTGTGCCAAATGGTCACTAAGAATACGGAAAAAATTGACCAATTACTTTTTTTCACCCAGTCAAATCCACTAGACCACTCCAAAGATGGTGAAACCCACCAAGAGGAAGCCAAACTCGAATCAATTTTCCATCCTGACAGCCCGTCGGCCCTCACTAACCCTCACTAACCTGTTTATGGAGCGCTCGTGTGTGACACCTTCACCGACAGATAAAAACAAAACAAACAATGAGTACTCTGCAGCTGCACGTCAACTTTTTTCCTCGCGTAAAGAAAAACGCCTCTTCTTTAGAGCTTTACAAAGGAAGGCGAAATGCATCCCCCCTCAACAAATGGACAAATCACTTGAAATAAACTCAATCAAAACAATGAAAAAAGTTTTCAACAACAATAAAAATAATAAAAACAAATAAAAATAAAATTTGGAAATGGACGACTCGAATTTGTCCATGCAGGACGAAAAATGGCAGTCGCAACACGAGCAAGGTAAAGTATTGGCAGAAACTCTTGTAGCCAACAAAGACGATTATCAGCGTGGCTTTGGTACGTTAGACACTGTGTTCACTTCCAAATGCGGCAAAAACACAAGCAATTTGAAATCGGGCGGGCCCTTGGAGGCACCAGCTAAGCCTGCGGGTAATGTCCAAACCCAGCTATCAGCCTTTTTCAAGCCCATAGCACACAAAGTTTTACAATCAGCACAAGTGGCATCCCAACCCACTGCCAATTATCAAGTGTTGCAAAATATCCAACACCATCCTCACAACCAAGTAACATGCTGTTTACAAGACAATCTTCCTCATGAAGCTCTGCCATGCCCGAAGATCACAGCTCACGAGAAGCCCCGGGCGGCCTTCCAACTGGATGACCAAATGGGAGAGGTCGCTTCACATAAGCTCATACCCTCGCCCAAACCCAAAGGCAAAGGGGCCTCACCTTCTTCCACCATATTAGGATGGGAGACTGATCCCGAAATATACAGAAATAAAAGACTGAATCGCACAGCTTTACTAAAAGCGTTCAGGCATATTCCTGCTCTTCGCACGTTACACTCTGATGACATTGAATGGATCACTCTCCCCCTTACTCAAAATCATAGGATGGTGTGTAAAGTGCAAACAAGCAACATAACTGACCTGGTATGGCTGCATAGAGGGGATCTTCAACTCCGATTTCATTTGACGTATTGGACGATGCAATAGCCTTCCACGAAACCCCTATCACTAATCCCATTATTGAGGCTCCAACCACGGCCACGCCTAGCGAGCAAGGAGCGATTAAATTGGAAGTAATAAACCACTTGGTCACCTTGTCAAACATCAGTAAGGATTGGTCATGGCTAACTCAATTGGCCTCTACATTGAATCCCGCTATGGACAACGTGCCCTCTCAACAATCCACATAAAATGATGATTCTATCATGGAACTCATGTGGTTTTAAAAACATTTATACATGGTTCCACAATAAGCACGACATATACAAGTGCGCCATACTTTTCTGTCAAGAAACCATGGCAATTCAAAAAATTGCACTGCCAGGTTACACTGTATTTCAAACTTTAGCGGAACGCGGCCCTAGAGGCCGCCCTCATGGTGGTATGGATATTTGTATCAACACAAACCTGAACACCACTACCCATGAAGTTTTCCAAACAACTTTGTACACAGCGGTTCTAATAACTTTTCAGGCATTGGGTATAGATCACTGTCTATGTATATCCCTTTATCACAATCCTTCTCGACTGAAAATTGTATGCGCACTTGCTTTACTCGATACGCATTTTGATAGGATCTTGACAAAATATCCAGCTCGTCAGATAATTATAGGAGGTGATTTTAACGCGAATGTCTCAATCCCATCTCCGCGAACACTTCCTATGATCTTCCATCCTCATCTGCCGGTAGAGGCAGTATGTGGCAATCTCACTTTGCTTTATGGGATCTTGCATTTGTCCCATTTCAGAGCCAGGGACGGAATTACACATGGAGGAGGGGTCCCTTAACTTCTTGCATCGATCATTTTGCCATTTCGCAAAATTTACAAGATTGCTGTAAAGATATCCTAATTCTTGACCCACTCGTAGGTGATCATCTGGTAAATCAATTGTCCCTTTCCATTAACATTGATGTACTCAATTACGACTCTTCCCAAGCATTCTTAGAGGGCGACCGTCCACGGATTTCTATCAGATGGAATAAGAAAATATGTGAAAGGGTGAATTCTTGTCTGGATGATTGGCTGGGCGCTTTCCAGGACAGCACAAATTCCAAACAGCAACTAAACTCAGAAACAAATTTGCACTTGGAAATTGTGGACGTCATAAGGGGTGTGCTGGTAAAGGAGAAAGCTACTATATGCGCCTCCAATTCATACATTAGCTGCCCGGAACTCCTCCAAGCCAAACGTCTAAAAAACGCTAATCTACGCAAGTTTAAAAATAAATTATACTCTATAGATGATTACTTTAAACAGAAAAGAATGATTACAAATGCTTATCGCAATAAATGCAAAAATCTGAAACAATACAAACACAATTTGAACAATCAAAAGATTATAGCTTCCCTATGCCGCAATGATCGGCGTTCGACATGGGAATTCTTAGATCGGATTCGGCAGACTTACACGCTACTCAGTCCTCTACAATTTCTGCGGCAGTCTGGATTGACTTCTTTAGCAAGAAATACGCTCTTCCAGATAGTTTTGACACCCTGCATGCTGAAGTTCCGACTCCGCCACAACTAAATATAACACCTTGGTCTGTACAAGATATTGAATATGCAATTAAACTCTTGAATTATTCCAAAGCAGCAGGTCCAGATGGCATCCCTCCCTCTGTGCTAAAGCATAATCCATCTTTATGAGCAATACTTCTGAAACGTCAATTTGACAAGGTACTATCATCTTTAGTTATCCCCGAGTCCTGGCTGGGGTCAATTATTGTACCAATTTTCAAAAAGGGTGACAGGGATAACCCAGCAAATTATAGGCCCATAGCACTAATAGATGCAACAGCCAACGTTTGTGCAATTTTACTATTAAGGGAACTTCAGTCTTTTCTGAAAAATAACAATACTTTATCGCGCTTCCAGATCGGTTTTAGGGCCGAGATGGGGACATCCCTTAACGCAACATTGATGGCGCATTTACGTGCAAAGTCAAAGTTATCCAATGCAGGACCATTATACATGGCATCGGTGGATATGACAGCAGCTTTTGATTCTGTCATGAGGGGAACTCTTTGGCAAATTATGCGAAAGCTTGGCATTCCGCACACATCATATATCTAATATCCAAATTACACACCAATACAGTTTATTACATCAGAGTCAATCGTTCTGGAGCAACCACCGATGCAATTCCCATTAAAATTGGAGTAAAACAAGGCTGCAATCTTGCAGCTACCTTGTTTAACTTATATCTCTGTGGCATAAACGACATCTGGCATAGACACCTTAGCTATCCTGCCAGACTAGGCCATTTAAGGATTCAGTGGCTTGCGTTTGCTGATGATATCGTCATATTTGATCGTACCCCATCAGGACTACAAACGAAGCTTTCGCTATTTGCCGATTTTTGCGCATCCCACAACCTTGACTTTAACGTAGCTAAATCCAGCGTTTTTATATTCAAGAACCGGAAAAGAAGTACTCGTTCATGGAACTGGACCATAGGCAGCACGCCCTTACCAAGGACGCCCACAATTAAATATTTGGGCTACTTAATATCTGACTCAAATTCATTGACGATGTGGAAAAGTAACCTTAATCAAAAGGCAAAAATTCTATCCACTCAAATGCGCATTGGTACTACACAAATATTGCAAGTTTTCCTTGCTGCCGCTTTTTGATTTCTACACCCTAAAAGTGGAGGCGATTATACTCTACGCCTTAGACATGTGCCTTGCAAACATCGATCAATTTTTGGACCAACTTCAAGGGCGACTTTGGAAGGGTGTGCTGCGCTTGGCCAACTCTCTTCCCAATGCGGTCCTTAGAGAGGAGCTGGGATTAACTTCACTATCTGCCCGTTACAACTGGCGTCAATTGTCAAATTTTGCAAAAATGATTTACCCACCTAAAAACTCTCTTTACGAAGACTTGGAATTGTTGATAAGATCTTCAGATCCCCCATCGATCAAAAAATTTCACACGAAAATGGGGGCCATATTGGACCAGCTGGCACTCACACCTGCTGACTTAGAATTTAGACAAGCTTATGTCAAGCACCGCCTATTTGAGAATGACTGGTGCGGTACTATAAATACCATGGAAAAACTCAAAACATACAAAGAGGCGACTAAATTCGTATCAGTATGCGCACCGCGTAAACTCTATTTATCGCAATTTCCATGTTCAAAAGCAAGAGACCTATATTTAAGGTTCAAATTAAACCAATTTTCCACTTTAGATCGCGCAAAAAGATGGATAAAATCTAATGAGCCAATAGAGGGGGACGACTGCAGATTTTGTAAAACACCTAATACGCAGGAGTCTCTCAAACACTTGATTTTAGAGTGTATCTACTACTACGAGCAACGAAAAGAAATATGGGGAACTGCAACATTGGGAGTTTATGGTGTTACAACAGAGTGGATTTGGTTATCTTGCATGTGGGGCTCTTCTATTAAAGCCATTCTACGGCTTATTCATTTCTTAGTCATATTGGATGAAGACCTAGAGCAAAGAAACGACTACCACACTCATTGATAACGCTCGCCTAGCGAAAGACTTGTTCCAGCAACTGAACGCTGACTTCTCTACTTGATTGTCTCCTGTTGTAAATGTCTGTCATATGCTCATTTTGAAGTCTTTTTGGAACATCATGTATAGGATCAATTATAAATGGGCCAGTTTTTAAGGGGCTATGATATCGAAATATATTAAGATGTTGTTATTTTAGATTTCATGTGAAATAATTTTAGGGAGTACTATATACTATGCTCTAGAGATTTTATAAGAATCTACTCTTTTTTGTCTTCTGCCTTTTTATCTCAAAGCGAATGTACTGAAGATTGGTTGATGAAAATTGTTATAGGATGAAAATTGTAAACGAACAATGAATGTTGTAACGGTTTGTTAATCAAACCATAAACAACCGTTTGAGTAAAAAAAAAATAAAAAAAAAAAAGAGTTACACCAGCATCTAGAGGACAATTATATCACAAAACCTAGGGAGCTTGCAAATGTAGTTTGACAGGTAAGGAAGCACTTTAATCCAGAAAAAGGCTCTGGCGACTGAATGCAAAATAGATGGCAAGGCACATGAGAAAAGCAAACCAAAGGAGAGTAAGGACAAAGGTCTGCACCACCGGCTAAGAATGGTCGCAAATGTGAGGCTAAATTCCAGTCACATATATAGTCCACTCCCACAGAAAGAAAAGGTGAGAGTGTGCCTTGCACCGGGGCACTCACATTTTCAGCCGAAGAAGGCTGTCTAGTGTTTGGGGACCAGAAAGATAGAAAGGGAGATCCTGCCTGCAAGGGTAGACCCAAGCCGGCTGTATTTGGTGCTAGCCTCATGGAGGAGGAAGAGATAATCAGTCTGAGCATCATAGATAATGAATTCCCACTAGGACAGGGTGTGACCGAATTTACCCCATTATCTCTGAGTGGCAAAGCTATTGGGTCTCCAACTGATGTTGCAGTTCCTGCTAATACTGAGATATTTGTGGATACTATATTCATAAATGGGAATGCTGTGAGTATCACCACTGTCTGGCGGTTGCAAGAGGGCCAGATCATTCCTCATCCTGACAAACTAGTGAGGGGTTTGATGGCCATACCTGCTACCTGATACCATGGCCATACCTGATACCCAGTGGCTATCATGGAGTTAATTTGGAGAGGTACACGTCTCAACTTTCCAGTGGAATGTCTTTTAGGCAATTAGCCGCCTGATGAAGAAATGATTGCTGCTGACACTAGATCTAGGGCCAGGGAAGTAGCACTGAAAGCTCTCCTAGCAGTCATGGGAGATGGTGAGAGACTGGCACCACCGGTACTGAAGCAGTTGAAATCCAGCGAGGTGCCTGCTCCAGCCGGAGAGGGCATAGTGAATGCTGATGTGCCGAAAGCTGTGAAACTCGAGTCAATGATCTCAGGGTTGCCTACTGGCATCGAACCAGAACCTGGAATGGAGCACGCTGTGGGTTTAGAGCTGAAGTGCCTGCCAAAACTGAGAGACTTGTCCTCAGCTTGGGGCTTACTGGCTGACGTTTGCCAGGCTTAGCAAGACTACCCCACTCTGGCTGATCTGTGTGAACTGGGAGAGAAACAAACTCAGGGGGAAGCACCTGTGAAGTTTAGGCTGAACTGCGAGAGTGGAATCCTGCACAGTCCTAGAATTCAAGTTATGAATCTCCATAGCTTTAGATTTTCAAAATATTATTGAAGCAGAAATTGGAAAACAATGAATTCATGAAAATACAACAATGTAGTATAAAAATCGATCGTGAGAAAAAACTGCATTATAGGGCACCATAAACCTCTGAAAATGAGCTCAGGTAAAAGCAGAATGAAGCCCACCACTGCAAAGAAACAAACAAAAAAATACGAGAATACACAAGAAACAACTCAGCCAAATATTTGAATTTGAATTCAAGTTAAATGAAATATTAACTTTAAAGTGATTTAGGTTGTTTTACTAATTCAACTGCAGACATAAGCAAGTGTAAGTGTAATATTTCAACATTTTTATTTCCCATTCTTGGGTTTTTGTTAGTGGTTTATTTCAAAAGTTAAACATCACTGAAATTGGTCTTTTTGTTAAAAATGAGCCTAATCTCGAGAAAATGTGGGTACATTTTTCAATGCTCTGTTTTCCATTCCTAAGCTAGACAATGAAGTTGAGAAGACGACAGGCCCAGTCCTTAACAACTGGAAGCAGCAGATAAAGGTACAGTCTGACATTTTGTATTGGCATAAATCATGTATGTTTATAATAAAACAGTCCCTGCCTTACTTTGACAAAATGCAATGTTTTGACATTTGCATCTTCATCCGAAACATGAATATGCTAATGAGCATTCGCTGCAGTGTTACTGGGGATAAATAGGTGTAGGTTCTCACTACAATACAATAAAGGTCCTTCGCTGAAAGACACTCATATAGCTGAGCAACATAACGAGGTGAAACCGGCACAGGCTGACAATTTATGAATAAACTGTAGGGGTGACTGATCTATTGAGCCACCATACTTGTACGTTCTCAAAATGAAGCTGCAAAGACCTATTGCATGTAAAGTCGTTTCCTTTGCATATATCACTTGGCAGCGGTGGTAAATGTCCCAATTGTCAAGCTTAGCGCTTATTGACGTTTGAGAGGGTTATAAATCATAATGCAATGCAGTGATAATGTAGAATTGTTTACTGAGAGGCAGCAGGCATGTAGTTGAATTAGTCAAGGAAGCTTTTGTGGCCTGTATGCATGGCCTAATTTGTAAACATTCAGCTCATTTCCTACAGCCGACCTATGGTTAAAACAAGTCTGGAATGCTTCTTATATTGGGCTGGCAAACAGATCTCCGAAAACGCTGTTGGAAAAAAGTGGATTACAACCCCCAGATTTTTGTAAAAGTATTTGCTTTTTTAAAATGTGCTCCAATGAAACATAATTTCCCGCCTTTGGATCCCTCTACTCCCTCCCCGCTACTCATATTCATCCCAGCTATTCCCTTACTCTTGCTTGTAAACCCCTGGATGCGACCTGTATGCCCAGCCCTCCTTCACTTCCCAGATAGGTGGGTTTGTTTTGGATTCCTACAATGTTGGCGCTTAACACATAATTTGCATTTTTAGGAGGATTTCCTATGTTCTGTGGAGTCCTATAACTATGAACTCTATTAGGTCTTTTATTATCACCGTTGGTGCCGACACGTGTTTCGACCAATCAAAACATTCTGCTTAAGCAACCGACCGACTGTGGACTAGATATACACTCTGGCAACAAACCGTTAAGTAGCACTACTCAGTGCATCCATTCATCTTTGGCTAGACGCCATGTCAACATTATACTCAGGAAATATATCACACTGGCATTGATAAAGACCTTGATTGGTCAAAACACGTGTTGCAACCCACAGTGATAATAAAAGACCTAATGGCACTAATCTACAACGAGTGGATTATGTATCTTTCATAGCTATAGGACTCCACAGAAATCCTCCTAAAAATGCAATTTATGTGTTAAGAGCCAACATTGTAGGAATCCAACAAAAACCCACTCATTCCTTACTTGGGGTGCAGGAGCATGGCCCTAAGGATTCCTACAGCTGGCGGCTTTTCAACAATATGTGCAAGGATGAGTTTGGCACGGTAGCTAAACGTTCATGGTGCTCTCACCTCTTTCCAACTTCCCAGATAGGTTTGCGGTTTATGAATATGATACTTACATCCTTCCCATGCATTCATCGTAGATACATTTTTATGACATGTTCTTGTAGTTTTGCATTCCTAAAGGCAGGGTGCCTGTGGGTACTCTCAGTGTTATGTCAAAAGTGTTCCAGAATATTGGACCCTATACCCTGAGGGCTTTCCATTTCTGTTTGTTCAGCTTCAACTTGAATTAGTGGATTTTGTTGGTTTAGCTGGTCCTGCATGTCTGCAAGGTGCACACTGTTTTGAATTTGCTTTACTGAAAGCCAATGAAACATTTCTAGGTGTGGGTTATATAGTGATGTATACGTAGGTTTTTTGGGGGAAGTTCTGTTTGGATCCATTATACCCTGTGGTTAGTCAGACTCATGAGATGGACAAGAGGACAGGTTTTGCAACAAGGGTTTTATTGCACCAAAGAAAATGAGGCCTTTGTTGTCCCTACCCATTGATGCTGTGCTTCATGCAAGGATAGCAACAATAAAGTGTTGGAAACCACATCACCCATGTTTAAAGGACCTTGTACATTATTGCCCTGCTCAATGTCCATATAGCCAACGCATAACTGGTATTCTGTGTATGAGGGAGGATGAGTAAAAACCCTGGGCGAGGATTCCTTGTACTCTAAGGGGAAATCACCCCAGTGGGACCCAGCATGACCTGTCCCCTTGGGGGTCTAAAGCAGAGCGGGCTCATGACCCTAGTGCCTAGTTCTTTGCCCTATCTAAGGAAAATAGTAAATGGTGGTCATCAGGATATTTTAAAACTAAAATCCAGGCATCCACCATAAAATATAATCTTAAGTAAGGTCTGTCCCTACCACTAAAACCCCAAATGAACATGAACTCAATCAGAAAGGTTTGTGAGGGATTATCGCTCACCCTATCAATGGTGGCTGGTTTCTGGCCCCCATCCAAATGTCTCTCAGACTTCTTTCAGCCACGTGCCTGATTACCCAGTTCAGAATATCTTGTAGACTTACACTTTTCTTGGTGGTGCTTAATACTGGCCCCCACCCAAATGTCTCTCTAGCTTCCTCCATGATAGACCCTTAGAGTAGTATTGCACTGCTGAAGTTGAATGTTTCAGAATGTCTCACTTGCTAATATATAGGACTTCTACTTACTTGTGAAATTCAACATCCTTCTTGTGTATAGGTAGTCTGTTCTACTCATCCGTCATTTTATAAATATACTACCTTAACTACCCAGCTTCGGCCAAGGATTTCTATTTTCAGATTTTTAAATCTCTGATCGGTAAGTCTCACTTCAGTTTCTTCAGCACATTCATTGCTTCATTTTTTAGCAGCACGAATTCTCAGATCAGTAGTCTCACTTGAGTTGCTTCAGCAGTTTCATTCCTTTGTTATTCAGCAGCACTAATTCCCTCAACAGCAGGTTGTGTTTCAGTTTGTTCAGCAGTTTTGTTGATTTGTTTCTTAGCAGCAGAAATTCTCTAATTAGTAAGTCTTTTTTCAGGTTCTTCAGCACTTTCATTGTTCTATTTCAAAGAATGTTGAGTTCTATCAGCTTCATGGTCTTGAGATCTTCCTTCTTCAGAATGGTGATCATGTTTCAGCTTTCGATGTTTTGTTTTGATTTGAATGGGATATTGTCATCTTGAAATTGTTGCAAAATTCCCTTTGATGTCATGAGGGTGAAGTACCTATCCTTTACAAGATTTTGCTATAGAAATTAATCAGGTGTTGATCATGTTTCAGCTTCGATGCTCGATGATGAGCACTTTCTACAAATGACCTGTAGATGGCGGTGTAACACCCCTAAAGGTAATCGTGAAAAACAAAGCAGAAAAACAAAAAATATGAATTATTGTGGGAACTGGATAGCCTATTGAACCAGAAATAGTAGCATTAATTTGGCAATGGAATAAAGAACATACAATGCAAAATTAATGCCACCAGACCTCACCGTTCATGAGGAGTTACATCCCCAAGAATGCCACAACCAAACCCACAAACAAACACAACTTTGTTTTATGTATATAGATAAGTGCAATTACTTTTCAAAACAGAGTAAAAGCTGTGACGGACCAGAAGGAGGACTCGGACCACTGACTGACATGTTCTTAAGAATCTTTATTTAAAAGTAAAATAGAACTCCTAACTTGCCCTATTTCTATAAGGGAAGTTCCCTACCTAAAACTAAAACTAAGGGTGCTTGTCAAAGAATTTAGTCCATGGTCGCAAACCCTATCCAGCTAATCTTGCCCTACCATTAGGAAAACTGAACTGAAAAGAGAGGCCACAGCAATTACCTCTTTTTTGGCTTCTGCCTGGCCCATGCATGTGGTTGCTTGGTCGATAGTTCCAAGTGTGTCAATATCAAACAAAATAAAGCAAGTTCTCAGCTTTCTTTCAGCCTTTGTTAGTCCAAACAAAGGTTCCTCCTTATTATTCCCTCTTCCTCAAGAAACAAGGGTTTCTCATAAAACATTTCCAGGGTCCCTTTTGCCACAGTTCTGTGTATAACGATTTGTTATGCCTCTGGCACTCCCCAACATCCTACAGCGTTCTAACAGACATGTTTTCTCACCATTCCTGTAATTTACACAGGGCGCTTGCCATTCAGGATTTCTAAGGTTTCCACAACCTCATCAGCCATCCCATCCTTGACACACAATGTTCATATATCTTCCAGTCTGGTTCACATAAGGTCCTTGCCTGATCGGGTTTCTAAGGTTCCCAAAACCACGTTGGCTCTTCCTGCCTGGATTTGAAGTATTTGTAATTCTTTTATTTGGATTCACCTTTGGCATTTGCCCGCTCGGGTTTCTAAGGCTCCCATAACCTTGTTGGATCCCCCAGCCTGGATTTGAAGCATTGTTGGATCCCCCAGCCTGGATTTGAAGCATTCGTACTACTTAGCGGTAGTGTCTCCATGGGTGCGTTCATCTCCTGGCTGCTGCTTGTCTCCGCAGCGAAGGTCTTCCTGGTGAAGAGCTCAGGGTTCCAGGCTCTCCCCAGGGAGCTGGTCTCAGGGTCTGTTACTGGGCTCTGGGCCCACCACTGTCTGTCCATGGTCGCGCCACCAGAGGAGATGGGTATTTCTCCTTCTCTGCTTCTTCTCCCGACCTGAACTGCACGGTCAGAAAAACACCAGCCTTTTCGGTACATGGCTAGCATTGACCTTGCTCTCCATGCTCCAGCAGACTCTGCAGCCTAGTGTGGCTCCACCCCTTCAGGACGTCTTCTCCAGAGGGCTCGCTCACCTCTGTGAAGGGATCACACACACACATACATACATAGAAGTTTCCTTCTCCCCATTCACAGTACCTCTCCAGTTTAACAATGAAGGTGTGTCCCTCTTGCGTGTCTTACATGTCTTATGTGTCTTTGGTGCTTAGATGAAATCCAGCATTGTCTGAAGCCAACAGGATGGAAGGGCTAACACAGGTTGTTGTAGTCAAAATAGGAATACAATTAGGTTGTACAAGTCCCATAACCACAGAAAATGTATTCCAGTCTGTGAGGGTCCTATCTGACTTGGAGTCCTTGTCCCAGAGAGGGGAGTCACTCCCAGTGAGGACTCACGTGCCTAGACCCTTGGGGAGAGTCTTGCAGAGAGGGCTCACCCCTCGAACCTCACAGGGGCTGGCACACCTCTGGGGAGAAGGGACGTCACAAAGGCCAACTCTATTTGTGAATTAAAAATATAATATTGTTAAACCAGATTAAAAAAATCAAAATCAAACAATATAGACTCCTAACAGATTCATGTGTTTTTTAAAACAATTTGTACAGCAATAACCTATTTTACATCATATTACATTGATACAGAATATTCTGGATACATCCATGCTGTAATTTGCACCCAAAATATGTTAGTCCTCTACCCCCCCTTGCTAGTAGGAAGCCTGTTCAGCGCAACTACAAGAACGTGGTCTGACAATGGTAACCAGAGGGAAGCACATTAAAGTGAGTACTATTATTGGTCTTGTTACTAGTGTTTGATGCATATTCAAATAAATCAAATGAATGATAAATAGTTATGAATCACTCTTACTTTTTGATACGATATGAACACAAAAAATATAGCAAAAGTGTAAACATACATATTACCAACTATTATTGTGTTTAAAATAACTCCACATTTTAAAAACCTACAAGGCTACTGGAATCAGTAAACATTGGATCTTGTGTTGTAGGAAATAGTGTAATTGCACGATTTTAAATCATTCTGAACATCCTTTGGCTCCAACCCATTAAAAAAGAATGTTCTCTTCACATCACAAGAACATTGTTATACATATCCCAACGTGAGGTTAATAACACAGATCTATTCTAATGTCAGATTTGGGAACAAAGATATAATGCATATATCAACATGGTAGTGTTTGAATGATCACTTTTTACTAGTAGAATGTTTGGTAAAGGAACCTTGACTTTAGGATCAGAAACCATCATACAATGGATAACTTTTCATTGAGGCCTGTTGCGTGACTTATTAATAATAATAATCATGATAATAATGTGTTATTTATATAGCACTTTTGCCAAAGAGCAGCAATAGAACATTTTAATATGCAATTATTATAACTCAACCAATCTTTGTACTCATCGAATGACCCCGGAAAGATGAAAGGCTATTATTATTATTATTATTATTATTATTATTATTATTATTAATAAAATAAGTATTTGTATTATTACTATTATTATTGTTATTGCATTGTTATATTAATACCACATTTTTTATAACAACCTAATAACAATACTCTAAAGATTTTTTATAAACATATCATTTTTTGAGACCCGTAAAACTATAGTAGCAACAAATATTTCACTCTGATGGATGCTGTCCTTGCCAAATTCAAAGCACACCGAAATGTGATCTGAGTATATGATGGGGGCACATGCTAGCATCCTGTTTGTGAATAAGACATGCACTATCATTGTGTAGGAAAGCATTGAACATCTCATGGACCGGCAACATTGCCCATTGGGCAAGAAAGTGCCCTCTCAATGTGCCCATCTATGATGCTCACATTCACATTACATAGTTTGGAGAGTCGACAGGATTTCTTTCACAAAGGTGAAGGCGATGTGCTACTGTCTTTGTTCCATTACCATAAGAAGTTGGTGAATTGGGTCTCAGATTTTTAGGTATCTGGAATTGCATTATTTGGTAGAACAACAGGAAGCGAATTCTGGTTTTGTTCTGACAACTCTAAATGTTCTATATATGTACATTTTGACTTTGTATGGATCAGTAGCCACCCAATCATAAGTGTAAAGAATTTGAGAATATGGGTTCACGTAGATGGTTGTGTATATATAAAAATAATATAGAATGATTAAAGATGGGTACATTGTGAGCCTTTCCACTCGTTGTGAACGTGGACCTTCTTTTGAAACGAGCATAGTAAAGCACAGAAAACTCAAAACTGCAAGGCTGGCATACAGTTCAGCAGCATATTAGAAACAGTCAAAACATGGATAAGAAATCAAAGACATCGTAAATTGCCAAAGTGATTTACTACCTAAAGAAGAGTGCATCTTTCTTACCTTGTCCCATCCAATTCTCGCATTTAGACGTATCCAACTCAGTTCATCGAGTGGACCACATTATCCTTTTACCTATGTTACAATCATTGGCACACTGAAAGTAAGGCTTGTTACTTTTGTTTGCCGACTTTGGGAGGTCCTTTCTCAGACTAAGGTGCATCATCAGCTACCTTGAAGTTAATGTTCTTTGCAATCTGGGATTCACAGAAGACACTATTTTGAGACGTCTCTGATATATGCCCCAAATGTTTTTAGCATAGTCGCCATTCACACGTCTTTTAGGTCCTCATTCTACTTGATCACTCTGACCCCTTTAAGATTGTGGACCATGCTTCTCTCTTGAACACTCTCTCCTCCCTACATACTCAAATGGATGGTTCTCATCTCACTGACTGATCTCCTTGAACTATATACCTCTCCCCCCAACCTAGCAATTGTGCCACACGTATCCGTCCTGGGTGCATTATTTTACACCCTGCACACCTTCTCTCTGAGTAAACTCACATTATACTTTAGCTTCTCTTATCACTTCTGTGCCAACAAAAATCCACCCAGATCTTTAAATTTGTATCACTTCACCCTTGACATCTCTGAGCATCACCACCAATTTCTCAACCATACGTCCATTGATTAATTTTGTATCACTTCACCCTTGACATCTCTGAGCATCACCACCAATTTCTCAACCATACGTCCATTGACGTATGGTTGAGAAATTGGTGGTGATGCTCAGAGATGTCAAGGGTGAAGTGATACAAATTTAAAGATCTGGGTGGATTTTTGTTGGCACAGAAGTGATAGGAGAAGCTAAAGTATAATGTGAGTTTACTCAGAGAGACACATTGTTGAATGATACTAAACACCTCAAAGGTTACATTAATCTTTTCTCCGGCCTCCAAAGCCAACCCCGCTCACCCATTACTCATCCCCTTTCCGCCTGACCTTCTCATGCGATCCACTAAGGTTTGGAATTTTCGGGACCTCTTTGACAGCAAACTCAAACCGTTAAAGGCAGTTGCTCCCGTGACTTACTGGCTGCAGTTGGATCATATCAGAAGTGTGCTGGAAATCTTTACGTGAGGAGAAATCTGCCCAAACTGCAAGCAAACCAGAAAAGCAAATGACGACCACTTGAGGGCCATACAACCTTAAAGAAAGCATAGCAGATACCTTAACAACCACATTAAATAAGCCCCGTGTGCACAAAGCACTGCAAAGTGTGGCTGTTATGACTGTTTTTCTATACTATGACCTGGTGGACAGATGTATAGAAGGCCAACTTATATTGTGACAGGGACAACTCTGGGGAGCTGTAGCCAAACCAGTTCAGGTAGCACTGACAGGCTGTCTAAGCAAAGTTCTTCAGAGGTGGTGAGCTTGTAAAGGGTCCACAGTGAGTTCACACAATGGGAATCACAGATTACACTTAGATAGGATGTATAAAAATACAGTTATTATTTATTGGCCAAAACACACTATATAAAAATTACTACTAGCAAGTAGAGTTATCACACACGCTATTAAACATAGATACATATATACATTCACTTGTTACAGGGCATACTACATATCAGAAACTCCTGCAAAGGAAAGATTAGATTAGTATTATGCACTCAAAGTCCACAGCGATTGAACCCTAACTAAAATTGCCCAGCCCTAATTTGTTTGGGGCCTTTTCCCAGTAGTTCAGGTTAAACTTCCACAGAATCCTTGAAGCAGGAAAAAAGGCAGGTTCTGGAATTGCATTATTCGACTTGGGGTCCAGTGAAGGGTTCTAATTATTAGAGTACTGGTTAAACTAGCTATCATAAGTAGCCCCCACTTTCAGAAGTCTTGCACAAGCAAGCAATGGCAAAACCAAAAGTGTTCGAATAAAGGTTTATTATAAGCCCATTGACTTATAATGGGAGTATAGGGGTAGGTAAGAAGCTCTGTAACATACGCCCTGTACTCTGATTCTTTCCCAAACTTGGAAAGAAAAAGGAAGACGGTCCGAGTTTGCTTTTCCCACCAAAAGTCTCAATCTTCGATTCACAGGGGTTGCAGGTTTTACCGGATCTCCGGTTGGTGTCCTTCACTGTTGCAACGATTCTCGATGGAATAATGCAGCAAAACTTAATGCAGGACCCCTCTCAGGACTAGACTCAGGTCAGGTAAGCAATGTTAGATGGGGGTCACCCACCGGCAGCAAAGCAACACAAAGGGACACAACTACCACGTTCAGACTTTCCCTGCTATCTCTTCTTCTTCTTCTTCTTCTTCTTAATTATCGGATGCGTGGGCAGACCCACACATGCGCTTCCCCATCCTAAAGGATTGACATTTCGTAGAGGTGAGTCTCGTAGGGCCATCAGAGGATCTCCCAAGTTCGAGGTTGAAACTTGGAATGGTAATGCCAGCAGCACTCTAGCCCAAAATCAGAGCTGGTCAACCACAGAACGGATCTGGGGCACTTCCGAAGGCTCTCCTTTGCAGGGCACCGAGCAGATGTCAGGAATGGTTGTTCCCTCCCCTCCATGGGTCGCAGCTCCTTCACAGGACTGCTGAAGACCACAAGTAAGACAGGGCTCCTCCAAGACAGCAGCAGAAGTTGGTAGCCAAGTCTTCTTCCGACAGGTCTCTAGTTTCTTCGCAGCGTCTCGCAGCTGGATAGGATTCTTGACTCCTTCAGGTTTCTCCAGAATCTCTAAAGAATGGATGCAGGGGTTTTCATCTTATCCTAAAAGCCAGGTAAGAGCTGCTGCCCTCACTAGCCATTGACTGGACTAGCCCCCCCACACACACACCCCAGCAGTGGTCCAATCAGGACCACTGCTGGGAACATTCATGCATATCACTCAGACACACCAAAACCAGTTTGTGAATTGGGACCAGACAGTTTTAGACCACATCCTGCCAGCAAACAAATTCCTCCAGTAGCCCACCAAAAGCTTCTGCTTTCCCGGGCACTGGAAGTCCTTGATTTACCTGGCCTCTCGGGCCAGGAAGAGGGCTAAAGAAACAAGATGTTTGACCAGGTGCCACATTAGTAGCCAAACAAAGTTGATGCTGTTGGTTAATGACCTTCAACATTATATGGTCCTATTCGCTCTAAAACAAAAAATCGTTTACTTTTTTATGTGGTTCTTAACACATTATTGCACATACGACCAGCTCAAATTAACGACACACACTGACAGCTCAAACATAACCACGATAATGAGGAGAGAAACAGAAAAAAATATTCTGGCCAGGAAAATGCCAGAAAAGATGATGTACACATTTAATGACTTCAGAAAAATTAAAGGCTGTGACTGGAGTTTTATTTTTTTACAAGAATTGGACAACTATCTGGAAGGGGCTTGCCCTAACATTCCAGGACTGGAAAACCTCAATGCAAACACTCAGGATCTGAATAGTTCACGTGAGTAGGCCAGAGTACCATGTCCAAACACACCCACTCCTTCTTCCTTACATTGTCACTGGGTGTGGTGAGGGTTCAAGTTTTTCACTATGTGGCTTAGTAGTAGGTACTTCAACATTTGATGTACATATGTGGCGTGGTGTTCATTAGTAGCTGTTTCTGAATTGTTTTTCTAGTAACGCTTCTGCGTAATCATGTTTTATTGTTAAATTAAATAAAGTATTATTTTTTTATATGAAAACTACTTCTCAATGGGTATTTCCATATGGTATTGTGTAATAAAGGAGCAGAAACATAAAATAATATAAAAAGTAGGCTCAGTAATAGTTATTTTCGATGGAATTAGATTACATTGGAACAACAACAAAAAAACACTTTTAAACACTTTATGAGTGAGGTGGCAAGCAGAGGCTACATTCTGAACACATTCCTATAGTATCAGAAAGGATAAAAAGGTGAATATCTATACAAGAAAGTATAGCTATACACGGCGAAAATAAAATAAAAAAATGTATGTAATAGGATGCCAATTTTAATTAAAGAAAAAAGATACTGAGAAAAGAAAGGAGGAATTTAAAAAATCCCCTACTAATGCTGAGGTTATAAAAATCGAGATAAAGCATCTGAAACAAGCATATGCAAATTGGCGGCATCAATACAAAAAAAGTCAGACAAGAGATCAATGAACATATGCTAGATTGCCTGGTGAAAAAGAAACGTGCATATGTTCAGGAAAACAATAAATAAACAGAATCCACATCTTTGCAACTAATGCCTGTTCATGTGGATAGTTGGTGCAAACACATCTCAGAGGCATATAAGTTTACAAAATGTCAAAAAATGAATAGGACCATCATAAATATAGGAGACAACAAAAGAACCAGGTATTAATAACGAAGACATCGTTAATGCGACTGCCAAATCCTTGCAGACCCCAAGCTCAAACTGCCTACCGCCCATGGTAATGAAAGAACTCCCAGAACTATGCCCTCTGTTTAATAATATACTGAGGGTGGGAGCGATTCCTTTATCTTGGAAAGAAGCAATAGTAAGACCAGTATTGGAAAAAGGACCAAAACGGGACCCCTCCTTATATTGATAAATAGCCCTTATGAACATAATAAGTCAAGTTTTTACAATCTTAATATTAAACTGTCTTTCAGAATAGGTGATAAACCAAAACGTCCTATGTTTTGAACACATTGGATTCAGGAAACAATGTTCAACAAATCACAGTATTAACACTTAGGAAATACAGCAGAAGTCAAAGGAAATCCTTCTTTATTTGTTGCATATGTATACTATAAGGAAGCCTGAGACTTGGTCTGCCGACAATGCTTATGGAAAAAGCTGTTAAAACAAAACATAGATACAAGCAGGCCGATTCATGGAATAAATGTGCGCTGAAAATCTCAGCGCAAGCGTGCGAAAGCGTGCAAATCGCAGCGCAAGTGCGAAAATCGCAGTGCAACCGCGCGGCGCACTCAAAAAAAGTAGGTGGAACACGGGACGTAACACGTGTAATGGGGAACAACGCGTGAAAATGTGGGCGTTACGGGGGAAGTACAGGAGGCAAATGCGCGGAACGGCCACACGCATGCCTACAACACGTATTCATGGAATCGAACAGGGCAAACGCGTGCGCCAAAAAAGGCGCGCTAGTCTGGAAACACGTACGTCAGCAGGAAGCAGGCGTACGCGGACCCGCGCAGCAAAAAAGTGCACACAAACAAAAAACAAGCTCAGACGCTACGATGAATATACCGTTCCTCGCAGCAGTGGTCGTGGGACACCGCAGGAGGAGGAGGAGAGTCAGGGCCAGAATTTTTACACCCAGGACCAGCCTTTTTGGGATGCCTGATGACCAGGTGTATGGGAGGTACAGGTTTCCACCTCACATAATACTCGACCTGGTGAGTGAGTGGGAGGATGACCTCACATCACCCACCCTGTGCTCCCAAGTACTGAGCCCCTTGGAAAAGGTGCTCAATGTACTGCACTTCTTGGCCACTGGTTAATTTCAGCGGACAAGTGCCATAGTGAGGGGGGGTGTCACAGGCCACGCAGTCACGCTGCCTACACCAGGTGTTGGCCTTCATGACTGCACACCCATCAGTCCGCAGGCACATATACCTGCCGAGAACACCTGCAGAAAGGCAGGCTGCCGTCCAGGATTTTTATGGGGTGGCACACTTCCGCAAAGTGCTAGGTGCCATTGATTGCACCCATGTGGCTTTACGTCCTCCCAGGGCAACTGAGCACATCTATAGAAACCGCAAGCACTGGCATTCCATCAACGTGCAGGTAGTATGTGATGCCAAGGGAATCATCACCTCAGTATATGCCAACTCTCCAGGGTCCACCCAAGACAGTTTCATTTACAGAATGTCAACCATAAACCGGGACCTAGAAGCTGGGCGGCATGGCGATACATGGCTGCTTGGTGAGTATAAATGCCACTGCACATGCATGCATGTCAGATACTGAGTAATGTCACAACCCCACTAATGATACCCATCATCACC
The DNA here is from genome assembly GCF_040938575.1 of Ambystoma mexicanum. Taxonomy (NCBI): domain Eukaryota; kingdom Metazoa; phylum Chordata; class Amphibia; order Caudata; family Ambystomatidae; genus Ambystoma; species Ambystoma mexicanum. The sequence continues at coordinate 1,004,963,612 of NC_090931.1, read as the reverse complement.
TCCCCAGGGGACAGTGCCTACCCTCTGAGCACCCACCTGATGACGCCAATTCGCAACCCCACCACACCACCCCAGGTAAGATACAACACAGCCCATATTGCAACCCGGGGCATAGTGGAGCGCACATTCGGAGTACTCAAGTCACGCTTTCACTCCCTTGACCACTCTGGTGGGCAGCTGCTATACGTGCCCCCAGTAGTGTGCAGGATCATAGTTGCAGCATGTGTCCTGCACAACGTTGCAACCCGCCGGGGCCTGCCGGTGGACATGGTGGTGCCCCCACATCCCCAACCAAATGCACGGCCGCTGCGCATGGGAGGGGAAAGGGCACGTAGTGAGGCAGCCCGTACGCAGCTGGTGGCTAATTACTTCAACTAAAATCACACCCCTGTGGAGTGCACACAGCCCTGGTACATACCAGCTGACAATCAATGATGATGACATAAGGGACAGTCAACTGTCACAACCATACCAGCCTGAGATTGGTCACCTGGAAGTGTTACATTGTGTCCATCCCTACCTACCGAAAGACAACCAATGCTGTGTCACAAAAAGACACACATTTATGCTGCATGAATGACTACCCCCTTGCAAAATACAACATGAAAACAGCGCCATGTCACCCAACCCCTCCCCATCTCCGCTACCCAACACACCATGGCATGTCATGCAATGTGAACGCAAACAAAGGAATGCACAACACATGACACAAGTGTCACAAAGTGCACTGTCCCAAATGGAAACAGGCCACAGACAATATGCTCCCAGTAATCAATAACAAACAGCACACATGACCAAATACTTACCAGCAACACAATACAGCAACACAGGATGAAACATTGCCAAAATATGACATTACCAAATAAAATTAGTGCAAGTTTTACAACCTGAATAAGCCAGCATAACCACCCCTTCCAACTGCAGAGTGTTGACATAAGGCAAATGTGTCAGTGTACTGCATACAAAATGAACTGCATCTGCAAAGGAGACGCCTTGTGAAGACATGAAGAAGGTACCTGTGAATAAGGAGGAAGACATGGATGCACAAGCACATATCAATACACCATGCAGTGTTCAATACAACAACAATCCCCACTAGGGATGTACACACAGTTTTGACTACAGACTGCCCACACAGCTCGTGGGAGCCCAATGTCACTGTGTAAGTCACTGTCACTTGGTCACACCCTTTGCAAGCCCATGGAAAGGGAAGTAGGAGGGGTGTGTGTGTCAGGAACCCAAGCATCTAACCCAAAAACAGGACAGGCCTGCATGTGCCCAGCTGGAATACACAGTGGATGCCCACAGGAGCCACATAGGCAACACAAGGTAAAAATTCAAAAAAAAAAAAAAAAAGCCATGTGGGGGCCAGAGGGGGCGGGGGGCACAGGGGGGGCGGGGCACCCAGGAGATTCGAGGACAGGGTGCACACCAACAGCCACTTGCGTGGATGTTGCGAAAAAAAAAATACCTACATGGGCTCATGGCCTGCATGGCTACGCTAGTGTAGGAGGAGTGCTGCTGTTGCTCTCATCACCCTCTGCTGCTGCATCAGGAGGAGGTGCTGCTATGGGAGGCAGCCCACACAAAGCCCTGGTATGGTCCTCCAAGCATGCGGGTGTGGAAGGTCTCGTTCTGGTGGACGGTAGCACGGAGATCCCCATGCAGCACCTGACGGGTTGCCTGCATTTCTGCAAGCATGGCCTCCCGTGATGCCCGGATCTCCACTCAGCTGAGAGCGAACGTGTGAGCTGCTCCAGCTGCTGTTCTGACCTTAAATTTCGGGAAGCCTCAAGTTCACCCAGAGTCTCCCTGAGGTTATGGAGTTCTACCCTCAGGGCTTCCCTGTGGCCCTGTGACTCTATAGATATGGCTTTGCGCAGAGTCTCCAGTGCCGCCCGTCGGTCCCTGTTGGACGCCAACATGTCTTCCCTGTGTGATTGGCAAATGGAGTCTGTTGCCTGCTGTTGTTGCTCCATCTGCCTTTCAGGAGGGAGAATAGAAGTGGCCACCCTCTCCATTGCCTGAGCCATCATTTCAACCGATGTTCCCTGTTGGGCTGCTATACTGTAAATGGAGTTTTCCCATACAGTATTGCCTGGTGGCGTACGGCCACCGCGTCGGCGGGCACCACACCTGTTCGAGGCAAGGCGATCTGCACCTTGCTGAGCTGGCACTGCCTGAGGACTGCATTCCCCCTCTGATCTGCTGGCCCAGGAACAGGATCAGATGTTGTGGAGTGTGACCATGCATCCGTAACCGCCAAAGGCGGACTTAACAACACTGACATCCCCATGGAGGGTTCTACCCCTGGTGCAGGTGGGTTGGACAGAACAGAATCCCTGCCAGAAACACTCACCTGCGATGGCACATAAGTCTCATCATCCGATTCAGCACCTGAATAGAGGTCTGGGGAGGTGCACCCAGAGACACCCCTGGACACTATGGTCTGCAGTAACATTTGGATTTCACCCACCACCACACCACTTCCCCCACTGGTGCCCGGTCGTGCCTTAGATTCCTCCTGGGTCTGCACCATCTCCTCAACCTCAAAAGCATCAAGTGCGTCATCACCTGCAAAAACATGAAAGACAAAAAATTGAAACAGGCATTAGCACCATAGCACACACATAGGCCTGACAAGCCAGAGATCCAGTACATGATTTACACATGTCCCACATGACTATAACCCTGGCATGCATGCACTGTCAATGAGATGAAAGGGGAGGCAAAAAGCAGACGCTGATGACACCAATTTGGAAAAGCAACACATTTGCTGCATGCTGGGTAGCACTGGCATCACACATTAGCCTGTGAGTGGCATGTCCAATACACATACATGACACATGCCAGCACACAAATGGCATGTAGCATAGCTATGGTACATTTGACAAGTACAGCCATATGTCAGTGAATGAGTACTAGGAAAACAAAAGATACAAATGAATAGGTCCAAGGATGCTAGGCTCAGAACAACACCTCCACATGTATTATCAAACTCTGCATTGCTACGGAAGGAATCACTCTTCAATAGTATGTTGTAGAGATAAATCTCATTTTTTTATATTAAAGTTGTGTGCAAAAAGACATAAATCCAACATTTAGAGAAATTAAGACATCAAAATGGTTTGCTAAAACAGAACAATCAGACAAAAAAATATTTACAACACACAGTGCCAAAAAAACATTTTTTGGGACAATCTCCAAATTGTGTGTGTGTAATAAACCCGACTCTTATTAGGATTTTCCAAGAAATTCACATATTGCAGTGTACATATTCAAGTCAACATTTGTGGAAAACACATAGAACAATGGTGGGTACACAAAATTATTTTTCTTGCGTAAACAGCATTAATGTGCTGTAGTTTTGGGGGGCGTAGTGCGTCTACACCAGGTGTTACAGCCGTTCCTAGGTGGGCTAGGTGTGCCTCATCTTTAACACGGCCTTCATCAGGACGGAGTTCTGTGTAGATTGACGTCTGTGCTGCAGGGGAAGGAGACTACAGTCAGGGGGGTGTCTGAGTCACAATTATTTAGTTTGAGTGAATCACGTGTGGTTGATGTAAAATCAAAAAGCACATAGCTTACCTATGGGTTAATAGATTTCACAGGCGCTAAATTTGAGATCTGCTAGCCGCATGGGCTGGTCTCTGTATGGTCCTGTTGCAAATAACAGAGAACGAGAGAAGCAAAGGGAGGTTGAAGCTAAACATGTCCCCGTTTAAAAAGGCATGAAAAAAAGTTTTTTATTATATGCAGGGAAAAAAATCTTACCTCTCGCTGGAGGTCGAAAAATGCTGATCCAGGGTGGTATCAGTGGGATACAGACACGGCTTGCACAGTTAAAAAATATATATGGCTCAAGGTGAGTGTGGTTACCTAGTAACAACTGTCTCATATATATAGCAGTAAGTGCAGGGTTTATTTTAAAGTACCTGTGAGGGTTGCAGCATGGGCAGCCTGTCTGCCAAAAAAGTACGAGCTGGAGCTCCTCAGGCTGCTGTGTCACAGTTGAGACTGCAGGGGCCTGACTGCAAAGCGTTGGTAACGCTGTTGCTAGGTCCCTGTAGGTATTTATATGTCAGCCATCTTGGAATGGCCCTAGGATCGAGTGAGAAACAAAATGATGGATTCTGCTCCATCCGGGGGGCACAAAAAAAGCTCAATCAATTATGGGTGTGATTAGTGTCAACGCGTGTCTAAAAAGTTAATTTAGACAATATTGTTGACAAACGGTTGTCATGGCAACCGTAAGCAATGCGGGGTGGCATTGGTTTTTTATACTCTGAGACAACATAGCTAATGGCCCCATGAGGTTGTGATTACCGAAAATACTTCATTTCAATATGTTGTGGCATGGATCACAAAATGTTTATGTGTCTCAGGAATCTCAGCAGAGAAAAACCATAATTAAGTAGGTGGACAGTTTGTATTGTGTTACTAACAGCCCGAGAGGGTGAGAATTAGGGCGTGTCACCTGGAAACTTAATACATAGTTTCATAATGACAGAAAACATTTGGAATTAACAAAGAAAGTATAGTTTTTCATGTAGGTGATTTCATACATTGACCAAAAAAAAAAAAAAAAACACACAGTGCCATAATGTCTACTGACTTCTGCATTTCATGAAATGAAAAATGATCATAGTGTTAAGAAGTTCATAGCTCATACTCAATTATTGGGCACATGTCATTACAGGAAAGACTTCCATTCAACTGACACATTTAGACCAGCCTGAACGGAGTTAAGTCTGTGGACCCACCGTTGTTCTAATTGGGTCAGCGTTTTGTTCAGATCCCCCCCACGCTTTGCTGGTTTCACTTTTTGGAGGACAAACCATCTTAGATCAGTATCACTATGGTTCTTACTGATAAAATGCTCTACTAGGGGCTTGTCTGCTACCTTGTTCAAGATACAGGAACGATGTTCAGAGATGCGCATTTTGATGGCACGTGTGGTTTTTCCTATGTAGAGGAGTTTGCAAGGGCATTGTATTACATATATGACACCCTTCGTGTTGCAGTTTGTAAAATCTTTCATTGTCCATTTAACTTGTGCATGTTCGAAAGATTTCTTTTGTAGGGTCAAAGGGCATGCCACACATTGACCACATTTGTGATGTCCAACTATCGGAGGTAAATCCCATAGTGTGTTCTGTGTTTGTGGGGGTGGCTCTATGAAGGTGTGTACTAGAGCGTCTCTTAGATTTCTGTTTTTCTTGAAAGCAAAACATGGCACATTGTGCAGAGTGCCGGGGTGTTTCAGCAAATGCCAGTTCTTCTTGATGGTTTTCTGGATCAATAGGCTCAAGGGTCCAAAAGTGGTGACACATACCAGTCTTCCCAAATCTTTTTTCGGTTTGTTTTCCAAACAGATTTCTCTAGGTGTATGTTTGGCTCTCTTTTTGGCCTGGTTGATGGCCTTTTTCGGATAGCCTCTCTCTGCAAGTCGTTGGGTTAGTCCTTCCGCATGTTGATGGAATTTTGCCAGGTCTGAACAATTTCTTCGTATAGGCAAAAATTGTCCGTAAGGTAAATTGTACTTTAATCCCATCGGATGATAACTTTGGAAGTGCAACAAAGTGTTGCGGTCCGTGGGTTTTCGAAACAACTCAGTTTTTAGTCGATCCCAGTCTTGTAGATATGCAGATCCAAGAAATCTATTTGGTGGTGGTCCCAATGCATGGTAAAATTAATGTGAGTATTTCTTAAGTTGATCCAACTGTGGAACTGTTGTAGTTCCAAAGGTGTCCCCTGCCATATAATAATCACGTCGTCAATGTATCTCTTCCATAATGAGATGTTTCCTAGGATGGGGTTGTCTGGCATGAAGACATGGTTCTTTTCGTAGCGGGCCATATATATATTGGCAATGTCCGGGGCGAAAGTAGCGCCCATACTCACACCTTTAGTTTGTTTGTAGATTTGGTTCTGGAACAGGAAGACATTTTCAGACATTGCCAATCTAGTGCACTCAAGGATGAAATTTGTGGGGGTAGAATCTAAGTCTTCTCTGGTGTTCAGGATGTCACGAATGGCTTCTAGACCTTCTTGTTGTAGTATCGATGTATATAGACCCTCGACATCCATTGTGACAAGGAGGCTATCGGTGGTGAGGATGATGTCGTCAAGTAAGTTAATAGTGTGTGTGGTATCCTTTAGGTAGGAGGGTATTTTGATTACAAAAGGTTTTAGAAAATAGTCTGAGTAAAGGGACAAAGGTTCCAGGAGGGATTCACACGCCGATACAATCGGTCTACCGGGCGGTTTTTCTGAATTTTTATGCATCTTTGGGATGATATAGAAGGATGGGATGCGTGGGTTGGTTTTGTTCAAGAACATCTTCTCATCTTCACATATCCAACCTTGCGTGAGGGCGTGTTGAGTGAGGCTTGCAATTTCGTCTTGGAGGACCTTGGTAGGGTTGTATTCCAAAGGTATGTAAGCTTCTCGATCGCCCAGTAGTCGTAGGCACTCAATGTTGTAATCAGAGGTATCCCAAACGACTATGCCGCCCCCTTTGTCTGCGGGCTTGATTGTGATTGATCTGTCGGTTTCCAAATTTCTCATAGCAATCCTTTCTTCTTTGTCAAGGTTATCGCTGTAGAAGTTATCTTTTTTAAAACCAGCTAGTATGGTCTTGGTGACTATCTTCTCAAAAGTTATGATCTCGACGGGAGTCGAGCCAGGTGGAGGATAGAACTTGGATTGTTCTTTTAAACCTGTACTGTTGTCTGACTTATTCTGTGGTTGTTTTTGTCCAGTGTCTCTGCACGAAGGTAAGTAAACTTCACAAAAATGTTTCAAACGTACATTTCTGAAGAATTTCCGCAGTTCTAATTCAATCTCGAAAGGTTGTGCCTTTTGGGAAGGGACGAAGGATAAACCCTTGGCGAGGAGCCTTAATTCTGGTGGGGTCATAAAGTGGGTGGATAAGATGAAGACTGGTATCCCTGGTTCTGTCCTTGGTTTTGGTACCACTGGCGCGTTCTCATTCGCTGTCCGGGTTGCATCGGTCGTCTCCTGGGTCTTCCTCTTTGTCCGCCCCTGGGAAAAAAAGGTTGTGGTTGCTGTTGCACTGTAGATCCCGGTAGGCTTGAGGTACTTCCACTCCCACTGGAGGAGGTCCCTGCGAAATTGACTGATCTATTTCTCCGATTGTAGTTTTGGCTTGCTTGTAAATCTGTGTAGTATGTAGGTCTGAGAAAAGGATAGGTTTTTTCTTCTGAATAGTTCGCTAGGTCTTTTTTGAACTTGTCCACCTTCCTGTCCAGTGTCAGATTTTTGAACTTGGTGATTTCCAACTCCAATTTATACAGCTTATCCTTAGCATCCTGAATGGATTTGTCTTCGAGAAACTTTTTTTCCAAATCGATTAATTCAGTGCCTTGTTTTTCACATTCCTCTTTAGCCGTGTCTATAACCAGAATCAACCAAACGCGGCTGCATTCATTTCCAACCCCACTAAAGTTTTTCGTGAACTTAGGGTTATCTGTAAATACCATGGGGATGTTCCGTACCTGGAGGCCTTCGGTATTATGCCGGCCCTCAAGTATTCGAGCATGAACTTGCCATGTAGCTCTGTTCAAATTATTCTTTTTTTCTTTTGATTGAGTATTTCTAATTGGTCCTCAGTCAAACCTCTAATGAGCACACCCTTCTCGTTTCGTAGTGTGGAGGTGGTCCCTAGAAGTTGTTTAAAATAGTCATCGGTATAGGAGACTACATTGACGTTATCCATAGATGACAGATGGAAATTTATTTTACTATAGCTAGATTTTGACCTTGTTATGGGTCGGTCGATGCCCACAGCCACGGGCTGTAAAGACTAGAATCAAAAAATAGGGCTCCTGGTGTGGAACCTATTCTACCCAGGAGGGTTAACTAGGAAAACAAAAGATGCAAATGAATAGGCCCAAGGATGCTAGGCTCAGAACAACACCTCCACATGTATTATCAAACTCTGCATTGCTAAGGAAGGAATCACTCTTCAATAGTATGTTGTAGAGATAAATCTCATTTTTTAATATTAAAGTTGTGTGCAGAAAGACATAAATCCAACATTTAGAGAAATTAAGACATCAAAATGGTTTGCTAAAACAGAACAATCAGACAAAAAAATATTTACAACACACAGTGCCAAAAAAAATCCTTGACCTATTCATTTGCATCTTTTGTTTTCCTAGTTAACCCTCCTGGGTAGAATAGGTTCCACACCAAGAGCCCTATTTTTTCTAGGGACCACCTCCACACTACGAAACGAGGAGGGTGTGCTCACTACAGGTTTGACTGAGGACCAATTAGAAATACTCAATCAAAAGAAAAAAAGAATAATTCGAACAGAGCTACATGGCAAGTTCATGCTCGAATACTTGAGGGCCGGCATAATACCCGAAGGCCTCCAGGTACGGAACATCCCCAGGGTATTTACAGATAACCCTAAGTTCACGAAAAACTTTAGTGGGGTTGGAAATAAATGCAGCTGCGATTGGTTGATTCTGGTTATAGACAGGGCTAAAGAGGAATGTGAAAAACAAGGCGCTGAATTAATCGATTTGGAAAAAAAGTTTCTCGAAGACAAATCCATTCAGGATGCTAAGGATAAGCTGGATAAATTGGAGTTGGAAATCACCAAGTTCAAAAATCTGACACTGGACAGGAAGGTGGACAAGTTCAAAAAAGACCTAGCGAACTATTCAGAAGAAAAAACCTATCCTTTTCTCAGACCTACATACTACACAGATTTACAAGCAAGCCAAAACTACAATCGGAGAAATAGATCAGTCAATTTCGCAGGGACCTCCTCCAGTGGGAGTGGAAGTACCTCAAGCCTACCGGGATCTACAGTGCAACAGCAACCACAACCTTTTTTTCCCAGGGGCGGACAAAGAGGAAGACCCAGGAGACGACCGACGCAACCAGGACAGCGAATGAGAACGCGCCAGTGGTACCAAAACCAAGGACAGAACCAGGGATACCAGTCTTCATCTTATCCACCCGCTTTATGACCCCACCAGAATTAAGGCTCCTCGCCAAGGGTTTATCCTTCGTCCCTGCCCAAAAGGCAGGACCTTTCGAGATTGAATTAGAACTGCGGAAATTCTTCAGAAATGTACGTTTGAAACATTTTTTTGAAGTTTACTTACCTTCGTGCAGAGACACTGGACAACAACAACCACAGAATAAGTCAGACAACACTACAGGTTTAAAAGAACAATCCAAGTTCTATCCTCCACCTGGCTCGACTCCCGTCGAGATCATAACTTTTGAGAAGATAGTCACCAAGACCATACTAGCTGGTTTTAAAAAAGACAACTTCTACAGCGATAACCTTGACAAAGAAGAAAGGATTGCTATGAGAAATTTGGAAACCGACAGATCAATCACAATCAAGCCCGCAGACAAAGGGGGCGGCATAGTCGTTTGGGATACCTCTGATTACAACATTGAGTGCCTACGACTACTGGGCGATCGAGAAGCTTACCTACCTTTGGAATACAGCCCTACCAAGGTCCTCCAACACGAAATTGCAAGCCTCACTCAACACGCCCTCACGCAAGGTTGGATATGTGAAGATGAGAAGATGTTCTTGAACAAAACCAACCCACGCATCCCTGCCTTCTATATCATCCCAAAGATGCATAAAAATTCAGAAAAACCGCCCGGTAGACCGATTGTATCGGCGCGTGAATCGCTCCTGGAACCTTTGTCCCTTTACACAGACTATTTTCTAAAACCTTTTGTAATCAAAATGCCCTCCTACCTAAAGGATACCACACACACTATTAACTTACTTGACAACATCATCCTCACCACCGATAGCCTCCTTGTCACAATGGATGTCGAGGCTCTATATACATCGATACCACAACAAGAAGGTCTAGAAGATATTCGTGACATCCTGAACACCAGAGAAGACTTAGATTCTACCCCCACAAATTTCATCCTTGAGTGCACTAGATTGGCAATGTCTGAAAATTTCTTCCTGTTCCAGAACCAAATCTACAAACAAACTAAAGGTGTGAGTATGGGCGCTACTTTCGCCCCGGACATTGCCAATCTATATATGGGCCGCTACGAAAAGAACCATGTCTTCACGCCAGACAACCCCTTCCTAGGAAACATCTCATTATGGAAGAGATCCATTGACGACGTGATTATTATATGGCAGGGGACACCTTTGGAACTACAACAGTTCCACAGTTGGATCAACTTAAGAAATACTCACATTAATTTTACCATGCATTGGGACCACCACCAAATAGATTTCTTGGATCTGCATATCAACAAGACCGGGGATCGACTAAAAACTGAGTTGTTTCGAAAACCCACGGACCGCAACACTTTGTTGCACTTCCAAAGTTATCATCCGATGGGATTAAAGTACAATTTACCTTAGGGACAATTTTTGGGTATACGAAGAAATTGTTCAGACCTGGCAAAATTCCATCAACATGCGGAAGGACTAACCCAACGACTTGCAGAGAGAGGCTATCCGAAAAAGGCCATCAACCAGGCCAAAAAGAGAGCCAAACATACACCTAGAGAAATCTGTTTGGAAAACAAACCGAAAAAAGATTTGGGAAGACTGGTATGTGTCACCACTTTTGGACCCTTGAGCCTATTGATCCAGAAAACCATCAAGAAGAACTGGCATTTGGTGAAACACCCCGGCACTCTGCACAATGTGCCATGTTTTGCTTTCAAGAAAAACAGAAATCTAATAGACGCTCTAGTACACACCTTCATAGAGCCACCCCCACAAACACAGAACACACTATGGGATTTACCTCCGATAGTTGGACATCACAAATGTGGTCAATGTGTGGCATGCCCTTTGACCCTACAAAAGAAGTCTTTCGAACATGCACAAGTTAAATGGACAATGAAAGATTTTACAAACTGCAACACGAAGGGTGTCATATATGTAATACAATGCCCTTGCAAACTCCTCTACATAGGAAAAACCACACGTGCAATCAAAATGCGCATCTCTGAACATCGTTCCTGTATCAGGAAGAAGGTAGCAGACAAGCCCCTAGTAGAGCATTTTATCAGTAAGAACCATAGTGATACTGATCTAAGATGGTTTGTCCTCCAAAAAGTGAAACCAGCAAAGCGTGGGGGGGGATCTGAACAAAACGCTGACCCAATTAGAACAACGGTGGGTCCACAGACTTAACTCCGTTCAGGCTGGTCTAAATGTGTCAGTTGAATGGACGTCTTTCCTGTAATGACATGTGCCCAATGATTGAGTATGAGCTATGAACTTCTTAACACTATGATCATTTTTCATTTCATGAAATGCAGAAGTCAGTAGACATTATGGCACTGTTTTTTTTTTTTTTTTTTGGTCAATGTATGAAATCACCTACATGAAAAACTATACTTTCTTTGTTAATTCCAAATGTTTTCTGTCATTATGAAACTATGAATTAAGTTTCCAGGCGACACGCCCTAATTCTCACCCTCTTGGGCTGTTAGTAACACAATACAAACTGTCCACCTACTTAATTATGGTTTTTCTCTGCTGAGATTCCTGAGACACATAAACATTTTGTGATCCATGCCACAACATATTGAAATGAAGTATTTTCGGTAATCACAACCTCATGGGGCCATTAGCTATGTTGTCTCAGAGTATAAAAAACCAATGCCACCCTGCATTGCTTACGGTTGCCATGACAACCGTTTGTCAACAATATTGTCTAAGTTAACTTTTTAGACACGCGTTGACACTGATCACACCCATAATTGATTGAGCTTTTTTTGTGCCCCCCGGATGGAGCAGAATCCATCATTTTGTTTCTCACTCAATCCTAGGGCCATTCCAAGATGGCTGACATATAAATACCTACAGGGACCTAGCAACAGCGTTACCAACACTTTGCAGTCAGGCCCCTGCAGTCTCAACTGTGACACAGCAGCCTGAGGAGCTCCAGCTCATACTTTTTTGGCAGACAGGCTGCCCATGCTGCAACCCTCACAGGTACTTTAAAATAAACCCTGCACTTACTGCTATATATATGAGACAGTTGTTACTAGGTAACCACACTCACCTTGAGCCATATATATTTTTTAGCTGTGCAAGCCGTGTCTGTTTCCCACTGATACCACCCTGGATCAGCATTTTTGGCCTCCAGCGAGAGGTAAGATTTTTTTCCCTGCATATAATAAAAAACTTTTTTTCATGCCTTTTTAAACGGGGACATGTTTAGCTTCAACCTCCCTTTGCTTCTCTCGTTCTCTGTTATTTGCAACAGGACCATACAGAGACCAGCCCATGCGGCTAGCAGATCTCAAATTTAGTGCCTGTGAAATCTATTAACCCATAGGTAAGCTATGTGCTTTTTGATTTTACATCAACCACACGTGATTCACTCAAACTAAATAATTTTGGCTCAGACACCCCCCTGACTGTAGTCTCCTTCCCCTGTAGCACAGACGTCAATCTACACAGAACTCTGTCCTGATGAAGGCCGTGTTAAAGATGGTGCACACCTAGCCCACCTAGAAACGGCTGAAACACCTGGTGTAGACGCACTACTCCCTCCAAAACTACAGCACATTAATGCTGTTTACGCAAGAAAAATAATTTTGTGTACCCACCATTGTTCTATGTGTTTTCCACAAATGTTGACTTGAATATGTACACTGCAATATGTGAATTTCTTGGCAAATCCTAATAAGAGTCGGGTTTGTTACACACACACAATTTGGAGATTGTCCCAAAAAATGTTTTTTTGGCACTGTGTGTTGTAAATATTTTTTTGTCCGATTGTTCTGTTTTAGCAAACCATTTTGATGTCTTAATTTCTCTAAATGTTGGATTTATGTCTTTTTGCACACAACTTTAATATAAAAAAATGAGATTTATCTCTACAACATACTATTGAAGAGTGATTCCTTCCTTAGCAATGCAGAGTTTGATAATACATGTGGAGGTGTTGTTCTGAGCCTAGCATCCTTGGACCTATTCATTTGTATCTTTTGTTTTCCTAGTTAACCCTCCTGGGTAGAATAGGTTCCACACCAGGAGCCCTATTTTTTGATTCTAGTGAATGAGTACTGTCACCCATCCATGTGAGATGGGCATGATGAGATGAAAAATGCAAAATAGTGTGACAAAATATGCATGTGCCACACACTGCAACACATCCAGTGTACAATAATACAGTGATGGCAGGCAGATGAACACATCAATGGTTTGTCACTTCAACATGACAGGAAACAACTATCATGTACCAAATTCAAACAGGCACCAAAAAACAAATTGAGCAGGCCAATACTCAATCAGCCTGAATTGTCTAATCATTCACATGACAATGTAACAAATGTGGCCCAATGAGGGGTGTAATCAATGACAGAAGCATGTCACATATGTGGCATTAGGGCTGATAAATGCGTTGCGAAAATTGGAGAATTGAAACAATCAGCCTGAATGAACCCTGAAAAAATCTGCACAATGTTCTTGCAAGATGACAGTTCAAGGGCAACTGCAGTAATGTTGCTCTAATTGGCTACTGTGGGCAGAAGGGATACTGTCATACCCAAATTCAAGGTCGGTGAATGTTTTCGAGGAAGCACATGAAATGAAATGAAATGATATTTTATTTATATCGCGCTCGTACACAAGTGTTTCAGTGCTGCTGTCTGCTGTCCATACCACTCAGGAGTAAACACCCTCACCAGGCACTCAATCAGAACCCGTCACCCAAACAACATACACATGGATTACACACACATGCATGGGCACTCACCGGAAAATGCGTTGTAATCTGGTAGGTCTCCCACGCCTTGGATCTGTTCCTCTGTGAAGAAGGTACCAGCAACAGAGTCATGTTCAGTGAGATGGTTGTCCTCTGGTGGAGACCCACCGCCAGTCACCAGAGTAGAGGCATGATTTGAGGCCAGCTTGTTCTTTGCTCTGCGTTTCAGGTCATTCCACCGCTTGTAGCAATCATCAGCTGTGCGCCTCACAAATCCAAGGGCACTAATGATGTCCTCGATGGTCTGCCAGTGTGCCTTACATTGACCAGGTTGTTTTTGCACCTTGCAGTCAACACCATTTTGCGGCTATGTGCTGACACATAGGCCACAAGTGCATCAAGTTCAGCGTCATTAAAGCTAGGCTCCCTTGACGTGCCGGAGTGTCTAGCCGTGTCTGGGGTCTCAGCCTGTACTGCCAGAGCACCCTTCTTCTTCTTTTTCAAAGGTGATGCGGATCCTGAGTGGCTTACGCTGCTCTGGTAAGTAGGGGCAGAAGCACCAGTGGTCTGGGTACTAGGAGTGTGCGAATGCACAATGACCATAGGTCTTGGTGCAGGCATTGGCTGCAGGGTGATGTTGGCAGGGCCAACGTCGGTTTGATGGACCTGGACCGACATTGTCCCGGCTGGGAGACTCAGAGCTGGGGTGGATAGAGCTGCAGCTGCCACTGCAGCCTCCCCACCCTGCCTACTTGGGGCAGCAGATGACATAACTGCCCCAGATCTATGTGGCCTGGTGACAGCAACTTGCACCGCCACACGTGGCTTAGACTTGCTGACCTGGAAGTCAGCCTGGGAGTCATCCTGTGCCGGTTCAGGCGCCAAAATGGGCTGGTCCAACAAGGGCTGAGCTGGGATGGTGTCAGCTACGTTTCCCACAACCATGGGGGGGGGGCATGGGTGTCCCTGATTGGTCCTCCACAAACGGGGGTCTATGGGCACCCTGCAAATCCTGGCCACGTCCCCTACCGCACCCACCACGCCCACCTTTTGGAGGTCAGCCACCTTTGCCTCCCTTACCGCTTGGTTGCCTCCCAGCCATGGCACTGATGTTGTTGTTCGTATGGGAGTAGCAGTAAACAATTGTCCTGAGCGATTGGGGGTGAAAGGGTTAGGGTACTAGATAGAATTCGTACCCTAGTGCTATAGCAAGGCTGTCTGTGACCCCTGGGGGTAGATGATGGGTCACGCAACGCACAGGCACCCCGAAAACAAAAATTAATGTGTACGCAACCCCTCGTAGACCACGTGCATGGAAAAATTAACCTGCACTATGCTGTGGCACCCAGAAACCCAAAAATAAGTGTATGCGTAATACACGCAGCCTACACTGACCTCTGAAGGGTTACGCGACACACGGGGCAAGCACAGTTGGTAAATACATGCGCGACTCACCGTATGCCTGGAAAAAGAACGTGAAAAAGATGCGCGTGTGCGCGTTGGCAACACCCCCACCAAAAGAAGAATTGTACTCTGTCTGAGGAAACAGGACAAAAGAAGAAGTGAACGCTGTTTGAGGAAATAGGCCAAAATAAGAATTGAACGTTGTCAGAGGTAACAGGAAGTACGAACTTGAACCGTTGTGAAGTAATCGCGTGTGAACCGACTAGAAGTAAAAAATTCACCCACTCGCTCTACCCAAAAAGCACGTACAAGAAAATGGCGTCCTACACGTACCTTTTCAACCAGCCCACACGTACAAAATCACTTATGCATGTACGCACTAAGGCCCTTTCCTCCAATTACACGAGGTGACACTCGGACGTGCAGTTTTTGCACGTGCATGATGAACATGCACCCGTGTTGAGGGAAACGCTCTTGGGCGTCACGTCACAGATGCGCTAACGCGCTAATGGGCCTTTGGTCCAATGAATTCGCATATGTGCAGTGTCTTCACGTGCTGATTCACTATGCACCCGTCACGAGGGAAACCCCCGCGTGCTTAACGTCACAGACACGCTTACGCACTAAGGGCCTTTCCTCGAATTACACGCTGACGTGCAATTTTTTCACGTGCCAAATCACTCCGTATCAAGCTGGCCACGCGACAACACACGGAAGACCACGCTCCTGCCCAGAAGGCCGAATTACTGCCCACAAGAGCCCCGAGCACGCTCCCACCTGCCATCTGCTGCTGCCTGCCTGCTGCCCACGTGCCCTGCTATTTACTGCTGAAGGTCAGCCAGGGGTGCAGTTGCTGTGACCATCCCTGCTAGAACTGAAGACTCCCGACTGGGATACCATCGCTCCACAGCCCAGCCCCAGGACCCAGTTGCCCACCCACACCTGCCTCTGGGGTTGCCATGTCGGGCACAGCACAATCTGGCAGCACTGGCAACCCCCAGCCAGAGAGGCAGAGGGCCACCAGCTTCAGTGGCAGGGAAGTTGGTGTCCTGGTGGAGCAAGTCCTGGGGCAGTATGATGCCCTCTTTGGAAGTTTGTGCGCCGACTATGAAGGACGGACCAGGATCTGGATGGACATCGTGACGCCATCAACGAGGAGGTGGTGGCTGTCCGCGACATCAAACATGTCAAGAAGCGCTGGGAGGACTTTAGGTCCAGGACCCTCGACAAGGCCCGGCGCCTCTTGAAGGCAGCGGATGCCAAGGGGCGCTGCGGCGACCTGACCGACCACCAAATGAGGGTCCTGGAACGCATATGCCCAGTGCTCCATGTCCAGGTCCTTGAGTGGCAGACCTGTCTGGAGTCCAGCGGTAAGTGTACATGCATACTGACTGGACGCTGTGCGTGTCGTGGTGTGCCAGTAGTGTGCAGGTTGCACATGTGTTTTTGTAGGGCCATGTATGGATGTGTATGTACAGGGGCGTGAGGTTGACACATGCGAGTCCTCTCATGTGTGAGACACATGGATGGTGTATGTGTTAGTAAGCATACAGGCCAAATGCAGATGTGGGAGCACACATGTTTGAATTACTGTGTATGTACGTTGGCATGGTTGTGGTGTCACATATGGATGTTGGTTCCAGCTGCATGTATCTGCACTGTGTACATGTGCATGTGTGTGTATTTGACAAGTGTGCAACTATGATGCAACATGGATGCATGTGGCACTGACATGTAGAAGGCTGAATGCCAGATGTGACATGGATGGCAATCTCATCACTCTGACAGTTGGTGGACATGCACACATGCATGTAAGTGTGTTGGTGTGTGTGCATGTGTTGTGTACTCCCTGTGTTTCATGTGATGTCAGGCTCACCTTTGGATGCTGATGCTGTTGTATGTGTATGGATGGTGCTGCCTGGTGCAATATTGCTGTGGAATTGCTCATGTGTGTGAGTAGAAATGACATGTGTGTTAGGGAGTGTGATGCCATGTCTGAAGTTTCACACTGCCACTCATGTACAACTGTCATGTGTGTATCAGTCCATTGTACAGTGCCCTGATGTCTGTGTTCTATCTCTCCCTGCCTGTAGCGTCAACTGATGAACAGGGCAGAGAGGGTGCTGTGGAGCAAAGCGGCAGGGATCGCACCACCAGCCGGAGACCCAAGGCCCGGCTCCCCTCCCATATTGTCATCTCTTCGGGGAGTGAGGAGTCTGGTGCCGAGTCCCAGGCCGCAGCTGCCGAGGGTAGGTCCAAGAGGCGGAGGTGGGAGATGGACTCCTCGGCAGCAGAAGGGGCAGCTGAGACCCCACAGGGTCCGACGGAGGAAGATGGCATGGAGTCATCCAGGTTGGTGGGAGGTTTGGAGGAGGAGGAGGCTGTGGATGGGACACACACGGGGTCTGGAGGTGGGGATTCCACTGGTGCCAGTGGTGCAGTGCAGGGGCAGGGACAGGAGGCAGCACAGTCCGCTGTGGAGGTGCCTGTGTGTAATCCTGTCCCTGATCCTGTGACTGCATCATCCGGCACCAGCAGGGATGCCTACGTCCAGACCCGTTTTCACGGAGGGGATGGGCACACAACAACTGGCCTTCCTCTCTCTGTGGACGTGGCTATCCGGGACCGGGTGGAGCCTGTCCTGACTGGGATAGCGTTGCGTCAACGGGGCATGCGAGGTGAAGTGCAGTGTTTTCGTGAAGACACTGCACATCATCTCAGATGCATCTTTGACTGCGTTGACCTACTGGGACGGGTCACCAGTGCTGGATTCCTCTGTGTGCTGGACCTTCTTGTGACCCCCTCCTCACCTGAACCCCCTACGCGCCAGTCGACCTCCATGCCATCTTCCCACCCATGTATCACCTGGGTACCCTGTGGAGCTGCCTCTGACCCAGCGCCCAGGCTGGTGGAGGACACATCCCTGCCACAGTCGGGAGTCAGACGTCCAGCAGGGGTGGCCACCACGAGAACTGCACCCCAGCTGGAGGAGGACATGCAGGCAGCAAGAGCCAGGGTGCAGGCACAGGCACAGCAGCAGCAGCAATATGGTGGGAGCAATGATGGCTCGGGGCCTTCAACATCGGAGGGGAAGGCATCGGCCAGAGGGCAGGAAGACCCAGGATTGCAAGTGTCTTCCGTGTGGCAGCGGTTGGGCCACGCCATAGATGCGGAGCGGCAGCAGGCGGAAGAGGCACGGCTCACAATGGTCAGGGCGAGAACTCCATGAAGAGGGCACTGAGGCGGGCCGAGTGCCTCGAGGCAATTCGCAGGGAGTTGGAGGTCAACATGTCATCGTCCCTGTGAACCCTCAGGGCCATGGAAGAGGACCGCCTCCAGGACATTGAGCGGGAGTTCGATGATGCCCTGTCCCGGGACATCAAAAAGTGAGCCGTCGGACTAGCCCGCTGCCATTGTAAATAGTTAGTTAGTTAGTGTTAGGTTTCATTTTTGATTAGATTTTTTTTTGGGGCGCTTGGACAATACCCCACATTTTTGTATATAGTTCTTCTAGTTAGTGTATTTTTGTAGGTTTCATTAGGACAGTTGGGCTCATGGACCCAGGATTTCATCCTTGTAAATAGTTGGAGTGTGGATTTGTCGGCATTTTCTTTTTTGATTTTTCCATGGAGCAATGGATTTTACTTTTTCATTTCTGTTTGGATTTGCTTTGTTGGAAGGAGACTTTGGAGACATTTTTGATTTCATATATTTTGGATTCTGATTTCCTTTTTTTTATCATTATGTGACATTCTGCATTGTTTTCCTTATGTCCATTGTTTGGCCTTTGAATTTGTTTCACCACATTTTTTGTTCAATACATTTTTTCCCGTACTTCAATGTGTGGTATTCTCTCATTGGTTTCATGCATGTCACGATGTGGGTTTTCACATTCACTGGTACCCATTGTGTGTGTGTGACGGACATTTGTTGATGTACATACATGCCATTTGGGTTGTTTCATGTAATGAGCATTTCAATGTGGGGTGTATGTTATGCTTGGTTGGTTATTTGGGCAGGGGTGGCGTGCCGTGGGATTTGGATGGCCAGGAGGGCCATGATTGTGGGTCATGTTGACGTGTTGGGGGGACATGAGTGGGGACCTGCTGGCAGGTGCCCCTCACTGCTGGGGGGTGGAGGTGCAGGGGGACATGAGTGGGACATGAGTGGGGGCCTGCTGGCAGGTGCCCCTCAATGCTGGGGGGGTGGGGGTGCAGGGGGACATGAGTGGGACATGAGTGGGGGCCTGCTGGCAGGTGCCCCTCACTGCTGGGGGTTGGGGGTGCAGGGGGACATGAGTGGGACATGACTGGGGGCCTGCTGGCAGGTGCCCCTCACTGCTGGGGGGTGGGGGTGCAGGGGGATATGAGTGGGACATGAGTGGGGACCTGCTGGCAGGTGCCCCTCACTGCTGGGGGTGGGGGGGTGCAGGAGGACATGAGTGGGGGCATGCTGGCAGGTGCCCCTCACTGCTGTGGGGTGGGGCTGCAGGAGGACATGAGCAGGGGCATGCTGGCAGGTTCCCCTCACTGCTGGGGGGTGGGGGTTCAGGGGGACATGAGTGGGGGCCTGCTGGCAGGTGCCCCTCACTGCTGGGGGGTGGGGGTGCAGGGGGACATGAGTGGGGGCTTGCTGGCAGGTGCCCCTCACTGCTTGGGGGTGGGGGTGCAGGGGGACATGAGTGGGGGTATGCTGGCAGGTACCCCTCACTGCTGGGGGGTGGGGGTGCAGGGGGGCATGAGTGGGGGCATGCTGGCAGGTGCCCCTCACTGCTGTGGGGTGGAGGTGCAGGGGCACATGAGTGGGACATGAGTGGGGGCCTGCTGGCTGGTGCCCCTCACTGCTGGGGGGTGGGGGTGCAGGGGGACATGACTGGGGGCCTGCTGGCAGGTGCCCCTCACTGCTGGGGTGCGGGGGTGCAGGGGGACATGAGTGGGGGAATGCTGGCAGGTGCCCCTCACTTCTGGGGGGTGGGGGTGCAGGGGGACATGAGTGGGGGCATGCTGGCAGGTGCCCCTCACTGCTGGGGGGTGGGGGGTGCAGGGGGACATGAGTGGGACATGAGTGGGGGCCTGCTGGCAGGTGCCCCTCACTGCTGGGGGGTGGGGGTGCAGGGGGACATGAGTGGGGGCCTGCTGGCAGGTGCCCCCCATTGCTGGGGGGTGGGGGTGCAGGGGGACATGAGTGGGGGCATGCTGGCAGGTACCCCTCACTGCTGGGGGGTGGGGGTGCATGGGGAAATGAGTGGGACATGAGTGGGGCCTGCTGGCAGGTGCCCCTCACTGCTGGGGGTGGGGGTGCAGGGGGACATGAGTGGGGGCATACTGGCAGGTGCCCCTCACTGCTGGGGGGTGGGGGTGCAGGGGGGCATGAGTGGGGGCCTGCTGGCAGGTGCCCCTCACTGCTGGGGGGTGGGGGTGCAGGGGGACATGAGTGGGACATGCATGGGGGCCTTCTGGCAGGTGCCCCTCACTGCTGGGGGGTGGGGGTGCAGGGGGACATGAGTAGGACATGGGTGGGGGCCTGCAGGCATGTGCCCCTGACTGCTTGGGGGTGGGGGTGCAGGGGGACATGAGTGGGGGCCTGCTGGCAGGTACCCCTCACTGCTGGGGGGTGGAGGTGCAGGGGGACATGAGTTGGTGATCACTAGTGCAAGATGATACGTGGCCTGGCTGGGGGGGCATGGCCATGGTGGATGGGCTGCCTGCGGGACATGACCAGGGGTGCAGGGTAGTCTCCTGTGGTGTGGGCTGCCTGCAGGGGCCGTGGAGGGGGTAGAGGGCACACCGGGGTTGACCCACACTGCTAATTCACGTGTGGGACTCCTCGCACACACCACTGGATACACGTACCCCACTCGCACAGGGCCAATCACGTGTGTAACTTCCCACGCACCCCCGAAATCCACGTACCCCGCTTGCACAGCACCAATTGCATCTGAAACTTCCCGCGCACCCCAGTAATACACGTGCCCCGCTCGCACAGGGCCAATCGCGTGTGAAACTTCCCACGCACCCCCGAAATCCATGTACCCCGCTCGTACAGGGCCAATCACTTGTGAAACTTCCCGCGCACCCCCAAAATCCACCTTCCCTGCTCGCACAGGGCCAATCGCGTGTGAAACTCCCTGCGAACCCTAATAATACTTGTGCCCCGCTCGCCCAAGGCCTATCGCGTCTGATAGTCCCTGCGTGCACCACAAATACACATACCCCGCTCGCACAGGGCCTACCTCGTGTGATAATTCCAGGCACCCTAGGAATACATGTTCCACGCTCGGCGTTTGCTTTGTAGCGGCCCTGTTAGCTGGTCCAGGGTTAGCGCAGCCCTTTGCGATGGATTGGGGATTTTGATGGCTTTTCCTTGCGCGAGGGGCGTTCTTGGGGGCGTAACTGGCGCTGCGGGATGTTCTCTGCGCCAGGGCTCTTTTTGCCTTGGGAATTCCATGAATACGCGGTACGCCAGAATGCTGTTTAGCGCACACGGCTGGCGCACGCTGGTGCACGATCCCTCTCTGCGCTGCTCGCGTGCGCTGCCTCTGCGCTGAAATCTATGAATTACCCCGAAGATGTTTGAGATGTGTTATATGCCTACATGACAACACTAAAGTTAAACTTCAGACGGTACTCTAGAGGTAATTGTATAAAATTAATTAAAACTCGCCAGGGCTTAAAACACAGAGGCTTTCTGAGCCCTTTTCTCTTTAAAGTGTATTTGGGGATGTTCATTTTGATCAAACCAAGGATAACTTTGTTCCTCCTAAATTAGGTATCATTCATGTGTTGTGGCTATTGTATGACAACCTTTTACTACTGGATCACATTGAAGAAAGCTTACAGTCTTCATTAAAGGATTTACTAAATTTTGCAACTGATCATCACCTACAAATTAATTATGCTAAAACAAAAGTGATTGAACATCGTAACAGCGGTACAACGTTCATTTGTTGCCAGTCATTTTTTTGATGGGTTTTTTGCCTAATTTGTTGTCTTCAAAAAAACAATCAAAAACAGGGGCTGAATAAGGGGTCAGGGTTTGGGGAATAGAGTTACATTAATAGTGGAAGGGGGAGGGGTTGGAGGAACAACCCCAAAAAAAAATATTTTTCAATGGGTCTTCCCAGCGAGAAACAAATCGACAAAAAAACTATTGAAAAAAGTTACTGCCGAGAAATGAACATAGAACCTTAACAGCAAAACCAAAATAAGTTTTACATGGAATTGTTGCCCAAACATCATAGAACATAGAACGTACCATGAAATATAAATATTTGTGAATAGTAATCTATATCAAAAGTACTGAAAAGCAGCTGTTAGAAAATAGATGTTGTTTGAATACCATATATAAGAGATTCAGTGACTTTTCAGTAAAACCAGAACTTATTTTGTTTAAACAAAAATATATTTTAATAGTTTTCTATAGCTTGGACTCTTTGACAATGGATCTCGAACGTTGGTTGAACAAATTGGGGGGTTAGTACTGGCATTTAATTCTGGGGCTTCCTAAAAGAACCCATGCATCTTTAATTAGATGTGAATTGGCAGTTACTGAAATGAAATGAAACAGGGGTCGTTTTTCCTTAGTATGTTATAAAATTCTACAGATACTTCAAGGCTATTGAAAGAGGTGTCATGTGTAGATATCTATCACCCATTGCATGACTTTAAAAAAGAAGTTTGATCATTCTATACAAAACTGAATTTGTTTGGATTAGTGAAGATCCACTAATGATCCAAAGCAACAACATGAAACAGAAAGCACATAAACGGGATTGGAATAACAACTCAACACAGATAGCTAACCTCTCTCTCTCTCTCTAAGGAATACTACAGATATATGCTCTCATATCGCTATGTTCAACTCGATTTATGTATGTTTCCAGATAAGGAGGCTAGACGGATCATTTTAAGATTCAAATTGAATTTGTTGAACACACTGGAGGTACTGCGACCACAGCTGAAGATAGATACATTTCTTAGAATATGCTATACGTGTAACAGGAAGGATGACTGGAAACATTGAAACACATATATAAAATGTGTCATAAACTTACTGCACTTAGGGAAGACAAGTTCAGAAGCGTTGCATAGAATGTCAGAAGACAACTGATATTCATTTTCGCAACTACATGATTCGGAATGCTTTTGTTAATATGTTGATGAACTAGAATAGATGGTGAATGAAATTATCTTTTGAGAATGTTGCTGTAATACCTTAATGGTCTTTTAAATGGTAGAATAATATGTAAAGCCATATATTTGTATTTGACATTGTGTAAAGTTTTTTCAAAAAGTGCAAACACAATTTAATATTTAAAAACAATAAAACCAAACTCTTTACCCATGTTGAGAGGTACACCGTCCTTTCATCAACAGTCATTATTTCAATGTTTTTTTAACAAAAAAGTTTAATGAAAAAATCACCTAAATATATCGGGGGCAGTTTGGAAAGTGCATATAAGGGGTGGGTGGTGTCAGGAATAGTTCAAAAACAATAGAGGATTGGGGGTTGTGGAGGAACCCCCCAAAAATAAAAATAAATCAATTTTGTTTTGTTTTTCATGAAAAAATATTAATTGAAAAAACATCGGAAAAATGCGTCTGTCGATGAAATGACATAGAACCAGTTTAACCATTTTAACATTAGGATCTGCCCACACCTCACTCAATAAGTATGACTATTGCTCCAGCCTACTTATGGATCACCCTCTTTACTCTTTCACTCACCCCAACTTTGCCACACCTCAGTGACTAAGGCATGTTGGTGGCTCTCTATACAGATTGGTTATCTTTTCAAATTTCTGATCCATGTCTTGAAATGCATCAATGGGCTAGCTCTGCAATTCCTTCCTAAATCATTTGTTTTTACTCTCCTGCTTGCTCTCTTTGACCTTTTAACCTCAACAACCTCTGGCCCCTCGCACCGCCTCTGGCTTCTTCATATTTACTCTTTCAGTCCCTCAACACTGGAATGCTTGCATGCTCAAGATTACATCAACTCAGTGGATACAGGCATTCAGTACCAAACTGAATGTCCTTTTACTGGCCAAACAATGTGCTAACTTCACACCTTCTCACTTGGTGACGTTGCACTATACGTCGCTCCATGCCCCAACTATACCTGTTGTACACATTTAAACATATATATATATATATATATACAATCCTTTTACTTCTGGCTGAACAACCAATAGCAGAGCCATTTTATGTATGTCATTCTTTTTGTCTCCTTTCCATGTCTTGTGTCCAATTAAGGGTGAACATTTCCCTCAACTAGACACTGGTAGTTGGTGTTGTAACATTGAGAAAAACTCATATGGAGCATTAGAGAAGTCATTTCAAAACTTTAAAGGGGCATTCATTGAGCCCCAGGTTGGTTCATTTCCAACGTGGGGTCGCATTGAAGAAAAACAGAGTAACAGAAGCATTGCCTCTAAGCAGGAAGTTCCTCTCCCGAGAACACAATGTAACAGTTCTCGTGAGCTAATAGATCATTCACTAGAGAAAGAAAAGCTCACTCATTCTATTTCTAAGGCTGAATTTTCATGTTGGGAAAGCAGAAGCTCGCAGCCCAACAGAGGGAAGTTGCTGGGCAGGTCAAGTATAGGTTTGTTTTCACCCCCTACATCCAAACAGACCTTCATGCACATACACACAAAAAGCTAACCAATTCCCACCCTTACCCACTATTCACTCTCAGGTGCAGACCCTCCGTGGAGGTTCCAACCAGAGGGAGTAGGAAGAGCACTTAATAAGGCAGGCAATTCAGTCTGGCAGTGTTGTTTGCAAGGCAAGGATGCTTATCATCAGAGGAACTGGAGGCTATAACATGCTGGAAAGGAGAGAGCCTGGATGGACAGAGAAGGCTAGAGAATGGTTAGTGCTTGAGAAAAAGTTGGCTTAAAAGATGAAGAGAGATGAAAAGGTGGGAGCAGGAGAGAGGATGAATTTACATCACCATAAGAGAAAGAGTTAATGAGACCTAAAGGGAAGAAAGTGGTGGTAGTAACATGAGTGGTAGACGTGGTAGCAGTTAAGGAGAAGATAGTTAAGGAGGTGGTGAGACCAGAGAAATTAGGTGATGAGATCAGACGAGAAAGTAGAGATAGTGACAGATTTTGCAGAGATGATAATAGCTGAGGTGAAAGTGTTTAAGAAGGGTGTTAGTAAAGGTGTTGGAGGAGATTGTGACTAGAACAGACAAAGGTGACAGGTAGGAGGAGATAACATCAGAGTACAAGACTTTGCATGCAAGGTGGCTAGAAGTAAAAATCTGAACGGGTAGGTGATAACAGCTGAGAGGGAGACTGAATAGGAGGAGGTGTTAAGAGTTAAGAATCTGACAGGGAATTGACATTAGGAGTGGAGAGTGAAGAAAATGAGGTGGTGGTAGGGAAGTAGCTGGTAATGTCAGAAGGCGAGAAAGAAAGTGTTATGGCAGCAAAGGAGGTGGCAACATTAGTAGGCAAGAGTTCACAGAAGGAGTTGCTGATAGGAAAAAAGGGGGTTTTATCTGAAGTCAAGAATTGCCAGTAGATTGTAGTAGAATCTTAGATCAAAAATGAGCTATGGAATTCAGGGCCAGGGAGTGACACAGAAGCAATCACAACAGAAGAGGAGAGTGGTATGGAATAATTGCATGCAAAGTGAATAATATCTAAGAGTGAAGAAGAGAATGAGAAATACCAAAGCTTGGTCAGACTAAATCGGAGTGTTGCACTAGGACAGTCTGGCCTTATGCAAGCACAGACAGCAGGAGGAAGAACAACATTGAAAATGGAGGTTACAGCAAATGCAGAGAGGGACAAGGTCACTTTCTGATAACCAGCCAACCCCCTCGCCCCTTCAGAATACCAGAGATCTCCTTTTCACTCTCTTGATGTCATGGCCACCAAATATGTTGAGCTGTAGCACTTGGATGAATAATGTTATTCTTAGATTTAGAATGTGGCCTCCACAGAAACCTGCAGCTAGCTACCACCAACAGGAGGTTTTGGGATCCCTTAAACCGAGACAGTCTCAAGGTGTAGGTGAAGGAAACTCCTTCAAACTCTGTTGATTGGGAGAATTGCTACAGAGGCCTAGAGGCCTGGCTACCCACATTCAGTGTGAGAGATATTTGGAGTAAAGAGCATTGTGTTTATTGTTTTATTTGGGTGAAGACTTTCCAGTTTATTGTTTTCTGTGGAAAGGTTTTATATTTAAGTTGCCCACACTTGCACGCAGGTTTACATAATGGTTTGGAAAGACTCGCTAGGTGTTCATGTCCTTTTGGGGCCAGACTTCTGCTATGTAAACCACTAAGAGAGTATTATGCAGAGCATCTGCGTAAGAGATTCTGAGTGAGTCAAGGAAAGACCCAAACAGAGACAGTTTGTGCAAGAGGCGTTGTCTTGAAAGAATTCTCTGTCAGTAATACCAAGGAGGACCCAGACAGACACTAACTTTGAATCTGTGAAAAAGATACAAGCAGATTGTTTGACTTTTTTTTAATGTGGATGCACTCGCTGTGAGGAATTCAACCATCCGCACAGGGTGTGTGTGCTCGCCTGGGCTTTTAAAAACATTTGTATAATGCAAATGAATAATGGGAGATCAACCTCTGAAAATGTGTGAAGCCATTCCGCACATATTTCATTTTCTCTGCTCACCGCATGAAACACATAGTCATGTGTACTCCGGGAGAATATGGCCTACAGGCACTTTCTTCTCCTGTCATGTTCAGATGGAATGTGACAGCCACAGGTACAGCAAATCGTCTCAAGAAGGGGGAAAACACACCTTCCTCGAGCCATGGGCTGCCTAATTAAAATATCAAAGGCTCCATGGATCTACTTTCCCATTGTTTAGTCGGCTGGTGGAAGTACATACTAATGAGAGATAATTGAGGCAAGCCTGAAGGGGCTTGATTGCCGAACAAGACATCAGGAAAGCAGGGCCAACACCCCTTTGGTGTGCAATGTGTCACTTGAAGCTATTTTCCACCCCTGTGTATGAAAAGCAGTGAATGGCATGTCTGGATCCATCAGTTACCAAAGGTACCCGTGCAGAAGGACCCCTTTCAGAGGAGAGAAGTATATGATTTGAGGGAGACAGGAAGTCTGTTCTTGTCACATACTTCAAGGGGGACCTGCACATTAATCAAGAGTCACAGAGGCTCAGTTAACCAGAGAGACACTTTGATCTACAACAGACAGGAAGATGGGTGGGACTTGGGTATATGTGTTCACCCCTTACCTTTACTGTTGCAGAGCATTCTGGTCCTGACCTCATGCATAACAGAAGATTGTTGGTGGGCACCCAGGATTGGTTCATTAAGGTAGGCTTAGCCTGCACCCATTGCTAGGGCCATTTGGTTTTACAAGAGGGCTAACCCCCTCATTTGGAAGATCATCCGACGACTTTGAAAGGAGTAAGAAGGATTCATTTGGCCCCGGGCTGAAGGTACAATCTACCTAACATCTTCCACCAGTAAAGGAAGGCCAGGAGTTCCAAGAGGGAAGCAAGATCCCTCCCCTAAATATCTCCCAGGGAACAGAGGGAGATACTGGAGTCAGAGGACCCGTCCACCAGCTCCAGAACCTGTACCCAGCCAGCACAAAGCATGCCCTGCTAGGTTCTGCCAGGAAGCTCCCTAGATGAGAAGTGCCAGAGAGTATCTCAACTAAGGACAAGGCTGTTGCCTGCAAACACTCTCCTAAGCTTGGGGCCATCCGCCTTGAAAGGCCAACACAAGCCCTATGAAGAAGCTAGGAGGAGTGCCACACAAGTGAACATATGGTTCTTAAGCAGTAGCATGTCATGCATATGATGGAATGCAGAGTAACCCTTACACCAAATAATCAGACTAACTCAGGAAGTTGGCAAAGTCCCATTTGACTGTTTTAATATCAATTGTCTAAAACAGGGAGTAACAACGGACATCGACAGACGTTAGCTCAATCTTTCAACACATTTTTCATAAAAACACACTTATGTACAAAAAATGTGTCATGTGATGTCATACTATGTGGCAAATAAACAAAAACTATGAGGGATTGTGGTTGACTCAAGGGGAATATATAAGTATACTTTGTGTATGGGGTCAGGTTGTGATAAGACATCTACTGTCAGGTGGACAACTTAAGCCTACCTCTAGTGCAAGTCATCCTCAACACATATTAAGTACACAGAATACTATTGGCTCTTAAACTATAAGGCCCTTACGCTCGTGCCATGTCTGGAACATTCGGCTCCTTATCAGCACATAAGCTCAGACCCAGGTGCTGGGAGGTGGACTTCACTTTGCTTTCCCACCCAATTAGCCCAACATCTCTCATCGTCCATGCCTTCTGCCATGAAGATTTGCCTTTGAACTTGGCTTTGCAATGTATTCTCATCTCTGGGCATATAAGGGAGTACGGGCACATGCTTATCGCAGTTCTGGTTTGCATGCCCCACTCCTATTTTCATCCTTAGTACATGTGACAGGAGACCTCAATTCATCAATTTTTCAGCAATTACTTATGTTGAATTAATAAACTTGGCACTTATGGTGTTCTTTCCTTGGCCCCTAACAAG
Source organism: Ambystoma mexicanum (assembly GCF_040938575.1). Taxonomy (NCBI): domain Eukaryota; kingdom Metazoa; phylum Chordata; class Amphibia; order Caudata; family Ambystomatidae; genus Ambystoma; species Ambystoma mexicanum. Next base: position 1,004,934,940 of record NC_090931.1, on the reverse strand, counting down.
AATGATTCATTGTCTCATGGTTTCTATTCTTCAAGGATAGGCAACCAGTTCTTGGCTGCATCAGCTTTGATACCATGCCAAACAGCTTCACCTTTCAAGTCCGCGATCTCCAGCTAATTCTTTGATGCGACACACAGCTCTCGATCCTTCTGTCTCTGTGGGTTTGAACTTACTAAAATGTGTGACACTGATGTCCAGACACTATACAATGGTGGCTTTGCTAAAATCTATTCATTACGTATAGTTAGCTTATAAGATTACTTGATCTACTTGCATTGCTGCATCTGTACAATTATTAAACAGCTTGCATTTTCTGCAGTGCTCTTCACACTTGCAATCTTCTTTCTTGCATAAGAATGTTCACTCGATTCCTTATTTCCTCATCAGTTTCTATAAGGTCCATACATCTTCTTCTTCTTATCTCCTTAGTGCGTCTCTCTCACTTCTTGTGATATCACCAGCTTCTCTTTCTCTTGTTTTCATATACCTTCGGAGACCTGTTCCAAGAGATTGTCATCTCTTCGGGGCATACATCTGGTATGGCTTTCTTGATGGATACCTTTTCTTGAACACTTGTCACGAAATGTTCATAACTACTGGTGTCAAGCATGGTGTAGTTTCACGCTTCCAACATGTTAGGGAGAATTCTCCAGAATGGCTAATTTCCCTTACCTACTGAGTCCCTCAGCAGCTTTCCTTGATTTCTAGGTTTTATTTTGTCACCTGGTAAAAGTGTGAGCTTTTTTTCCCACTCTTACATGTGTTTTGCTGTGTGTTTAACATTTTTGTTTTCATAGACTGTGGAGCTTCACCTACTCCATAGGCATCATCTTTTTTACTGTGACACAGGTTTGGCTTTTTCAGACTTCCCACTTTAAACTCCATTTTCTGGGACTGACTACTGTCTCCAAGAACATGTAAAGTTGCCATTGACTTTATTAGTCTTTTTAAATCCACAGACCCAGTACAAACTATCTTACATAGAGTACTGGAAAGGGTTAATAGTTATCCCTTTTTGTCTGTTTCTCATGCAACATTATTTCGTTCCCCTTTCTTTAAGATTTGGCTGGTGGCAGTGGTATCTACCATATTTTTCCTACCGTGGTCTATGAAAATAGCCATGGTACTGTTTTAGGCTTAGTTAGTAGCATCGAACTTTAATCCGCTGGACCCCATTTACTTTTATTTGGTTCCAGCTGGGTTTATTCGCCATTTCTTTTTGTAAAGGTCTTTCTTGTGTTTTACTCTGCGTGCCAAGCCAGGTTTGGTTCCTTTGTTCGCCGTCCTTTGGCGGGCTTCTGCACAGAAGCCATGCTTAGGTACCTTAGAGTCTGTTTGGACAGGATGTGAGGGAGGGGTTTTAGGCCCCCTGCACAGGGTTCCCTTGGAAACCCAAGTCACACTTTGGTTTGATTGGCTAGGTAACTGTCCTGCCAGGGCAGCCACCCTGCTTTGTGATTGACAGCCAGGCTGTGTGAATAGGGGAAAACTGCATAAAAAGCAGGTCTCTGGTACTTGGAAGGCAGAGTCGCCACTGGATCGAGAGAACCGAAGAGAAGCTGAAAGAAGAGGACTACTACCACAACTGAACCTCCCGGTGAAGCCATGCTGCGGGTCTGAATCTCCAAATGTCGACAACAGAGAAGATCTGCAAGGAATCTTCTTCCTTTGAGCTGGTGGGGCCGACCAGTTCATCAAACACCAAGTAAGGCCTCCCTCCCCTGGTCGAATTTGCTGTACACAGCTACAGTGAACCGGATAGCCAGGAGGACCGGACCCTGTTTGGGTTTTAAAGAGCGTAACTTTTATTTGTTGCTTTGCTCTGCTGCTGGTTTCTTCCCTAGGCAGTGCAGAACTCTCCAGTCTTCCTTCTTTGTGTCAGTCTGACAGTTGCTTCAGGAACCGTGTGCCTGCATGATCTGCCAGGAACTTCTGCCTCAGCTACAGCCTTCTTCTTCATTTAAGGTACTGTTCTAACCCGGTTGTTCGCTCCGTCCGACCGCAGTGAAAGTGTTTGAAATCTTTTGCCAACCCGAGGGCTTGTCCTTCTCTACTCTATAAAATAACTTTTCCTTCGACCAACTTCGTTTCGAACTCTGAACCATTAACATTGGCCCAGGCCTTTTGATTTGAATCCTCATTGTAGCAAGTCTTTTCTAGATTGCCCTGCCTACTTACATGTTGGTTCTGCTTGATTGTGAATAACCTTGTCTTTCCCTCCCTTTTTAATTGCTGGAGTGCCATTTTGCTCACACTTCATTTTGAGCCTAACTTGTCCAGAATTGATTGGGTGTTGTGCAGTATATTAAGATTGTGATTTTTCTGCTGCTTTATTAAGTGAACTGTTTTACAAATGAATGTGTAAATAAATATATATTCTTTTACTCAGAAACTTTGAGTCAGTGTTTGTTTGGACCATGGTAATTGCTGTCCTTTGTGTAACTGTTGATACTGCTCACTTTACTCTCGAGATAAGTCTGGCCGCTCAGCCATCGCTACCACTTTACTGTGTAGTACACTTTACTGTGTAGTACAGACTTGTACCAAAGGTGAATTTGTACTTGCACTTGTAGTCTTAATTGTGTGTGGTGTTCCCAAAGGGTACTGCATATGATTCTGCCTAACACTGGTGTACAGTGGTGAGGATAAAGTTAGAGTTCTGCTATTACCTTAGATCAACTAACCACAAGGCTACACATCTTATTTTAATCATGTCTGATATGGAAAGCTACAGCCAGGAGTCCCTCCTTAGTTACACTGTGGATTATCTGAAAAATCTGGTTGAGAAAGGAATCTCTCTGTTAAAGGCAAAAAGTCAGAACTAATTGATAGGCTGGAGAGTGGGTCTGAAATACCTGACCCTCCAGCAAATGTGGAAAATGATGAAGATGAGAATGTGTCAGTTATTATGGATGAGTTAGATGAGGCAGATGTGTCTCACAATGTAGGCCTTACTGCTCCTCTACCTGCTCAGCAACCTCAACCTTTGTCCACTGGGACCCCATCATGTCCTACACTCAGTCCTGAATTCATTGCTCTAGAAAAGATGAGGCTTGAATTGGAATTCAAACGTATTAATGCTGAAACTGAGCACAAGCATCATGAACTTAAGCTCAGAAAATGGTGTTCAATCATGCCTTAGAAATGGAAATGTTGTCCATTGAAAATGTTTCTCTCCCAGAGTCTTCTAGGTATTCCAGTCCTAAGAGACCCTGTATGCCAAACAAAATTGCTGGCATCTATGAGGCTAAGCTTGATATTTTGGATTGGTTGGCAATGTTTGAGTATAATCATGGGATTCAAGACATTACAGGGAATCAGTTGCTTCCTTGGCTCTTCTCTAGGCTACCCACTTTTGCATCTGATGTTGTGATGGTGTTGGCGGAAGTGGATAGGATGGATTATGAGTGTGTGAAGCAAGCTTCAATTGCTATATTTAGGAAGACCCCTTCCCAGCACCTTAAGAGGTTTAGGACCCTCAAAAAGCATGATGGTACCCCTTGGGCTACCTGGGTATGTGAATGTTTGAAAAACGTAGATGGTTGGGTTAAGGGTTACAGAGTAAAAACTTATGAAGGTATGAGAAATATTGTTAGGTTGGAATCAATTTATGATGCCTGCTCACCTGAGCTCAGATTCTAATGGAAATAGATTCAAAGAAGTTAGCTAAGGCTGCTGACTTGTGGGTTGCCAACAGGGCTACTCACAAGGATTCTGGGGCAACTCAGAAGAATGATGGGGGAAAGCAGCCAAATAAAGATAACAAGGAGAATTCTAATACCTCCAATCCAAAAGTGGCACCAGACAGCAGAATAAGGGTAAACCACAAGGGAAACCGAATCAGGCGAGTGTACCCTCTGGACCCAAACCAGATGGAGGTCAGAACAAGTCCCAATTCATCAAAACATTTGGGAAATGTTATCTTTGTGGATCAACTGACCATGTGAAAGGGGATCCCAGATGGAAGGGTAAACCTTCAGGGGTCCACACTGTCTCCTTAGCCTTCTCGCCAGAGGAAGAAGTACCTTTGTCAAGTGAAAACTTTCACCTACTGGCTAATGAACCCATGAGAGTCTCAGCTAGTGTTTCTTTAGTGTCCCTGGGTTTGTGGGAACAACAGAATTTAGATGTCTATAATTCCATCCCAGATTATACTAAAGAGTATTATAAATATAGTGTTCTTGTGAATGGCCAGGAGACTCCTTCCATCAGAGACACTGGAGCCAGCATAACTGTGGTTGATGAATCATTTTTCAAGGTGGACGATGTTGCTAAGGCACCCAAACACCTAACCAAGTTAGCTGGGGGCCCTGTGCAAATGCTTCCACAGTTACCAGCTCTCATCCCGTGCAATGACATGACTGTCAAGATACCTGTTAGTGTGCAGAGTGAAGTGCCTGGGAGAGTCCTGTTGGGTAATGACCCGAAAGCTCTTGGAGTTGTGTCTAGTACCCCCAGGCCTTCCAGTAAAAGGAAACAGGAGCTCACTAGGCCTGCAAGGGAGAGGACCTTCAGAGGCTCTCCAGGGGAAATGATAGAAAAAGCTATCACCCCAGTCCACAGGAATTGGTCACTGCTATTTCAGGAAAGAAAGAGGCAAAGGGGAAACCCAAGACATCCAAGAAGAAAGCAGATAGCATCCCTGTGCTACCAACAAAGACATCCCCAAGATTGTCCAAAGTCACACCTGTGACTCCTCCACCTGCTGAGGCTCAGTTTGAGGTATAACCCTGTGTGGTTGAGCCAGCTTCTGAAGAGTCAGATCAGGAAGAAGACATAACTCTAGTTGGAGATCTGGATCCTGTTGACCATCCTGAGCTGCAGTCTTTACTGGTAGTAGGAGGACCCAACCAGGCAGACTTTAGAAGATTACAAAGAGAGTGCCCTACTCTTGAAGGTCTTTGACAACAGGTAGCTTCTCAACCTGATGGGCATGAAGTTGGAAAGCATAGGTTGCACTGGGAAGATGGCCTCTTCTACAGTGAACCGACTGAGTCTATCCCTGGGGACTGCAAAAGACTTGTAGTGCCCCTAGAACACAGACTCCAGTTCCTACAGTTGGGACATGAGATACCTTTGGCTGGTCATTTGAGTTTCAAAAAGACCAAGCAAAGGCTCTCCTTATATTTCTACTGTCCTAAGATGGGTTCAGAATGTGCCAAATTCTGTAGGAGCTGTCACACTTGCCAAACTTCTGGCAAGAGTGGAGCCAAGAATGTGTCACCCTTGGTGCCTCTCCCAGTGGTGGGCGTTCCTTTTCAGAGGGTGGGCATCAACATTGGTGGTCCCCTTGACCCTCCCACGTCTTCAGGAAACAGGTTTATCCTGGTTGTAGTAGACCATGCTACTAGGTATCCTGAAGCAATACCTATGAGGACTGTTAAGGCTCAGGCTGTGGCTAAGGCTCTACTTGGTATTTTTGCCAGAGTAGGGTTTCCTAAGGAAGTGATATCCAACAGGGGATTCAATTTTATGTCCCACTACATGCAAGCCATGTGGAAAAACTGTGGTGTCATTTACAAGTTCTCTACAACCTATTATCCACAAACAAATGGACTGGTAGAGAGGTTTAATCATACTATGAAGAGCATAATAGGTGTGTTAGAGGAACCCCTTAAAAGAAAGTGGGACCTTCTACTGCCATGCTTTCTCTTTGCTTATAGAGAAGTCCCTCAGGAGGGGGTTGGTTACAGTCCCTTTAAACTTCTCTATGGTCATCCAGTCAGAGGTCCATTGGCCCTGTTTAAGGAGGGGTTGGAGAGTGCTCCTTCCCCTAAGCCAGTCAGAGTGACTGACTATGTGATAGGTCTCCGGAGGAGAATGTCACACATTATGGCAGAAGCAAGTGATAACTTGAAAGCAGGTCAGGCTCTGGTCAAACATTGGCATGACCAGAAGGCCAACATGGTTGAGTTTACTCAAGACCAGCTTGTACTAGTTATGGTGTCACCAAGGCAGAGGGCCAAGCAGGACAAATGGATAGGACCCTTCAAGGTTGTGGGGAAACTTGGAGAGGTGAACTATCTGGTGTACTTAGGCAGACCTAAGGAGGCCCCTAGAGTTTTTTTTGATGCATATGTCTCGAGACCAGAATTAGGAGCTTTGCTTCTAGCTTCAGCTCAAGAGAAGGAGAGTGAACCTCTACCTGACCTACTCAAAGGCCAACCTTTGGATGAGAACATAGAAGGGGTCAATCTCTCTTCTACTCTGACATCTGAACAACAGGAGGAGTGCAAGGTCTGTTAAATCAGTTTGCCTCCCTGTTTTCACTTTCACCAGGCTTGACCTCTTGGGGCCAGCATGAAATTCTCACTGGTAACTGTTTACCTGTGAAAAGCAGAGGTTACAGACTGTCAGAACATGTAATATCCCACATAAAGCAAGAGGTCAACAAGATGCTTGATCTCGGGGTTATAGAGCCATCTACAAGTCCATGGTCTAGTCCAGTTGTTCTAGTACCAAAGGCAGGATCCAAGGAGTTGAGATTCTGTCTGGACTATAGAGCTCTAAATGCAGTCACTAAGGCTGATGCCCATCCTTTACCAAGGACAGATGAACTGGTGGATACACTTGGTGCAGCCAAGTACCTCAGTACATTTGATCTGACGTCAGGCTATTGGCAAATAGCCCTGACAGATCATGCCAAGGAGAAAACTGCATTTTCAACCCCAGCAGGCCTCTACCAGTTTAAGTTTATGCATTTTGGATTAAAGAATGCACTTGCTACGTTCCAAAGGATGGACAATCAAGTTCGGAATGGGATGGAGGACTTCTGCATGGCATACTTGGATGACATTGCAGTGTTCAGCCCTACTTAGAAAGAACATGTTGATCACTTAGGATATGTTTTGAAGGCTCTTGAACAGGCCCATCTGACCATAAAGGCAATCAAACGTCAAATTGGTCAGAGCAAAGTGGTCTACCTTGATCATGAGGTAGGTGGAGGTGAAATAAGGCCATTGCCTATCAAAGTACAAGCTGTACCAAACTGGGCCACACCAAATACTCAAACCCAAGTGAGAGCCTACCCAGGTCTCACTGGGTACTACAGGAATTTCATTGAGAACTATGGGTCCATAGCTTCTCCTTTGAATGTAGTCTCCTCTCCAAAATTCCCTAAAAAGGTTAGATGGAATGAGGAGTGCACTCAAGCCTTTGAAAACCTGAAGAAAGCCCTTTGTCAAGCTCCAGTCCTAAGAGCTCCTGATTACCACCAACCCTTCATTGTGCAGACAGATGTATCCAATACAGGTATAGGTGCAGTCCTTAGTCAACTGGATGAGAAAGGTAGGGAGCACCCCATTTGCTTCATCAGTGGGAAACTGATGGAACCAGAAACAAGGTGGTCAACCATAGAGCATGAGTGTTTTGCCATTTTGTGGTCTCTGAAGAAATTTAGACCATTCTTGTATGGATCTACTTTTGTGATTCAGACAGACCACCAACCCTTGAGATGGTTAATGCAAATGAAAGAGGAGAACCCAAAACTTCTAAAATGGTCAATCTGCCTGCAAGGGTTTGATTTCACCATTGAGCACAGGTCAGGATGTCACCACCAAAATGCTGATGGTATCTCAGGTTGTTTATAACCGACTAGAGTGAAGAGATTCATCCAGGAGTGGATTAAATTCTCCTGTCCCTTGGCCTGGGGGGCGAGTGTTAGAGATAATTCTCCAGAATGGCTAATTTCCCTTACCTACTGAGTCCCTTAGCAGCTTTGCTGGATTTCTAGGATTTATTTTTGTCACCTGGTAAGAGTGTGAGACTTTTTCCCACTCTTACATGTGTTTTGCTGTGTGTTTTAAATGTTTGTGCTCATAGACTGTGGAGCTTCACCTACTCCATAGGCATCATCTTTTTACTGTGCATCACACTGCACCTTCAGTACAGTGACACGGGGTTGCCTTTTTCAGACTTCCCATTTTAAACTCAATTTTCTGGGACTGCCTACTGTCTCCCAGAACATGTAAAGTTGCCATTGACTTTATTAGTCTTTTTAAATTCACAGACCCAGTACAAACAATCTTACATATTGTACTGGAAAGGGTTAATAGTTATCCCTTTTTGTCTGTTTCTCATGTAACATTATTTCGTTCCCCTTTCTATAAGATTTGGCTGGTGGCAGCGGTATCTATCATATTTTTCCTACAGTGGTCTATGAAAATAGCCTTGGTACTGTTTAAGGCTAAGTTAGTAGCCTCGAACTTTAATCCGCTGGACCCCATTTAATTTTATTTGGTTCCGGCTGGGTTTATTCACCATTTCTTTTTGTAAAGGTCTTTCTCGTGTTTTACTCTGTGCGCCAAACCAGGTTTGGTTCCTTTGTTCGCCATCCTTTGGCGGGCTTCTACACAGAAGCCCTCCTTAGGCGCCTGGGAGTCTGGGTGGACAGGATGTGAGGGAGGGGGTTTAGGCCCCCTGCACAGGGTTTCCTTGGAAACACAAGTCACACTCTGGCTTGATTGGCTAGGTGACTGTCCTTTCAGGACAGCCACCCTGCTGTGTGATTGACAGCCAGGCTGTGTGAATGGGGGAAAACTGCATACAAAGCAGGTCTCTGGGACTTGGAACGCAGAGTCGCCACTGGATCGAGAGAACCGAAGAGAAGCTTAAAGAAGAGGACCACGACTGAACCTCCCGGTGAAGCCCTGCTGTGGGTCCGAATCTCCAAACTTCGACGACAGAGAAGATCTGCAAGGAATTTTCTTCCCGTGAGCTGGCGGGACCAACCAGTTCACCAAACACCAAGCAAGGCCTCCCTCCTCTGGTCGAATTTGCTGTACACAGCTACAGTGAACCAGATAGGCAGGAGGACCGGACCCTGTTTGGGTTTTTAAGGAGCGCACATTTTATTTTTTGTTTGCTCTGCTGCTGGTTTCTTCCCTGGGCAATGCAGGACCCTCCAGTTTTTCATCTTCGTGTCAGTCCGACAGTTGCTTCAGGAACCGTGTGCCTGCAGGATCTGCCAGGAACTTCTGCCTCAGCTACAGCCTTCTTCTTCATTTAAGGTACTGTTCTAACCCGGTTGTTCGTTCCGTCCGACCGCGGAGAAAGTGTTTGAAATCTTTCGCCAACCCGAGAGCTTGTCCTTCTCTACTCTTTTAAATAACTTTTCATTCAACCAACTTCGTTTCAAACTCTTGGCAAAGACTTAACTGCAAACTACTCTGAACTGTGTGATCTTCTGCAAAGACTCTGAACCATTAACATTGGCCCAGGCCTACTGATTTGAATCCTCATTGTAGCAAGCCTTTTCTAGGTTGCCCTGCCTACTTACTTGTTGGTGCTGCTCAATTGTGAATTACCTTGTCTTTCCTTCCCTTTTTAATTGCTGGAGTGCCATTTTGCTCACACTTCATTTTGAGCCTAACTTTACCAGAATTGATTGGGTGTTGTGTAGTATATTAAGATCGTGATTTTTCTGCTGCTTTATTAAGTGAACTGTTTTACAAATGAATGTGTAAATAAATGTATATTCTTTTACTCAGAAACCTTGAGTCAGTGTTTGTTTGAACCATAGTAATTGCTGTCCTTTGTGTAACTGTTGATACTGCTGACTTTACTCTTGCGATAAGTCTGGCTGCTCAGCCATCGCTACCACTTTACTGTGTAGTACAGGCTTGTACCAAAGGTGAATTTGTACTTGCAGTTGTAGTCTTAATTGTGTGGTGTTCCTAAAGTGTACTGCATATGATTCTGCCTAGCACAACACAACAGGGGGTTGGGACTTCCTGCAGAGGCATTTGGCTGCTCCGATAACACAAGCATCAACCAGTGTCCATCTTTTAAGGACATTTTTTGAGACAGTGGAGTCCTTGAAACGCAATCGGCTGCACCGCTGACTGTTATCACGCTGCAGTCACTCAAGCCATCAGAGATGCCTCGACCAGCATTCCAGATCCGCCAACCAGCACATAGACAACAATTCTTGACCCCGAGCTGCCGTGTAGGCCAGCCTGCAGCTGTCCGTCCAGCCTCGCTTTTCGAAAAAATGCCTGCCTCATGATAGCCGGAGCAGTCTCACATCACAAACTCTGTTTTAGGAGCTGCTGAGCCCCCTGGAACCACCTTGACGCTGTCGAGCATCAAGAACTTCTTAAGCAACAGGTACATTGTGGTTCTGCCCCCCGGACCTTCTCCGAAGGCCCCTACAGACCTTTGCTTCTTGGTGCTGAAACCAAACAAACCTTGAACAGTAAAACTGATTACTTTACCAACCACCCTCCTGTCAGTAGCCATAGTGAATCCCATTCTTCGTGAAACTGTCTGTCCTCTTTGTTCCTTTACAGGGTGGGTTGTATATTGTAGTGCGCTAGAACTGTCTGTTGTAATAATAATGAAGTAGATATTTGTTTACAACCTTGAAGGACAGTCCCTTTTATCACTGGATAATAATTGTATTTTTGCTGTGTTGCAACTAACTGACGATCCACGACCTTGCGGAGATAAGCCTGCCTTTCCGTCCACATTACCAAAAATTGGACAAGGAGGTTTATAATTGACATGTGTTCCAGTCTGTTCAGATCTCTTCTGATGTACTAGATGTGTGGGGTTCATTGGTAGTTTAGAAAACGATATTCATCCATGGACCACTGGTGCCCTGGAGGTTGATTCGTCACACTCGCTGGCGGTTCAAACCAAGAGTAGGAGAGGGACAGATCTCAATAGGCGGCCTGACTATCAGGAGGGGTCTTAAGGCCCTGGGAAAGCCTGATAGGAATCCTGTGCAGGCCCAATAACTAAAGCCAAACAAGAATTTATCAACATCCTGACTAAAAGATTATCTAGATCTTCACGGGTATATAAAGTGGGCCATTACATAGGACTTTAATGATTGGGGATAATGGAAAGACCTTACCCGAACTTCTGTGTGTATTTAAGATTCTACCCTCAGACGAGATTCCTTTAATTAATTCCCCATCTTGTGCGCTTGTACGCGCATAATGAAATCAAGGTCTTTGAACAATATATGTGTCTGTGGTAGTACTCTCTAGGGGTTTCGTGACACCATAAGCTAACGTTTGCGAAGAAAAAGAGACATCAGATTCCCGCTGTTTTCTGTGTTTTACCTTTTATGTTTGATACTAATACTTTCATTTCTTTTTTTTTCTTTTTGTCCTGCATATTTATTTTCTTTGAAATGCAGAACAAATGTTTAACTAAGAAAGAGGCCGCAGATTACTTTTAGTTCATCATAGTAAGTTATTCTTTCTCCCCCATGGGTCGGTGATCTTCTGGAAATGCAACCTGTGGTTTAAAGAAGCTTATAAACATGTTTTGCAAATAGTTTTGAAACAATCTCCAATTAGCGAAGTATGTTTTAAGCAAGCAAGTGGATCGGCAACGATAAATGACATGTCCAAAAATAATTGTGTACATTTTACAAGTTATCTCTGGTTATTGGTCCAGTTAATAATTCTTGTTGTGTTTGGATGCAGATTAAGAAAAAACTAATGGATCACACCCGGCAGCATGAAGCATGCTTCCACACCGTAAATAACAGCAGGAAGTCAGCAGGGGAAAAGGAGAAGCAAAAGGTACCTTACCAGAGGCAGCCATACACTCATATACAAGAATGCAATAGTTAAACGTAAACTTCAGACTGTTAGTACTGATCACGTGAGGTTGAACTCAGAGCTAATCAAGTTTGCCTAATGACTATATTATTAATTATCTTTTTGTAAGACACATGTGTGTTTTTGTCACAGATTAATTTTACTTAGATAAAAAAATGTATTGAATTTACATATTGCCAGGTTTTGCTCATAAAACATTGATTAAGCAGAACTGCTGCAAATAAACCCTAAGTAACCTTTGGTAAGGATTAGATAGCAAGAATACACTAACTCATGCATTTACTTAGAATTGTGTGTGTTATAAACATCATTGACCCACATCTTTAACTTTCTAACCACTGCTCCCCACTGCAAAATCTCTTCTATCTTCATTATTCTTGACCTGTCGACAGCCTTCTACATGATCAACCAACACTTCCTCCAATACCCCTTTCTCCTCTACTTCCAGGACACTCTGCTTATTTTGATTACCTTGTCTCTCGCTAAGCACTCATTCTCAATTTCCTAGAACTCCTACTCTTCTGGCTCGACCTGCCTCCCTGTAGGAGTCTCTCAGTGCTCCATCCTGGGTACACGGCTCTTCACCATCTATACAACCTCTCTTGAAATACCTATCTCTTTCTTCAGTTTGTCAACTTCCAGGGTTTCTGATGACATTCAGAATGTGTCTCCCTTACTACTTTCACCCCGAACCTCGCCTCTTCCATCTCTATCTCCCATCCATCCACCCACCCATCACTGGACGGCTCTTCCCTTTCTGATGCTATCTATTCATAAGACTGAGGTAATCTACTTCTGTGCTCCTTTGCTTTACCCCTCCTTTTCCCACTTTCCTCCTATCGTCATTCCCCATGGGTGCTATTTGACAGTGATTAAAACTCCCACCTATTTAATTCCTCGACCCAAGACTAAACCCCTTAACATTAGGGAACTATGACACCTTCTAACCTCCTATTCCACGAAAACTGTCATGTAAACACCCTACCTCGACTATTGCTCAAGCATACTCATTGGACTCCCACTCTACTCCTTTCCCTCCTCAACAACGTTCCAACCTTTGCTACTCATACCTCATGTTTCCTCCCTGTTCCTCTCCTACCTCTTTTCACAGACTGATGATGGCTGGCTCTCCATGCAGCACTAATCAATTTTTAAATGTCTCCTCTTGGTCTTTAAACCAAGAGGAGACATTTCTCCTCTCCTACTCTCTCCTACTTACACCCTCTTATAAAGTGCTCTTCTCAATTTCTCTGTGCCTCAGTCACTATGGACTGCACCACCCTTCCAGTCTTCCTCACCCCATATGTAAAGCACACCACTGTTACTGCGGCCTTCGAATGTGCCCTTAAAATCCACCTTCTCTCCCTCGACGGAACAGTGGCGCACCATCCTGATTATCCTTCCTCCATGAACTCTTCTTCTCTCCTACTGGAGTCAACTGTAAATATATCTATACAATGTAACATACGTATATAACATCTACATGTTTTCCAAAATCCACATCCCAGTTTGATCTCCTTTCATTAACATTATTTGAACCTGTTCAAATTTCGATCAATCCTTTTGTAAAGCACTGTGCAAGGGATTGTGCCTCTACTCCACAAAATACGGGTATATTACTACGTACAGTGTTTCGGTTACCAGCACTCCCCTTCCTTCAACAAGATGAAAAAATACAAAATGCAAATCATTACAGTAGCACCTGGGCACAACCTGGGGCAGTCTTTCAACTGAACATGAGCCTTCGACATAACTGAGGTTACAGCCCTTATTTTCATCCCTTTCAAACTACAGAAATGTTGGCCCACCTCTAAATTCCTGCTCCTTTCACTGAAAGCATATCATAGTATTCCATGAGCTTGGATTTATTATATATTTAGCATCCACAATGTGCTGTCAGCATTGGTAAGTCTTTCCAACTCCTGACAATAGCCAGTCTTACTTCTAATCGCAGCTGGGGGGGGGGGGAGTACGTTTTACCTGAGGCCAGTCCCATGTAAAGCTCCTATGAGGTATGTCTTTGCCACCACCTGCTTACCCATTATGTAACTAATGTCCCTGAACACGCCCTCCCAGAATGTATGATTTTGGGCAGTTCCGCCAGATGTGCAAGAAGGTTTCTGCCCTCCCAGAATGTGTGATTTTGGGCAGTTCCGCCAGATGTGCAAGAAGGTTTCTGCACCTCCATGCTCTCATCAGCATAAGCTTGACTACCCACAACGTGGCACTAACCTTTATGGGGCAAAATATCTTCTGTACAACTTTTTTTCTAAACAGCAACCTGTACTCAGTTCAACAATTCAGGATGCTGTTTTCAAATTAAATATTAAATATGCATTTTAATGCATTAACAATAAATGATGTTTCCACCTAATTTACAACACAGAATACAACCCAAAGCAGCTTCAGTGCTGCAAAGAGGGGAATGTGATACTTAAAATGAGAAAACAATTAAATGCAATTGACTAAATGGGAAAAAAAGCGAGCTCTATGTTATGTTATGTTGATTTATACCGTGCACCGCTACCACCCATGGGCAGTCTCTAGGCACTCATGTGGCTCTGCAAGAAAGATCGGGTTGGTTAGTGAGGGTAGAGTTTTAGGATAGGTCCAGAACCAGAAGAAACTGGCATCTATGTGTGTTGGCTTGAAGATGGTTGATTGTGTGCACTGGCTTGTATCTGTATGGGTAAGCTCTAATGCCTGGGTTGTTTTTCTATGTGAATGGTTCTTATGTTGGCGGGGGGAGGGGGGTTTATGTGTAGATTGGCTGGTACTTAAGGTGTTGTGCACTGGGGTGTTTGTACATTGGCTACTCTCTTGTTTCTTCTATGTGGCTAGTCAACACAATTCTATCTAAAGTGAAACAAGACTAATCTTCACAATTCTATCTAGTGGTGGGCATGGTTAATTTCGCAATCTATCTAAGTGTGATGCATGGCTAATGTTACAAACCAAAAGAGTGTCTTATCAGAAAATAGTTTCTAAAAGGAGATACGATCCTAATGGTTCACTGGTGTGGGTGATTTTAGAGTGCTCAAAAAGTTGCAGCAATCCCAGGCAGTTTAAATCAAAGCCCTGGATGATACATTCTTTAGACGGGAATTTGTGCATTTGTTTTATTTTTCGCCTTGCACATTGCAAGTTATTTATTTTGCATTTGGTTTTGCAAGCTTATTTCATTCATACAGCATCTCTTTAAAGTTTTGCACAAACACATGTACATTTCTTTGCATATGAACCAAAATGTTAAATCGTTAGAGGCGTTTGGTTGACAATCTTAATTTAACAATATGGTATTGGTTGATAAATCACCTAAAAGGTCTCCACCTCACACTTCTGACCCCTCACATATGGTGTCAAGGGTGGGATCGGAACCAATTGATACAAATTGGGATAACCCAATTTGCATCAATTGGCTAGTGGAGTTGGAGCTGCTCACACGCTGTGGGCTCTGTGGGCTCTCCACCACCATCTCCATGCCCGTTGCCTGCATGACCCCCTCATCATCCTCATCGCACAGGTGGATCTGATGCTGGCCCTGCCAGGTTGCCAGGTTGCAGCACGACAATACCTTGGCCCCAGGCCATCCCAACATGGCGGCCACCATGTCCTTACACTTGCAGCTTGCTTTGCTGCTTCAGCCCTCCCCCAGCTGCTAGAGGCGGATTGGCTGGATATTCTATCTTAATGGCCAATCAGGGTGATCCGGCATGCAAAGCCAGCTCCACACTAAGGCCCACACAACGACCGTTGTTCCTGTCTGGCCTGTCCGGTAGTGGCCGGTGGGCCAGCCACAGCCCTTTCATCTGGAGAGCTGCTCCCTTTGCATTCTTCAAGGCTCCCTCTCGCCCTCCTACAAGAATGTCTTTTTCGGGTAAGCGTTTGATCCATCAAAGTGAAATTTTCATTACCCATTCCCATTCCTCATTGCAACCCCTTGCACCATGAGGTGTGCCATGATGGTCTTGGAGTCTCATGCCACGGTCCACTTCTGCAATGTGCATAGACTCAAAACTCTTCCCACATGATGCCTTGTTTTCTCTATAAGAAACATATGACTCTATCATCTTGCACCAGCACTACACTTTGTACCTTAGGTCACCACCATGCTTACTCAGAGTTATGCCTCTACCTCTACCTTTGCCCGGACATACTCCTTTTTGCTGTAATCATACACGTCACCACATGACTCTGCCTGACATTTTACTATCTTGCCGGCACTTGACTCTGACTTCAACATCCTGGGCCTGTACCCTCCCTTTTGGCCTGACCCCAGTTATGAGTACTGCTGCTCTTGGTGTGGGAAATCTAGGAATGTACTTCCTCTGCACTGTCTTTCCCCAGTGTTGTGATTCCGTTGAATTTTTGTGCAATTTTGTGTTGAGGATCTCATACCTATTCGCCCTCTCCTCTTCCTTGTCTGTTAACCTTGTGTTTTTGCTTTGAGTTGTTGCCCACGGTACTATTGTTGCTGGCTTCCTATTTCTGCTCCATTTGTTTTTTTTTTACATTATGCATTCACTGTTCTGCTCTACCCACTGTTCACCCCCCCTATACCATGTTTGCTTCTCACTTTCTGCTCACCCTTAAATCACCTCACTCCCACCTCTATCACTGGTTTGACACTCTCTGCCCTGCGCTTCTTTATATCTTACTACCTTCATCCTCTTGTCACTCTCTTCCTTGAGCTGCACTTCCTATAGATACCTCTTTACTTGTTGTAGTCCCTCACCCTAGGCAAGGCAGCCCATTGTTGCTTATACCCTTTTTGTTCTGCATACTTGTTGGCAATACAATATTTACACCTGGCACTCTTACCTGATTGTCTTATTGTTTGACTGCATGTCCTGACGTAGCCCCTGACGTAGCCCCTCAGTCCATGAGGCGAGGCTTTCCCAGTCTGCAGTCACTCTTACCTGATTGTAATATTACTTGTCTGTATGCCTGACATAGGCTTTCCCAGTCTGAAGCCACTCTTACCTGATTGTCTCAATTGCATGTCTGTTTTTTTTTCCCTTAATGCAGTTTACCTACTTGTTCTTACACATTTTACTAGTCTTGCTTTGAACCTCACCTTCTCCCCCACAGCACTTCCCTTCTTCCCCTCCCCTTTTTCATCTTCAGCACTTGCACCTTCTAAATCGTCTCATGACCTAGTCAGAGTGTTTTTGTTTGTTTCCTCCCTTCTACCCCTTTCCTTCACTTCCCCTCCTTGCCCTCTCCCCTGTCCTCAAGCTTTAGCACTTCACATTCCGAATGTTTCAAAACCTTTTAAGAACCTTTTTGTTTTTGCTGTATATCTTCTTCCTCATCCCTATTCCCCCTTGTCTTGATGCACCTTGAAACACAATTTTGCTGTATAGTGATTTGATATGATGTGATATGGCATTCATAACGTGCCTGTACACAAGTGTTTCTAGGCGCGACAAGGCAAGGAGGGGGATTCAGAGGGAGGACAAAACAACAATCTTACTAGGTCTTGTGTCATTCAGCTCGCGCAAGTACAGGGAAATGGAAGGGGAGAAGTGCCAAGTGGGCAGAGGGTAGAAATGCAGGTAGTCAAAAAGTGCAGCCAACGGGTGGCTCAGTGCAGGTAAGTCAGAAAGGGCAGCCAGCAGGTGGCTCATAAGTGCAGAGAGAAGGGACTGTAGGGTTCCAGATACAGATCGCAAGTGCTGGGGGAGCCAAGAGGCAGTGCAAGGTGCAACTGGACATGCAGGGACCTGGGCCCAGGTTCAAAGGGTGGCCAGGTGACCAGTGTGTGGAGCAGACGGGTCATCAGCAGGGGAGAGGAAAAGAGAAAGCAGAAGCGAAAAGGATGGTCTTGAGTTGCTTCCGGAACCGGAGGTGGTTCTGCTCAAGAGAGAGGCAGGGAGGCTGTTCCAAAGGGAGGCCCCAGCCAAAAATAGAGATCTGCCCCCAACTCTCTTGGAAAAGCGACTGACCCTGAGAGAGTTTGAGGTGGATGAGGAGAGCGCTCAAGAAGGGAGATGTTTAGGAAGAGAGAGTTGGAGGTAGTGCAGTCCCAGGCCCCAGAAAGCCTGGTGGATGATGCAGAGGGTCTTGAACCTGATCCTTGCTGCCACTGGGAGCCAATGAAGAGAATTCCGAGCTGGAGAGATATGATCCCTGGGCTTGAGGCCAATGACAAGTCTCGCAGTCCTGTTCTGGATAAGTTGTAGAGGATGGAGAGTATAGGCAGGAATATTTAGAAAGAGGCTGTTGCAATAGTCCAGCCTAGAGAGGACCAGAGCTCTGAGGACAGCGAGCTTGTGGGGGAAAGTGAGGAAAGGAAGAATATCTCTGAGGAGGTGCCGCTGATAGTTTAACTTCTTAGAGATGTTGGAGATCTGAGGAGAGAAGGAGAGGGTGGAGTTGAAGATGACCCAAGGTTCTTAGCCTCACAGGTAAGAGCAGGAAGAGGGCCCCGAGTTGGCGGCCATAGAGGGAGAGGAAAGGAGGGAGCTGGTGTTCCGATGAGTAGGAATCTCCATCTTACTGGCATTAAGGCAGAGATCATTGGTGGCACACCACTCCTGATTTGCGGCGGACAGTTCGGAATGAGAGAAGAAGTAGAGGCAGCCGAGGGGAGCCTGAAAGAGACTTGGGTGTCATCCACATAACACTGATAATTGGAGCAGAGAACAGCGATGCGGTGGGAAAGAGGTGCCAGGTATTGGTTGAACAGCCAAGGAGAAAGGTTAGACCCCTGGGGAACACTGCAGATAGAGAGAGAGAGGAGAGGAAGGACCCAAGCTGGGCCTGAGAGGGTCTATCAGTGAGAGAGGAGGTCAGCCATGCCAGGGCCTGATCAGTGATACCAGGTTATCACAGAGGCGGTTGAGCAGGATGGCATGGTTGACCGTATCAAAAGCATAAGAAAGATCTAGGGGAATGAGGACAGGAGGAAGGTTAGAGTCAAGATTAGATAGCAGGTGTTCAGGAGAGCAGTTTCCATGTGTGTTACAAATAACCAATAAATACATGGGTAATGTTCACAAATCTAAGTGTGACTCATGGGTAATCTTCACACTTTTATATAAAAGTGACGTATGGCTAATCTTCGCAATTCTGTCTAAATGTGGCGTGTGGCTAATCGTCACAAATCTATCTTAATGTGCCACATGCCTAATCTTCACCATCTATCGAATTGTGATGCATGGATAATGTTCACAAATCTAAATTATTCTTCACAATTCTATCCAGTTGTATGCATGGTTAATTTCAAAATCTATCTAAGCGTGATGCATGGCTAATGTTCACAAATCTAGGTGTGACGCATGGTCAATCTTCACACATCTTTCTAAAATGTGCCACGTGGCTAATCATCACAAATGTATGCAATGTGACCCATGACTAATTTTCAAAAATCTAGTTAAGTGAGATCCGTGGCTAGTCCTTGCAATTGCTAAATGCAGAATATGTGCTACCTTACACAAGGCATATAATGCAGATTAAACAATTCCCGAAAGAAAACACTTGGGTGAAAACACGATTATTGTCAATAATACTTTGTTTTTAGTTTATCCCTGTATATGGGAGCTCAGCAATGTTAGGTGTTATGCAGAGTCAGATTTAAGGAGTGACAAAGTTGGCAAAAAAGGACAATCCTCAGGGATGTCATTTCACCAAAATGACAGGGGTAGCGCGTATGACAGCACATGACTCTTGACCTCTGATGACATCACAGGAAGTGATGTCCTTTGAACCCACCACAAGTGACATCACAGGTATTGATGGCACACAAGCTTCAAATGCGTCTAACACCCGTGTTTCCAGACACTCTTATTTCAGCCAGATATAAGAATCAAGGCACAGAGGGAGGCATGATTTGTCCACGATCACATATTTGGGGAGTGTGATTTTCCAGATTCGCCGTGGGGCCTATATGTAAAACGTAGATTATGCAGTACTTGTAACAGGGTAACCAAAATCTCTAACGCAGGCTAACAGCTAGTGTATGAAACATCTATAGATCAATGGACACACAAGTACTTGTTGCTAAAAAAAGCACTGACCTGAGGAGGTGTGAGCTGTGTCTTTACCCAGGAGCAAAATGCTGCAGAAGCTAGGCCTGAAAATTAAATAATTGACCAGGATTTAGTATAAAAAAATTCCCTGGTCATAAATGTATCTATGAGTCAGCTACCACTACGATAGAAGAAACCTATTGTGCAGGTGAAGCCTCGGCCATTTATCTTTAAGTTATGTGATAAGCAACCACATGTTGTCCCCCACAACCCAGAGCTGAACATGACACCTTAATGTCCTAGGCTTTGATACTGTAACTCTTCTTCAATCCTTTTTAACGGGGTGAGGTGTGGGGAGAGGGGCTGCACTTCCCTCAAGAGTGGGGCTCAATGCATCTACGATTTTCAGAACTCTCTGTGTGAGGTGCATCATTCAATGACACACCCTCCAGGACCGGCCTGTGAATGAAGCTTCCACAAAGCCTTTTCCAAGAAGGAGTTTGAGTGGGGAGAGGTGGGGTTGGTCACTCCATGGCTCTCTCACTTCTGAGACTTTGTGTCCAGAGCTTATTTTCTTAAACAGTGTTTCACCAGAGCAGGGTCCAGGTCGAGTTTGCAGCCCCTCTCAACCATTCACATCACACTTGAATGCTTTCAAGGTGAGCAGAGCCCAATCAGTGGCTAAGCACCAAATTTGGGGGCCCTCCCCAAGCCCCTTAACAAAGCACAGGGCATGCCACACCCCGGACCAGTCCGGACCACCATGTTTTTGCAATGTCCATGATGATTATGCCGCTGCAGGGGCATGCACTACCCCAAGTGAAAGAAAGAAATATATTTTTTAATCAAAGCTTAAATGTTTCACCTAGTGTAGAAAGTAGGGGGTGGTGCCTGGTCCCTAAATATACCAGCCTCCAGTGGTGGTTGATGGGTTGTTTTATTGGATGGTGTAGACATTAGTCACAAGTTTGCGATTGCGACCGAGCATAGCAAGGGGGCCAGAACTAACGAAAACGGGTTTGGGAGGTTCAGGGGGATTCTTCCCCCTCCCATGAGAGAATGTTTTGAATAATGGGTTAAAATGGTGCATTACACAGCACACTTTCTGTGAAAATGTGGGTAAAAGGCAGACATTGGTATTGAGGGTGTACTCACGAAAAAAGTGCAATAGATGCAAGTCACCAAAAGTGCACACGCACATTTATTTCCCAATTCATTGTCATGCCAATCCCTTAAATGTATGCCAGTATAAAAACCATTTTCATGCTGGCTGTGCCCATACATTTCCATGCTAGCCCCACCAGGATATGCTAGTATTCCCATATAAGAACATACTCATGGTCTGTTTGAGATGTTCTTTATAGTATCATTACTGGAAGTAGGCATAAAGCTGGCTCTGCCAATATATGTCAGTACTGATATGTGAGAAAATACGCCTATGGGGTTGGCCATTAAAAGTGACATGTCACAATGAGAAAGCATGTTAAAATTGGTTCAAATGAAAGCCAGTATATACCCTTAAGAATACTTAACATCCATGCTTAATCACAGATACTCAGTTAATAAAAAGTCATGCTACAGTAAGAAATATGCAGGCCGCTACACCAAAACCTCAGTCTAGCAAGGTAATGCTACTCATCATGCTTGCTTTATCAAAGATGCTGAGTAATAAATGTCATGCCATAGTAAGCAGTGACTAGACTACTGTACCAAATGCCAATCTAGCCAGGTAATGACACACATGAACTTGGCTTTGCCCCAAAATACCAGTAAAACATGCAAAGTCAATAAAGGATGTGTCAAAAATGCTCTAGTGATCCCCAGTCTCCGAGGGCCTAACCCAAACATTCAGGCATCCTCTGTTACCCACCCATACGTCTCCCCTCACATTGATTCACACTGCATTCACCACACAGGCATACACCCACCCAGCCAGAGCATTCACACAGTCAATCACGCTCATACTCATTCACCCACCAGACACTCACCTGTATCCAAATCAAATCAAATGAAATTAACTTTATTCAGCCATTAGGCCATCAACGCACATGCTAAGCAAATAGACATTTCTAAGATTCTATACAACAGGTCAGCAAGAAAAGGAAAGACAACAACACACATAGAGGCAAATCTCTCTTATCATTTCAGCTCCTCTGGTCCAGTTCCTTCTTTAACTCCCATATCTCTGATGGCCCAAAGAGGTAAGCTTCACCCTGGATAGGAATTCATCGCTTACGGAATTTCCATGGGCCCCCATAATTTCAGGATTGGGGAATGGACTTGATACAATCACTTCTTGGGGACCGTCCATACCAATCACAATTTTTCAGTACATCCCTGGCCCTACGTTCATCCTTGAAGACTAGTTTAACAGAATCTACGGGATGGTCATTGGTCAATCTAGACCACCCCACCATGGCATCCTTAGTCACACTTCCCAACAGAGTGAAGCCAGTGAAGGCATTCATTCAAAAGGGCATCCCTCGGTTCTCGTCTGTCTAAGGACAGTTTAGGTACCCCATGAAGAAACACAGTGGATTTTCTTGACCCCCCCTGCACATATTATGCTTAGGCAGGTACCTCCCGGGGTGGGGGTTACATACGCTGATTGCCCTCACACCAAGGCAATCAATGCCCAGATTGCTAGGGGCATTGTCCACCAGGGTCGAGGGCTTAATGCCCAGGATGAGAGCCTTACGGGGCTCTATGGGGGCATTTGGTTTTGATGGATGATCAGCCTGGGGTTGCCTCATCATAGTTGGAACAGTTGGGCTGCCAGGAGCAATGGACGAGCCAGGACACAAGGGCTGTAGCCCCACATTGTGATGGAGCCTATGGACATAACCCCATCCCCAATAAACCGTCTCCACCCCTCAGTACCCCTCCCTTCCCCTGGGCCTCAGTCAATACCAATATCAGTTTTTCAAGACTGCCAGTTCGGAGAGCACTCATTCGCAGGAACAGCCAGGTGGTTTTATGCATTGAATGTGCTGAGTCTAAGAGGGACACATTCTCTTGAGTAAGGGGCTTGGATGCCCAAAGGGGACTCAACCGAAGAAAGGAGATGGCCCTCGAGTGAACAGCTGACAAAGATTTGCTCCAGATGCTGCTGGTGGAGCTAGAGGGGTGCCTTTCCTCACAGGTTCCCTCATGGGCCAGGCCCATTAAGTCCATTATGTCTGTGGCTGGGGTAACAAAAGGCGGGACAAAAGTTGACGGGAGGTGGGCAATGTTGGTACCCATGTCGGTAGGCAAAAGAAGCCATATAGGTATCCAGCAAATCACAGCCGTGATGAGTTTAGCGTTGCCAAGGTCATTTTCTCGGTTCCACCGCCCGATTTCTCTAACATATCAGCGGTGGCATTCGGTCTAGTCTCTCTGCTGTGCTTGGCAGATTTACATTAGGCACATGTACATCTTGGTTCATGCTTAAAAGGTTTCCCCCTTGGGTCATGTCGATAGATGGGTTGAGGGCAGGGCTTTGAAGGGTTTCATGTAATCGTGGAAGGTGCTTGCCTGTAGGACCTGTGATGCTGCTAGATTTCTCACAGATTGTCTTCCTCATTGCTCTGTCTAAGTTCCAAAAAGTTTCAACAGTAATTGAATCTGTAGTTGAATCAGGCACCCTGCCAGAGTTAGTATCCACAGACTGATCTCCTCCACTTCCCTGGGGAACTCGACAGCCCCCCCTTTCTTCGCACCACCTTGAACTTATGCTTTGATTTGGAATCCATTTGACCTTGCAGATTAGAGAGGAGAACAGACATTCCGAGAAAAAGAGGGGGGAAGAGTGATGGCAGTTCCTCCACCTCCTCCATTGCTACAGCAGCACCCATTTTTCAGCAATATCCATACCAGATTTAGTGCTCAATAACATTTCTCATCTCATTTCCAGTTAAGTGGGACCTTTCACTCGGTTTCCCTGCTCTTGCGGAACACCCTGTGGAAGCGCAATACCCTTGCGCCACTTTGCCCTCTCAGACTTCAATCCTGGAGGTCCTCCTATCAGCAGTTATGGGAGAGGGGGCGTGGCCTAGCGCTCCAGCGCTGGAATGGACGGTGTCATTCCTGGGACCAACAGCGCAACACCTTCACGCCCTTTTGCCCCCGCTGGCTTCCACCCTGGGGGACCTCCTATCAGCAGTTATGGGAGAGGGGCGTGGCCTAGCACTCCGGCGCTGGAGTGGATGGTGTCCCTGCTGGGTGCAAGAGCTCCACACCCTTGCGCTCCTTTCGCCCTTGCGGGCTTCATCCCTGGCGGGCCTCCTATCAGCAGTTATGGGAGAGGGGGCGTGGCCTAGCGCACCAGCGCTGGAATGGATGGTGTCATTCCTGGGACCAGTAGCGCAACACCCTTATGCCCTTTCGGCCTCGCTGGCTTCAGCCGTGGTGGGCCTCCAATCAGCAGTTATGGGAGAGGGGCGTGGCCTAGCACTCCGGCGCTGGAATGGATGGTGTCCCTGCTGGGTCCAAGAGCACAACACCCTTGCGCTCCTTTCGCCCTTGCGGGCTTCAGCCCTGGCAGACTTCGAATCAGCAGTTATGGGAGAGGGGGCGTGGCCTAGTGCTCCAGCGTTGGAATGGACGGTGTCATTCCTGGGACCAACAGCGCAACACCTTCACGCCCTTTCGCCCTCGCTGGCTTCCGCTCTGGGGGACCTCCTATCAGCAGTTATGGGAGAGGGGCGTGGCCTAGCACTCCGGCGCTGGAATGGATGGTGTCCCTGCTGGGTCCAAGAGCTCAACACCCTTGCGCTCCTTTCGCCCTTGCGGGCTTCATCCCTAGCGGGCCTCCTATCAGCAGTTATGGGAGAGGGGGCGTGGCCTAGCGCACCAGCGCTGGAATGGATGGTGTCATTCCTGGGACCAGTAGCGCAACACCGTTATGCTCTTTTGCCCTCGCTGGCTTCAGCCGTGGTGGACCTCCAATCAGCAGTTATGGGAGAGGGGCGCGGCCTAGCACACCAGCACTGGAATGGATGGTGTCCCTGCTGGGTCCAAGAGTTCAACACCCTTGCGCTCCTTTCGCCCTTGCGGGCTTCATCCCTGGCGGGCCTCCTATCAGCAGTTATGGGAGAGGGGGCGTGGCCTAGCGCACCAGCGCTGGAATGGATGGTGTCATTCCTGGGACCAGTAGCGCAACACCCTTATGCCCTTTCGGCCTCGCTGGCTTCCGCCCTGGGTGACCTCCTATCAGCAGTTATGGGAGAGGGGCGTGGCCTAGCACTCCGGCGCTGGTATGGATGGTGTCCCTGCTGGGTCCAAGAGCTCAACACCCTTGAGCTCCTTTCGCCCTTGCGGGCTTCATCCCTGGCGGGTCTCCTATCAGCAGTTATGGGAGAGGGGGCGGGGCCTAGCGCACCAGCGCTGGAATGGATGGTGTCATTCCTGGGACCAGTAGCGCAACACCCTTATGCCCTTTCGCTCTTGCTGGCTTCAGCCGTGGTGGGCCTCCAATCAGCAGTTATGGGAGAGGGGCATGTCCTAGCGCTCCGGCGCTGGAATGGATGGTGTTCCTCCTGGGACCAACAGCGCAACACCCTCACACCCTTTCGCCCTTGCCGGCTTCAGCCCTGGTGGACTTCGAATCAGCAGTTATGGGAGAGGGGGCATGGCCTAGCACTCCGGCACTGGAATGGATGATGTCCCTCCTGGCACCAATAGCGCAACAACCTTGCCAATATACCTTCTCTCACATACACTCACACTGTTCCTACTCACTCACCCACCATCCACTCACCCATAAATCTCTCACGTCCTCTTGCACTGCATTCTCCACACAGGAACGTACTCACCCACCCAGAAAAGTCAAACACACACTATCACATTCCTACTCATTCACCCATCAATCACTGACCTATACACCTTTTCTCGCGTCCACTCAAACTGCATTTTCCAAACCGACACGTGCCCATCCAGAACACTGAAACACACTATCACATTCACACTCATTCACCCACTAGTCACTGACTCATACACCTTCTCTTACAAACACTCTGACTGTATTCTCTACTCAAACGCACACCCACCCACCCAGAACAATGCACATACATCCTTTGGCATTTTTGCCCTCCCCCTCCACTGCACTTATGCAATCTTAATGTCACTTGGCCTAGTAAGATCGTTGTCTCTGTCCTTCCTCTGTTCCCCCTTCCTTGCCTTGTCACACCTTGAAACACTTGTATATAGGCGCGTTACAAATGCCATGTCATATCATATCATTATCATACCATACATACATCTGACACACACTCCACACATGCAAAATACACACCACCTTATGTATATTAAAAAAAAGCCTTCTTACCTGTTTTTCCAGCTTTGGTCCGTCACTCCTGGCCACCCTGAGCTCCTCCGGCTGCTCATAAACAGGAACCAGAAAGCTGACAGAGCTTCCTGGCTCCTGTATATGAGCCTTGAGGAAGCCGGAGAAGGGGTTGGAGCTGAATGTGGCATATGACACATGTCACATGTCACGGTCAGCTCCAACCCCTACTTTGCGCTTCCTTCTCGCGCTGCAAGCCCCGACCCAGCCATCACCCTTTACAGATAAGGACTGGGCTGAGGCCCCTCAGACCTGGTGTGGAGGGGGCCCCCACGGCGCAGGGGCTGCAGGGGCCCTTACTACTCCAGCGCTCAGGAGTTTCTGTTTTTTTTTATACAGGGTTAGCAAGGGAGAATGCAGGGGTAGTAAGGTGGACCCCCAAATGGCATCCCTGATGATCCTGTTGAAACTCCTCCTCGCAACCACACGAACCCACCCTCC
Source organism: Ambystoma mexicanum (assembly GCF_040938575.1). Classification (NCBI taxonomy): domain Eukaryota; kingdom Metazoa; phylum Chordata; class Amphibia; order Caudata; family Ambystomatidae; genus Ambystoma; species Ambystoma mexicanum. The sequence goes on along the minus strand of NC_090931.1, from coordinate 1,004,908,625 downwards.
AAAGCCCCCTTTGTCAACTTTCATCTCTTTCTTTCTCCAGGACTCTCTGGCTGGTATTCAAAGCTGTGAATGGGGCAATAACAGTATAAACCAATCTGAAATGAGTCAGCAGCTGTAGGCCGAGTTACATGAGACCATAGGCGACAGATAAGAGGCCTTCTAGTTTTGCTTTATTAGCACCTCGACACTGATTTGTTATGTGGAAGTGAGGTCTATCTGAACGGGTTTGTCAACTTCTCAAAGATTAATTCTTGAAGAATCAGTCCCTTGCACTTATTTTGCAAGTGCAAACAAAAAAGAAATTGCATGGATGTTACTGCGTGCAGGTCAGTGCACACAGTTTGGTCGACTCCATGCAATTTACATGGTCTTCGTAGTGCGAGCAATGGTAAATGCTGCATATCATGTATGTGCGTGGTGGGGGGCATTTATGTGGATACCGTTGGAATCCGCCATTTGTTAGCAGTTGCAAGAAGCTGGCAGATACCGTGGGAATCCAAAGCATCCCCGCACACATTAAAACCAGATCTTGGTGGAGATGCTCCCATATTTAACAGGAGGGATGGGGATAATGGAAACATACATTTCATTTCACCCCCTGGCCCCACGTGCAAAAGTTATAATTTCCTGGTAAATATGCATGCAGACCCCTGTAAACTGTGCCTGCACCCCGCTAGACTGCTTATGCGTACCCCTAAGTCTGATCGGAACCCCTACTGTGTGCACATACCCCTAAATCAGACATGCAATTTTACCTCCACGCAGTGAATCCTATGCACAAGTGTCTGTACGCCTGCCTTCAGGTGGCAGATAGAATGAGGAATTTGCATGTCCATTTCCCTGACGAGAGGTTGCGCGGTCGGATCCATGAATACTTCTCGTTTAGAGCATTTGTGGGCGTGCAATGGACTGCCTGTCGCCGCCCCTCGTAATGCCACTATTTTCAGTTGTTCTTCCTCATTTTCAGAGTTCCGCCCCCTACTCTGCCCTCTGTGCAGGCCACGCCCACACTCTGCGTGGTGTCTCGCGCAAGGAACTCGGCCACTTGCAGAGACATGCCGAGCCTGCACAAAGTCCATGCAAAGTAAAAAAAAGTACTGCGCAGTCGATTCCATGAATCGCCAAATGGGATTTTGCTTGCGGTTTGGCAAGCAATGTCTCTATTAACCACACTATTTATTCCATGAATCAGGCCCTCAATGTTATATGTTCATGTGGATGTATACTCCCAAAATGTTTGTTAAATGTAGACTCCAACTCTTATGATCTTATTGGGACATAATTTTATTATACAATCATAAAAAACATATTTTTGAAAAATACACTATATTAACGTGCAAAATACATAAAATAGGAACGTACTGTATTTTGCACTTGCTAACCCCCCAGCACCATCTACAAGGTGAGAGTGTAAAGGTGTGTATTTTAAAAATACAGCTCGTAAGTCATTGGATAGTTTAACAATGGAGTCGGTGGGGAGCATACTGCACTGTATGTCAATAAACTATTGTTCCTTTCCGATGCTATGCGATTATATTTGTGAAACGCCACAGCGAGGCAAACTGTGTAGTGTAGGCTGAATACATCATGCTTTGAGATGGACGAAGTTGTACAACACCACTATGTTATAGGGATGTTGCGGGGTACATATATGGTTTGTGCTGTCTTAGGTAGCCTGTGGGATCCCTCGTGTACCATACCAAACGGCCCACAGAAATGTGAAAAGGTGAACACGACACGATTCTGTAATTTGATGTCATTTCTGATGTTGTAGACATGCAATAAACACTTGTTAAATAAAATAGGATGCTTACAATGCCCCTGCTGTATGCATGTCCCACTCACACTGACCTCTCCCAATGTATGTCCTGGCTTTGCACCACTTTCAGAAGCGACTGCATGTATGTGGAATGTTAAAAATAAACAGATCCATCTAGACTCTGTACCAGTGGTAGAAGTGTACCAAAAGAAGTAGTGGAACTGTGACCCAATGGGGGCTAGAGGGGCAAAATAGGCAGGAAGGGAGCAAAGCGCAAACCATTTTTCAAGGGTGACAGCCATGCTGGTTGACAGCCAATGAGGTTGAAACAGGTTTCAGTTTAGCTGTATCTGCTGTCTGATGGTAAAGTGGAGAAGTGCGCTTTGACTTCACAAAGAACAGATCCGGAATGGTGAAAATGGTTGCAACAAGTAGTGGTACTGTTAACAGAAAAAGATAAAAGTAGTGGAACGCTGCTGCCGACCATTTCCGCTCACTTCGAGCACTGCTATGTACATGCAAGCCATTTACGCAATATATCCCCGCAAGTCTCCAGTGTAATACTGGCATTAGTTCATCAATGGATTCTATGTGTGACGCTATATACAGAATAGTAGATACTACCGGCCTGATTTACAAACATGTTTTCAATGAGACTTCCCCATGTTAACCATGTTTGTAAATGAAGCTCTAAGTATTTGAGGAAATACTTTGTATGTCTACTGCAAATAGGGTGGCATTTGTACATCTCTCTTTTTTATCAGCAGAAACTGCCATTATATATCACTTCTCACCACTACAGTGACCCCAGCTTTTCTCTGATACATACCCACATGTCAGATGCCGGCTATCATTTTGCCACGAAATGTGCCCTTTTATTTAATTCAATAGGGGTTGAATCACCACACCTGATTACTGCGCCCCCAAGAGAAATAGATGCAGCTTTGTTTAGGCACAAAAAGGCGTTGAGGTGCGTGTCACTCCAGATCACTCTGGCCTGCTTCTGGATAGGAATCACGCCTCAGAAACCTTCAGTCAACTGGTGCCAGGCGATGTGCGTTCGATTCACCCCATCGGCAATGACCCTGTTATTTTTGGGGGTTTCACATAAAGTCCATGCAAACAGTTTTCACCATGTTCAGTTTCGTTTTTTTCACATCTATTTTTTTCGCACACTTACATTATGATGGATTCAGCTCCTGCAACGTAAAAGAATTGAAAGTTCAGAGCTTCCTTCCAGCGAATGTATTCAGCGGGTCGGACATTTCATACCCGAACCACTAACGCAGTGGCGGTTTCTATCTGCAGGAGTCGAATGCCTGAATTCCCCGCCCACGCCGTAAACGGGGCCACGTATTCTCACGCACATAGGCATTTAGATGCATGTCATTCCCATTGTGGGGATGGCGTCAGGAAATGGAGACACACGGAACACCCTCCTTCCACTGGAGGCAGGAGCTGTCCGTTTGTCATCCTCCGCCATCAGAGTTGATACCATTAGCTCCTGTTTTTACAACTGCAGGAAGTCATGGGAAACACTTTTTACGAACGGTTTTCCAGACACGGATCAAAAACCTGAACCGGCAGCCATTTTGAGGATTAAGTAAGCAACGGTTCCAAACAGTGTGCCAGGGAATAAGGGAATAGATTATAAAGTCGTTCAGTTTTACAGTGACTTTCACCATTCACTGTCATAACTCCTGTCGCAGTATATTGCCTGCCTGCACAATCTCATTTTGTTTCTTTATTAGTTGGTGCCCGGATAGCCCTAGTGTGACAATCATTTAGCGCACAGTGGGCCTCATTACACGGTATGCGGTAGGCGGTAAGGTAGGCACTGGTACCGGTAAACCCTTACCGCCTTACTACGAGGTCCCTTTGCGGGACCCGACCTTTACGGCTGGTTTTACCAGCCATTAAGGAACGGGCCCACTAAGGGACCTTGGTGCTAATTACGGTACCGCAATTTGCGGTACCGTAATTACCTCCTTCCCCATTCCCATTGAGCCCTAAGCGGGCAAAAATGGGAATGGGGAAGTGTCTTGGTCAATGGCGAATTACTGCCCCTGCTCACCTTGGAGTAGGGCGGTAATTCCGCCATCCACCAAGGCAGACACGGTAAAATACCAGCGGCAACCATGGCGCTAGTAGCGCCATGGTTACCGCCTACCGTGTAATGAGGCCGAGTGAGTTTATAGTGATTGCATCGAAAAAAAGGGTCGACACACCAAAGCAACAAAAACAAAGCATCTAATGCCAAAGCATTGACAGTCTATCTTTAACATGTAAAAGTGCCTTTCCATCTAAACCAGTCCATCAAAAATATAAATTGACTGGTTTCAATCGAAATGCACTTTTACATGTAAAAGATAGCATTTCAATGCATTTTTTTTGCAACGTTAAAGCTTTACATGGAGCTGTCCAGTGCTGACATTTCGGCACTGGCCAGCTCCTTGTAATGTTTTAATTTGTTTTTGTATATTGGGGGGTTCACCCCCAACCCTCACGCCCACCCCCAACCCTAACCCTAACGTAACCCTTATTCTAACCCTAACCCTTAATCTACCCCTAGCCCCAACCCTAACCCTAATGTAACCCTTAATCTAACGTTAGCCCCAACCCTAACCCCAACCCTAACCCCAATGTAACCCTTAAACTAACCCTATCCCTAACCCTAATGTAATCTTTAATCTAACCCTAGCCCCAACCCTAACCCTAATGTAACCCTTAATCTAATCCTAGCCCCAACCCTAACCCTATCCCTAGCCCCAACCCTAAACCTAACACTAGCCCCAACCCTAACCCTAATGTAACCCTGAATCTAACCCTAACCCTAACATAACCCTTAATCTAACCCTAACCCTAACGTAACCCTTAATCTAACCCTAGCCCCAACCCTATCCCTAATGTAACCCTTATTCTAATCCTAGCCCAACCCTAACCCTAATGTAACCCTTAAACTAATCCCAGCCCTAACCCATATGTGACCTTTAATCTAACCCTAGCCCAAACCATAACCCTAATGTAACCCTTAATCTAACCCTAGCCCCAACCCTAACCCCCAACGCTAACCCTAATGTAAACCTTAAAATAGCCCTAGCCCCAACCCTAACCCTAACCCTAAAGTAAGCCTTAATTTAACCCTAGCCCCAACCCTAACCCAACCCTAACCATAATCTAACCCCTAATCCTAACATTACTTTTCAATGGATCTATCGAATTGTATTCAATGAAATGGCCATTCTATGGAATGGTATTTCGATGGAAAAAATTCAATGGTTTGGTGTTTGATGGTTTGGTTGTCGATGCAATGACTGGATACCCGCACAGTGTATTGCATCCTATTCCCTTATAGTGCAGTGCAGTTTATTTCAGTGGGCACTGTGAATCTGAATGTTGGGTTCAGTTCCTGGGAATCAGGGAAGGGTCTTTTTCAGTGAATTCACCTCTACCACTGCTGGACAAGTGACGCAGCATGTTCTGTAAAACTGCTGCTCTCCTTAAGGTGCAATACCTAACCTGTTTACACTGGGCAGTGTCAAGAGCTACAGTATTCCACCATCAATGGGTCCTTTACACTGAGATGCAGCCCAAGTAAACTGGAACTCCTTCCTTGGAGAGTGTGCATCTACACCAGAGAGTGTCTACACCAGAGGGTGTCCACCTCCCATAGCATTACAGCACTTCAAATAGAGCACAACAAGTAATTTGCATGATAGCACTTCTGCTGATATGACTAAGATCTGTGTAGCACTTCAAACTGAAGCAGAGAGTCCAAGTGTCCCTATTACTTCTGGGTCAAGTTTGAACTAAGCATTTGCCAAGGTCAGATCTGTTAGTTGAACCCACCAATCTCCATGGAGAAAAACAGGATCTATAGCAAGAGGGCCATGCCATGTGAACAGCTCAACTTCTTCAATAGACCAATGTTGGGACATGATATGATTGCCATGAAAAGGCAAGTACCACAAAAAGAGAAGGAGAATAATCCCCCATAGGCCAAGAATATTTCTGTCCTTTGTGGCAGGTCAGAAGAAGGGCACAGATTTATGATATGCCATTTCACTAAGAGGTTTATTAAAAAAAGGGAAAAAAAGGCATATCTTTCCTTAAGCTATAAGACATCCCTGCCTAATAAAACCAGCTACGGTGCTTGTCCGTCGTCAGTGAATGTCTAGACAGAATCGGTTCTCCATACAAATTAAGCCGAACTGAACTTATTACTATAACACAACTAAAGACAGTAAAATGACTCCATTCTCCTGTTTTCTTTTGCTTCTTGCAAAGTTCTGTTTTAGTAACTTATCTTCAGATAGTCTGTGGTAACTAATTGTTATCAGTTTGTATGATTCATTCAACACGTTACTGTGTTTTAGTGTCCTCTGTCTTTGATGGTTACTTTTTATGGTTGTATTATTCTCCTCTTGATTCTCTCTACAGAGAGTTGTTCTGTGCTCTACCCACGATAAAGTAATCTAATGTTTCATGGTCTCTTTCATAATCTCTTTGCTTTGAGTGGGACAAGTATGATTGGTACCATAATGATTGTCATGCACTCCTTTGGGTTTAAGTATCACAGTTTCTTTACTTTAACTGGGACAAGTATGATTGGTCCCATAATGATTCTCTGTTCTCCTTCTGGGTCTCCTGTTTTCCCTGTTACCTTGTGTGCTTAGGAATAGCGTCAACACAGCTTCTACTTGCTCAGGGTTTGTTCTCTCCTTCGCCAGTACAGCTTCTCCTGTTACTGCAATGTCTCTCCTCTCGTGCCATCATCTAAGATGGTCACACAGTATTTCTAATACCACTAGTTTCACTTTGCAGCTTCCGAAGTGAGTTCTGTGCAGTTTATAGGATTCCTGGTCCACCACAAGTCTTTTGTATTCATGCCACCACCTTCTCTGTCTGTCTCTCTCTCTAAGGACTCCAGGATGCTCCGCATCCCCCTTCACTTGTCTCGCTTTCCTGCAGGTAAGATGCAGCATGTCTAATTCTGCTTTGTGCTTCCTGTTTCCTTTCTGCGTGTCCAGCTCTCTCTGCATCAGGCAGATCTCCAATTTTGTAACTCGTGGGCTTTTCTCTTTGCCAGTCTCCTCCCTTCTTGTGCACAGTGTAGCCTTGGGACATCCCCAGCATATGTCCGGGACTTCCCCTTTCTCTCTGGGGTCGTTTCTCTCCTTCTCCATATGTCCCCCTGCCTGTCTCAGTTATATGGGATTTTTCACTTAAAGGAATGTTTACAGTTTCTGGGTGACAGTAGCACGTATGATTTTCTTCTTCATACATTATCCCATAAGAGATGTTCAAAAAGGTATTGCGGGGTGTTAACTAGGGAGTTCCTACACAGTAACGGGAGTCCTTTTCCCGTAAGTGGGAATCTCTCCCGGGGAGGTCCCACTTGCCTTGACCCCTTTGGTGGGTATTGTGGAGTGGGCTCATCTCTCTAGCCTCACAGGGGGGGCTCCCCCTTGGGGAGAAGGGACACATTCCTGTGACTTGTCACACCTTCCAAAGAAGAGCAGAGTTTTCTTTACAATCCAGGGCAAGTTACCATTCTTTTGGTGTGCCTCTTTCGTGCTCCTCCCCTATCATAATCCATTACACTTTTCATTGGGACTGCAAGTGTTTGATATGGGGCACAGTACTGTTCTGTACCTCCCATTTATTTATTTTATTGTGTGTTGGTTTATATGATAAAACCGTTCACAATTCTTTTATACATTAAAAAGCGATATGAACAATGAAAAATACAAAAAGAAATTATCAACTTTCCATTTCTGAGGGAGTCATTCATTGTCTTTTGGCATTGGTAGAAGTTGATAAGGGAAAACGGTACTGTGTGTCGTGTTCTTCCCATTAAGGAATGCACTATTCATCTTCTTTTGGTGTTGAAAGTATTTAACATAGGGCGTAGCAATCTGTTTTCTGTTCTTCCCGTTTGTGAGGGGCCATGACCTTAACATGCTGCATGTTCCTTTTCTTTAACACCAACACCATGGATGCTGCTACTAGTGATGGGCATTGTCTTCTTGGTGGCATTTAAAATGGATGACATCATGGAGTGAGAGAGGGGGCAGGAGCTGGGACAACCTGTCTGTGAACTTGAGATAGCGAGAAGGAGCAAGAATTGCTCAAAAATACATTTGACAACCTTTGTACAGGGAAGGTTGCAGATGTGAGACCTTGCCTACGATCTTGGTGATGGGGCTGAGGTTCAAGAATTGCCGGCATGTCCTTTGAATGAAGCAAAAGGAGTTTTGGGTGCCTGCAAAATATCCTGACAGTTACAGGGTTGCTCCATCCCACTAAACTCCAGTACATAGAGCGTTTAGACTGAGCTATGCAACCAGAAGCAGCATTGTTGCCTACTAGGGATCATGTTGCACCTGTTATGAAACACTATCTAAAAGGTGCACGGGGATCTGGATGTAAAAGTGAAGCAGAAAGGAGAAGCATGCAGGCATTGGCAGGTCACTAGCTCTTTTGATATGCACTGTATTGTAGAGGAGGAGCCACGTACCTCTACCAGTCCAGCCCCCATTCTGCCTATATGTTGGCTGCCAGAAATTGCGACATGCACATAGACAGTAATCATACCTGTACCACGAAGAGTCCTTGAAACAAGAAATACTTTGAGAAAACCTTATATATAGCTGCAAAGACATGACAGTCTTTTGAAGGAAGTTCCGAAAGAAGGGTGAAAATGAATGAAAGAGAAGAACGGTGACGTCACATGAAGCAGAAATGACGCACCTAGAAGAGATGCCAATTAAGAAAGAATATAGACTTTATAGAGTCTGATGGCAAAGTAAAGAATCAAGCAACATTTCGGGAGCGAAACGAAGATTGCACGTGCAGAGAAGCACTGAAGAAAATGCAAAGTCACGCAGTAACGCAAGTAAATGAAGTAATCATGAGGCTGGCTATGTAGTGAATAGACTTCAGGCGGTGCCGGCAATATATATATATATAGGAATGTATAGTTACTGGATGTTCCACGACACATTTTAGCAAACGTGGACTCCTTACGATATGGAAATTGCCACTTTGGTAACCCCAATCCTCCCCTGCACCCCCCTGCTTCATTTGCTACCTGTTGTAGTGCACATCTCTCACTCATGCCCCATGGTTCCAAGGAAGAAGAGCACAGGTGCATTGCTGCCTGTCTACCCATTGTAACTTATGCCTGCAGTAGATAATTAAAGTATAAATATTTACAAACACTCTCTGGTGAGATGGTCTGCATTCTATCTAAACATTTGATCTGCTTTAAACAGTATCAGGAATGGTTTCAAAAAGTTAATTTTGATGGGTCAGACAACCAAGCCTTCTTGCCCCTTTTTGTTTTAATACCAGTTTTCAGTTGGCAGTTTACCTGTGTCCACTTTTGTCATGCACTTTGGCTCAAAATGTTTTTCTCCACATTTTATTTGATATGTGTGTTGTGGGGTTGGGGGGTTCATGGTTGAGGGGTTAGGCATTTAAGCTAGTGCGGGGATAGCGAAGGGTCCTCCCATTTAAAAAATAGCTGGCAAATACCACATTGACCAAAGGTTTGGGTAGAAAGAACACACACTGAAAATGCAGACGAAAAACAAACATAATTTGACATGTGTTCCAGCCTCACTGCGCCACCAAGGAAAAAGTTGCGGAGACTGCTTTAGTTGCAGAATTATTTAATAGGAACAGAAACAGCCTGACACGTGTTTCGAGCAATCCTTGCTCTTCCTCTGAGGCTGATATAAATTAGGTATGACATGTCATTCAACATATACCAAGATGAATTGAACCGAGCAATGAATTATTTGAGTATAATTAAAGCAAGTGGCATGAGGATGGTGGGACGGGGGAGGGAATCCAAACACCACCCAAAAGTAGTCTCCCATGAGTTACCACAGGTAGACATTAATTGGTTTCCCAATGACCCAAATGCATACATGAAGGTTCAAAGATTGAAACTGCAAAATTATCATACACATACAAAAAATGTTTTTAAAAGAAAGGAAAACCACAAACATTTGTTGAGTAGCTTTTTTATTTAAATACCGTGTATTTGGTGTTTCCCAATTGCAGAGGAGGCATAGTTGAAAAATATCGATCCACAGTGTGAGGAGAGAAAAAGGGAAAAACAGAAAAAACAGCCAGCAAATTCTTCCATTAGAAACTTGTTACTGCAAAATTGTAGGACAAATGTGTAGTTCTTAATTAAATCAGTTAGTGAGTCACGTATAAAGTAAGGCTAAATACCTTGTGTTTGAAAGTCTGGTGAGATTGGTTCATATTATTAGCTGCTTCAACTAGAAGATTTTAAAGATGGAAATGATAAGGGGGCAATTAGAATAGATAGTATTGCCTTATTTGCCGCCGTAGCGGAATGCACAATCTTATATTTACAATTGTAGTGATCCATTTAGACAAGTTATCTGTATAATAGTGCGTACCTTCAGTTCATCGCGAGTGCGGAATACATGTTACTGTTTCCCATTCCGTCAGAGAATACAGATGTGTGAAAAGCAATGGCAATGGAAGCCATTCCGTAATGTTAATAATCCCGATTTGGACAAAGGAAGGGGAAAGATGGACAAGGCGTATATCAGTATTGGTGGACGTCATGCCTGTTTCTAACCATCTATAGTTTTGATGCTTGAAAGAACAGCTGCATGCTGTGCAGGTTCTTTGGGACCGTAGACAATTCTTACCTTTTTCCTTGGTGGCGCAGTGAGGCTGGAACAAATGTCAAATTGTGCTATTCCTGTGGAGTACTAGGGCATTAGTACCCACACCCTCCAGCCACCTTCTGCCTCTCCAGTCCTAACGCACTTGGCAAGCACAGTGTCCAATCAGGCTTCTTTGCCCTACTCTCTTGCTGAAAAACAAACATAGGACCCTTTATCTGAGGACGTTGACTCTGTCTTTTGCCTTTGCAAGGTGTAAAGGAAATACAAACCAACACTTTAAGGACACAATCCAAAACATTGCCACCCTTCTTGCCCACTTAAACGCCCCTGCCCCTTTGCCAGGCAAGTGCCTCTCCCACCTACCTCTAGCCAACACACAACATTCTTCAAATCTCCAATAACTATCCCTGACACACCACAAACCACAACCATCCTGAACTGAACACCACTAATGAATGTAGGCTCATTTATTTATTCTTGCACTTTATTTACTCATCACAGCACTTCTGATGAATAAATATGTGGAAATAAACCAAATAACAAAAGGCACTGCAGCGTGTCTCTGTCAGTCTGTCTGTAATCATAAATGCCAGAGGTCAGACTTGCAGGAAATCAAAAGCGATCACATCGCATGAGATTAGTACACATTACAGGTACAGCAGGAAATCTGTAGACTTCATTATCCCACGGGGGCTGTGGGATAGAACACATCCATTCCATCAAGTAAAATTGGGGCATACAAGCAGCTCCAAAAACTTTAATCTTCACCATCCAATAATAACATGGTTTTGGTACACTTCAACATCTGTCAAGAGACAGATTATGTAAATAACAGCACAGTGCACGTAGAATCCAGCCACCTGCACCATACTATCACAAAACCACAATACAGTAAAGTGACTGACCACGCACCAACTGTCTATAAAACACACTTTCTGTGTGCCATTTCGAAATAGGGGCATCACTTATCAGAATGAAGGCAGCTTGTGGGAAGCCCAGTGACTTGAAAGTGAGAAGGACTGACATGTCCCATGGCAGACTACAACAGTAATATTGAGTAGTACCGATGCGTAAATACTGCAGCATAAGTAGACCATTGATACAGTGGAAATAGTCAAAACCTGCCTGCGAGTTCTGTGCTCTAGGAATGTGTTCTGTACTGTACTGTATGAAATCACAGTAGAAGGGGAGTTTCTTAAATCCTTACAAATGTGGGAAAGTACAATGTCTGAGGGGGGAATGTAATATTCAACTGGTAAAATATCACTGGAGAATGGCAGAAAGATTAGCGGTTGTACCTCACTGCATATGCACTTTACACTACGTCATCCCGGGTATGCAGAGTTCGTCATTTATTAGGTGCAAATCAACAGCTCAATGCAGTAGTAGGCTCTTTGCAAGTGATCAACACATGATTCAAGCTGGGTGGGATGGCACAGTGTGCTCAGCACAACTCCCAATGGATATTTGTAGGCCATTTTATATATAACAGTAGGCCACGTTTTGCCCCTGCCTTTTAGAGTCTTCCTGTAATGGACCCATAATGTATAACTTTCCTTTATTTTTTTATTTTGTTTTGCAATAGCCCACATTCCAATCAATTAGTACCCACAGCAGTTTTCGACACGCTGTATTAGGGGATGCGCATTCCTAAACAAACCAAAGGATGCATTTGCAATTTACGCTTCTGTTTGTAGACAGAAAAGCAACAAGAAAAGAAACAAAATTGTCATTGGTTATCGAGCGGTTCCAAACTAGGGAAATATGTCTTTGTTCCCAGAACCAACCACTTAAAACTCCTTAACACATTTAATTATTATTTTGTTTATTTTTACCTATAGAACATTTAAAAAAAACACTGAAGGCAAAATTAATTGGCTCCTAGTCTGCACCTTTTTTGGAGTTAATCCCTCATACCTCTAAGAAGGAAAAACTATAGAGGGGAGCTGGAGAACAGGCGGTGCCACACTCTACTTGATGCAAGTGTAGAGGAGGAGCCATGTACCCCCCGCCAACTGGCCTGCCCTTCTTACCTATAGAGTGGGAACCAAAGTATGTGGTGCATGTGGAACAGTTGAACCAGCAAAGAGCAAAGCATGGACTCTGTGCAGTACCCATAAGAGTACCAGTACCTAGGAGAATTTGGGAGGCAAGGTACCCATTGAGAAATCCGTACCTGCATGCAAGACAATATGATGGCCATTTGAAAGAGATTCCTGAAGAAGCACATCAGATGAAAGGCAAGAATGAATGGTGACGTCACACAGAAAGGGATGGCGAACACAGACGAGATGCAGAGGCCAGAGAATGCAGATATTCTATAAAGGCATCAAGAAAAGTACCAAGGATAAGTGACATCCTGGGATCAAGGTGAAGAAACATGCCACGGACACAAATGAAGACATTAAGCTAGTTTATACGTGTACAGATGCCACAGAAACACAAGCAGCAAAGTAATCCTGAAAGCTAGCTTTAAGCTTTATAGTAAATAGATCATGGCAAGCGCCAATATATATATGTTTAGGCATATGGACAAATAAAAGATGGATGTTTCTACTACGCATTACAAAGCAGTGCTGAACATGAACAAGAAGGCCACACTTCAGTGTGTCGCAGTTAAAAGCTATTTTAATTACAAATGAATCTCAGCAGAAGGAGTTGGATGAGCCAAGAAGCCAAAATCTTATCAAACAGGAATTGGCTGACATTGGATAGAAATTGTGTGAAGGAACAAGAGGCTCCTGTTTAGAAGGCTTGAGCAAAACTAACGTTTTCAGAGGACTATTAAAAAAATAATATCAAATACACGAAAAGGCTTGATTTCATTGTGTCCAGTCACTTGGAAGGAAGAAATTGGACGATTGAGGTGGTCACACCTACGCACGAGGGCTGGTTGTGCCTTCACTCCTTAAAAATTCTCAGAGCACAATACAAACACAAGGCCAAACTTCAAAGCACTAATTGACACTGGACCATTGAGGAGATGATGGATTGATAAATTAATTGGTGGGAAGCTAGTGTTATAACGAGCCCACCAGCACCTGGACGTTCAGTCTGCATGCTGCTAGACGTAGGTGGAAAAGTACTGACGGGGGTTAGGATCCAACCAATTTTAGAGGACCGTGTAATCTAGGGTCCTATAGTTTGTGTAGCCAATGGAACTTGTGTATTTGGTGACGTTCATAGTGGCCATTTTGAAGGTAGTGCTTAGTTTCCCCACCTGATGTTAAGTACCCTATCACTCTCCTTCACGGTTCTATACTGATATGGAACTTATACTAGATATTGACTTACAGCCAATCACTCCCTCCAATATTTTTTGTAGTTTGCCACGTAGGTAGTGACGCAGGTCAATAAGTCACTGATGACGATGTTATGCAATATAACCTCAGTTTCTACTAAAATGAGTCGAGTAAGAGGACCGAACAAATGCTGATGTTTGTTGTACTCCCTGTTTTATAATATTGTTAATAAAACGTCACCCCTTTTGCCAAACTCCCTGAGTCGTTTTGATTATTGATGTATGAATACAATCTGCATCCCCATCCATCTCCAGGGTATTGCTACTCATTTTAAAGATCTGGGGAACCCAATTCACTTGGTTGTAGAGAGAGGATGGTTTATAAAAAAAAATCCATCGACCGTCGACATAAGTAAACTTTAGGGTCTCGGTAATATCGCACAACCTTTGCCATTCGGCTGACAGGACGTGAAGCTCCCCGTTGATAGTGGTTAGTATAAATGACAAACAATTCCTTGCAAGGAGTGTGTGAAGGTTCCCCTTAGTTTCTATAAAAATCCCCTCCCTTTTCTACGAAGAGTGGAACGGAAAACAGTTTGAAGAGGCGGTAATGGAAGCAGCAATCCCGAGGGTCTGAAGAAGAAAATATACGAATGGTGAGTAGAAACTTAGAAGTGTGGCAAATTAATGCATGCCTAGTAAAATAAAGGAAGGTAACGGAGGGAAGCGGGATAAACATAACGTAAGAGTAAGAGTGTAATAATGTATATATATGGGGATTGAGATATTGACTTTAGTGTGACCGAGCAATATAATAATTAATATTGTGTGAGAGGCCACGATAAAGCGGATACGCCCTATACCTAAGTTTTAAAGAACGTTAGAAGAAATCTTAATCTAAAATCCCATTTGTAGAAAATGGGTCCGATTTAAAATGGACCTAAAGAGATAGATTTAAGTTCCATGAGGAGCAATTTTTAGAGGGTAGGGTGAGTCTTAAAGAAAAAGATCGTAGGAAATGTTATGTGACTGGTCTGTTTGTTTTATGTGGTTTTGGAAGCATGAGGACGTCATAGTTAAAGAAAAAATGTATGATAAACTAAGAGAAGTGCGAAGTTGAGGAAAAGAAAGTGATTGTTTTAATTGTATTTGATGGCTGTGTTTCAGCAAGATTAAAGTAAAACTGTGATTAAACGAGATTGGAGCTTGCAACGAGTGGTGCTCGCTCATATGGTATAATTCTCTTGAAATGTGCCTTAATCCTGTGATCAAAAGCAAACGAGCGTTAAATAAGTTGAGAATAGACAACATGAGAATGGAGGATGTTACTCCATTAATGCATCTTTGCAAGCAGTTACCAAAACATGCACCTAAACTTAGACAGTACAGTGCAGAATGGGTCAAAGGAACCACAGGCAAAATGTTTATGCCGTGGCCACAAGGCGGATCACTATCGAAGGCAGTCTTTCAGCATATGACGACATATTTGCATGCAGCATATACTGGGAAGAAGCTAGACAAGCGCCTAGCGAGATTAGAGCTTTGGAAAATGTATCAACAAGAGAAAGATGAGGAAACTCCCTTAGATTGGATACTTAATGTATGCAAGGAGGGGGGTCAAGAGCCCTCTGGTCCACCCGCCCTGTCTAAAATAGAAGACGAGAGTAAGAAAGACAATGGGTTATACCCATTGAGGGAACTTAAAGCAGTGGCAGGGTATAGCAACCCGGTTTATGAGTCACCTACGCAAAGTAGTGAGGAAGGCCCAGAGAAGAATATTGAGAAAGATGTTATCTCTAAAGTCCAGAGGGACAAGGAGAGACGCGATAAGGAAAGAAGCGATCGAGCAAGTATATCTTTAGATGTAGGTAGAGAGATAAAGAGATGGAATGGAGAAAGAGATAAAACTGATGAGATAGCGCTCTTACAGAACAAATGGATGGGAGGTCAGATTTTGCTTAAACCCGATGGTAAAGGCATGAGGACGTAAGACAAAGGAGAGATTAAGATGAGCAAGATAAAAAAAGACAAAGAAACGGAATAACGATTGAAAGACGAAGGAGCAAAACTAAAAGATAGACAGAGACGAGAGCAGTTCTATCAAGACAAGCAAGCTAAAAACCAAGAGAGAACCTCTGATGAGCAAGAGAGGCTAGAAAGGAAAAGAATGGAAGAGGAAGAGCAGAAGTTAAGAGAAAAAAGAATACAAAGACGAAGGGATTAAGAGATTAAGAGATACGAAGGGCAAATGAAAGAAGGGATATGAAAAAGAAAGAGGAAGATAGAGTGAGAGAGGAAGCTAGAAAGCGAAGAGAATTTGACGATAATATGTAACTGTAAAGAAGACAGAGAGCACCCAATCTCAATTATATAGAGAAGCAAGTAAGAAATCCTGATCCAAAAGTAGCATGGGAAGATATAGAGGAATTCATCCCAGAATAAGAGTCATTACCAGGCCCGTCCAGAGCAAATCTAGAGGACAAGTTTGACTCGAGGAGCATTGAGGAAGCGATCGATAAAGTATACCATGAAATGAGAGCTCAAAAAGAGCCAAAGGGGAAGGGAAAAAATGACAGTTTCGAGAGCACTCAGTTGTATGACACAGAGGAAGCCTCATGTAGTGCGAGACAAAAGGAGCTGTCTTTAGACATACTGACTCTGAATAGAGATGAGGAGGAGAGAAGTTGCACAAAAGAAATGTCAGACGAAGAAAGGGAAGCCTTCCTTGGGGAAGAGAGAGATAACACATGTGGGTCTGAGGGATGTCTTTCTATGGAGAAGGAAATAAGATGGTCGGATTTACTAAGGTGTCAGAGCCATTTCCACAGTCAGAGCGACCTAGGGGACAACTCCATGGTCAGAGGGGGGAGTTGCTGTCTTATATAAGCAGGTTAAGGTTATTGCCAGGTAGACGGCGATGTGGCAATATTGTCCCTGCAGTGGACAGACAAATGATGAGAGATAAGAATGAGTTTGGGGCGTCTCAATTTCCTTTGTTAGAAAAAGGAGGGGCCAGACACCAGTATATACCGTGGCTCCAGATGGACACGGATAATATAAGATAAACTCCCAAGTTTAACTTCTGGCACTGGGCAATGGATGCAGGAATTAGAGAAAATGACTGGAGCAAACACATTGGCTATAGCGGACATTAAAGTTTGTTTAATCACCATACTTTGTGAGAGATCTGATGACGTGCGGACAAGGGCAGGGTACCCTGGTGTGACTACAGTCAGCACTGCTTACGATGGAGCACCTTTCAATAACTCTAGAGCGGCAGTCTCGACAGCGCTTCGAGTACTGAATCTGGACACGTCCGATATGGGAGCTATAAAGACGAAAAGATGAAAGAGGGAGACGATCCGTTGGTTTATATTCCACATTTTCAGGAATCTTGGGTTTTGGAAACGCATGAATCTTGGGGAAAATCTATACCAGTGTTCACATAATATACCAAGGGCTGCCAGAGCCAGTACAGAAGCAGCTCAAGAATTAGTGGGGATAGAGGCTAAACCATGGTCGGAAATTCAGCTGATTATTGCACATTACTGCAGTCTCTTGCAGAAAAAGAATTGCAAAAAAGACGATGCTCGCAAAGGTGACGTGGCAAAGTTAGTGCAGAAAAAACTATCCAAATACGCCATTGAAGGGGCAATGTTGACCAGCGTAGACTGATCAAACTCAAAGCAGACAATGAACATGCCACAAGTGAATAATCAAAGGCAGTTTGATCAAAACGATAATGGATATACTCAACAAGGAAGGGGATTTTGAGGACGAGGTTGGCAATGTTTTCAAGGGAATTGGCAGAATAATCAGGGAAGCTTTTAGAATAACCAAGGTGGGTTTCAGAATATGCAGAATGGTAATCAGAGTATGCAAAATGGGCAGGTTGGGAGACCACCACCCATATGTTGCACGTGTGGAATGACAGGGTACCTTTGTCACACATGTAGAAGTCAAGGTATGGTGAAAAATGGCCAGTTCTTAAGAGGGGGTATGTCAAATCCACCTGCATATTCGCAGCAGAATAGAGATGGATTTGCACAGAATCAAACAGTGCAGCAGCAAGCTCCAAGAGTACAGCAAGGCTTGCAACCACAGCAGGTAGCAGTCACAGCAATTGCCTATGCAGCTTTAGCAAACCACAAACACAGGTCAGTTGATGACTCCTGGAATAGGGTATGTCACTGCCAATGGAGGGAATCATTTTACATATAACGGGATGGGGCTCTAACCACAATATGACAGCTCAGTGGGAGACCTGATGTGTTCAATACTATCCGTGATGCCAAACCCTCATGAGGAACTCAGGGTGGACGTCAATATAGGAGGCAAATGACTTTCATTTTTAGTAGACATAGGTGCAACACACTCATGTATACAAAAGGGAAAATGTTCAATGTCTGGCAATGCCATGGATACTCAGGGGTTCACAGGAGCTACAAGCAGAGTTCCTTTTACTGAAGAATTACCATTTTCTATAGGAGAATTTGACATGAAGGTGCCACTGCTATATTCAAGGCAATCACCTGTCAATATATTGGGACAAGATTTAATGACTATGTTGAATATGACATGTTGAATATGACAATCCTGTTCACTGATGAAGGTATAGTGTGTTCAACACCAGGAATGCATAATGTACGCGTGTGCGAAATGATTATGGCATACGCAGGACAACTAGATATGAGAGCAATTCCATTAGAACCAGAGGTTTTCCAGTATGTAGTACGTATTCTGTTATCGTGGCTTCCAGGCCTAGCTGGCAGAAACATGAGAACACCAGATGAATTTATGTTCCGACCAAGAATACCTATGCTCGAAGTAAAGTGTCAAGTTTTTCACTTAGAGATACAAACAGCCATAGTGCGAGGGGAAATGCTTTGCTTGATGAACATGATGAGGGAGAAAAACAATGGCGCCAGTAATCGCCATCTGGGAGGGTTACAGTTTGACTGACGTCACTGATAAATATCTGTTTGAAGATCATCCATCTGATGACGAAGTAACATTCGAAATGTGCATTACTTATTGGGTAAGAGTAATTAAAAGAGAAGTTCCTCCGAAAATGATGATAGCACAAAAATGTCCCAAGTATTTTGATGAAGATCTGGCGAAAGTCCCAGTTTCATTATGGACCACTGGCCCCTATGACATAGACTTACTAAAGGGGGTTGGAGAAGTGAAGATTAAATTGAAACCCCGTGCAATTTTACCTCCTGCATGACAATATCCTATGTCCCGAGGCAAAAAAGGACATCTGAATGGGTGTACATAAGAAGCGTCCATTCTGATGTCCTTTACAGATCAGACTGCTTTTTTTTTGCTCAAGTGATGAGATGTGCTTGCGCATTTCATTTCTTGATTCCAAATAAAATAAGTTCAGAAACTGGCCCCATGAATATTTTCATTTTTTTAAAAACGTCAATTTTCGTGGGTGTTTTTGCAAAAACTGCAATTTTTGAAATTTTTTGCAAAAATGGCCGTTTTTCGCAGCATTTTGCGGGATCGCAAAATCGCTATAAGCTGGAGGGTCTGATAAGTATGGGGGGTTGTGGCGTCTAGTGCAGGATCTTTGCCAAATAAACCAAATTGTAGAGGCCGAGTTCCCTCTAGTTCCTAACCCGTCCACGATCCTATCTAATATACCTGTTGATGCATGATATTTCATGGTGATTGATTTAAAAAAAAAGGTTTTTTCAATCCCATTGCATAAAGACTCGCAGGATCCGACGTCATTTACGTTCAGACAGACTAGCCTGAAAAGCACTTGTTTACCCCAGGGGTACTATGAGTCCCTATCGATTTTGAATAGAGTCCTTCAAATGGACTTAAGCAATATTGCTTTGGAAAGCGTTGTGTTGCAATATGTAGATGACATTTTAGTTTGCAGCACCTCAGAAGAAGAGTGCAGATGCGATTCTGTGCAGCTGATGATTATACTCGCCGACAAAAGATATTAGGTTGACAAAGAAAAATTACAGTATTGTCAACAATAAATGTTGTACATAGGCCAATTGATTTTGCATGAAGGGAAAAAGGTTACTCCTGAAAGATCTGAGGCTATTTTGAAAACAGACAAGCCACACACAATAAAAAAACATGCAGAGATTTTTGGGATTATGTAACTACATCAGAGCATGAGTCTTTGACTACAGTTCAATTATAACAGGCCCTAAAGAAAGCACAGGCCATGCAAGAAAGAATTGTGTGGACTGAGGAGATGAAAGAAGGGTTTGACGATTTGAAAAAAGCAATTTGCACGGCTCCTGTTTTAGGGATTCCCAATTATGCTGAAGAATTCTTCTTGTTTTCACATACAGATGGCACTGTTAAGGCAGCAGTCCTTACACAGAGAACCACGTTGGGGTACAAGTCCCTTGCATATTACAGTGGAATTTTAGACCCACTGATGAGAGGTAATTTTCCGTGCGAACAAAGTTTAGCAGCCGCTGAGCTCGCCATAGAGAAGGCTGCAAGCATAGTGATGGGTTGTTCCATGACATTATTTGTTGAGCACGCACTATTTGCCATTTTAGATAAACCATAGCCATAATGGTACTACATGTATTTAAAATGGTAACACCTGCAAAATAGTGTGAAAGCAGTGCCTGGCAAATGCCTACCTAATACCTATACACAGGCCAAATCTGTTGGCTTTGACCATGATGGATTTTGACAGTACTTCTGTGCAAATACACGCATACTATTGCTGTTTTTAAACCATTAACTCTGTCTGGCAGGCACTTAAAGTACATCATTTGATAAAGATAGTTCAAAGAGATCTCAGGAGGATGTATTTTGGGTGGAGAGGGGCAGGTGCTGGGTGGTAAGGACCATCATAAGTAGCATAGGCATGGGAAGGCAATGGGTGTGTACATAACCAAACTACACACAAAAGCTGTGTTTTCCTCCTCACATCACATCTCTTTCCTAGATGTACTCCAACACAATAGTTTCAGTTAATAGGTGGTGGTTAACCACCACCTAATAGCAAAATTTTTAAATACTAAGTTATTAAACAACAGATATCTTTTTAACACTACTGCCATCAACAGCAAAAGTAATCAACAAATCCTATATACATATGGTTCTCTTAGAATGCCTGTGTATTGGGAACTGAACATGTGCACAGCCCTCCATACTCTGAGACCCAGTTACAGTTCTTGAAAAGGAAGACACTTGGACCTTAATGGAGTGCTTGAGATCACATCAATTATATCCTTGCATCCAAAACCTGAGAGTGTCCGAATCAGTAATTATGCATCAGTAGTACAAACATGTGTTTGCAAGGGTGAGTGTTGTGAGCAATTAAATGAACAGCAAACCCACTGTGCATTATGTTCTCAGTGATTCAAACATGCAACACTTTTATCACAGGCACATTTGTCAGACATAATGATCTGTAACCATTCGTATGTTTTCAAAATGTTCTTTTTAATTGCTTTGATGCACCTGACAACACGACTCTTGCCCACATATAAAGACACAGAGACAAAGAGGTACACAGGGAGAGAGAAAGAGAGAGAGAGAGAGAGGGAGAGAGAGAGAGAGAGAGAGGCAGAGAGAGAGAGAGAGAGAGAGAGAGAGAGAGAGAGACAGAAATCATGGCAGCAAAGACTGAGCGATAGCAAAAGAGAGAGAGCGAAAGAGGGAGAGACAACAACAGCTCTATGTTTCATATGTACAGCTAGTGTACTATCATATACTATTTACTGTGAGCTGGTATACATACATTTACGCTTTCTCATTTAGAACACTCACAGGTAGTTGCCCTCACATCAACATGTTCTTGTAACTCGGATCATAAAAAATGAAGCATAATTGCGGATAGCTTGTCCTCCAGTTATGATCAAAACTGAAATATCTTTTCTGTCCTTGTACTTATTCAGTCTTCGTAAAACATTTCCATTTCCGAATGTATGCCTTTTCACATTTAGTAAACACATCATTTAAGTTCTGCAAGAAAACCTAAATGTCCATTTGGAAAAATACAAGACAATCCATTTCTGTAGTCATGCCCTGTCTTAAAAAAATGCAGGAAAACTTAAACTACTTGCATCTTTTTTAAACATACATTTTACAATCTATTCAGGAGGAAGAGGGGGCACTGTGTATGAGCAAAGAAATGGTTATTGCAGAATGTACCTAGAATGTATCATGCAACGCCCTTTATAAGATACAACATTTTGTTTCAGAAACCTCAAGCACATTTTCATACGATCATCTCGAAGGTCTGCACTGTAGGAGCAACATTCCCGACGTGCCTAGAGTTTGTCCTGGACATCATCATTTTAGCCAATTACTGATGAGTGTATTTGTTGAATATGTGGTCACTTATCATGGTGCAGAATTTCACCTTTGAAATGTATATTTTCCAGCTCCTTGATAAACTAAAAAAGTCGGCAGAGATCTTGACAAAAAAGGACGACGACTACTACAGGGAGAATATTGAAGGCCTAGCGACCAGACTAAGATGGGAGACCTCGCTGGAGAACTGGTACCAGGCAAGTATATGCCAGTAAGGATGTCTATGCATTTAGCTTATACAGTGGCATAGAGCTCGCTTATTCCTGACTAATTCTTTTTTTTATTGTAGAACTGCCGTTAGAATTAGCGTAAAGCCATTGTTCAAACCCAATCCAAATCTCAAATTTACCTCCATGCATGGTTACCATAGCTCTTATTTCCGAGTGTGTGGCAGAGAAAAGCACAGCTGCAAGGTTGATAGAAGAGCTTCCCCCGGCAGTATAGCTCAGCGTCAACGTGCTCGCCTTGGAAACAAGATGACACGAAGCAACACAGGTTCGATCCACGGGTCCGTGCTTAGAAACCTCTGGGTGTTAAGCATTATAAATACGCAACTAAGAGACATATTCCTGTAAAAGCGCCTTGATGCCCCTGGGCTGTGTGAGCGCTTTAAAAATGCAAATAAAAAAAATAAATGATAGAAGAGCTTCACTTTCTTAAACAGTCTTCATGGCGCCTCATTGTGAGTTCACCAGAAGAGAATAATCTCGCAACCCGACACGTTAGGGAGAAAAGAACTCACAATCTGGCCTTTAACTAGTGCACACGTAACTGGATACTGACTGGACTTTGAAATCCATATTGTGGAATTTTGATTGGCATGCTCTTTTCATGACTTAAAAATGAACACATGTGGGATACGGTGGAGGAGGAAAGCCTGGCAGCAGGACCATAAACCTACTTTAGTGCAGTAGAGATTCAAAGGGCGGAAGGGGGCTTGGTATTGGGATGAGGACTTCAGTCCAGTGATTTACTCTTTCAGTTTTGTTCCACCTCTGTGGTCATTGCTGCCACCTGCAGCATGTTGTAGCTTGGCACTCTCTGGGGCAAAGAGGGGCCCCTCACTGATATTCAGGTTAAGTAATTCAAAAGAGAAATTCTGATGCATAGAGCAGGTGTGAACTTGAAGTTGAAAGCTCATTGGACAGTGGCCCCCCAAAAGATCCATGGAAGCTGGAAAAGGAAAGGGGCAGGAATAAGACACATCCATGAAGGGCAGATTTCACCTTTCACCTACTACAATGCCTAAAAGACGCTTTTCTGACACTATTATCAGGTGGAAGGGCATGCCTTCTATCCCCGTCGACATTAGGGTGTATGTTAGGCCATACTTGGATTGTGAGCTGTAATCGGGCAGATTTGCCCCTCGCTTGCCTACAGATTAACTTCCAGGCCTCACCCGCTGCATCAAGGACCCTGTTGTTTCACTTATTAGACCATATCTAGCAGAAGTTTGTTTTCCAATACTTTATTAGCACCCCGGGCGGCAGGAGCAACCAATTAGATTGCTTGGATCATGGAATGAATCCCACGATCCAAGCCCGTGATCCAAGCAACCTGACAGCTGCTTCCCCTGCCCCACCATCTTCCCTCCATCCTCCCTTCCCTTTAATATTAGTTTAGCCCCAATTCTCCTCCCTAGCCCCAGTTACCTGTTTACTGTAACGTCGCAGGCCGCCACCGCCGCAGCTTCACTCTGTCTGCCTGCTGCGGCTGACATGAAAATGGAAGAAGGGCGCTGCATGGAACCGCACCATTCAACTCTGCGGTGGCCATCTTATATAAGTATTTTCTTTCAATGAACGGTATGCCACAAGGCGTCCAGGTCATTGAATGAAAATACTTTGTTCTTAGCAACCGCGACCCCAGATGTGAAAACCGTGGTGCAAATAGCAATAATCACCTGTTCCAAGCACTGGAACGGGTAAAAACAGCAGCATGGACCCTCATTTTAAGGCCCTCGCTAAGCTCTGGCCTTTAACTCTGGCCCCTGGCCATTATCACCCCTTCCAGCCCTTGAAATGGGTAATTATTAGTTAATTAACAGAAACACCTCTATTAACCAGCACCTTCCCGGGTAATAAATATTAGCATTTCTGTAAATAAAATGCTGGATAACTAAGTTTAAAAGTCTA
Source organism: Ambystoma mexicanum (assembly GCF_040938575.1). Lineage (NCBI taxonomy): Eukaryota > Metazoa > Chordata > Amphibia > Caudata > Ambystomatidae > Ambystoma > Ambystoma mexicanum. The sequence goes on along the minus strand of NC_090931.1, from coordinate 1,004,884,499 downwards.
ATGGCAAAACAGTCTGGAAGTTATAGAGTGCTGCGTAAGAGCTATTGGGCCTGATTTACAAAGCCTGTGTCAATGGGATTGCGCCATTGTAAAATGCTTCTGTAAATCAGGCCCATTAGGTCTGGAATAATGTTCTATTTTTTTCTCTGCTTCCAGTTCTTAGCTGGTTTACTTTGTTATCTGGCACCATTGATTGCTCCATTTGGTGACACATAATACATTTTCTAATTTAGTAAGAGCGCAGTCACTGTTCCACTGGTTTAATATGGAACACCATATGAAATCTAAGGCCTTCTGACTCACATTCCTGTGCGTATTGATGTCTCTCTATTACATGTCCACAAAGGAACTGTGATCTAGCTCTGGGAAAATACAGGTGGTCCAAAAAATAGGAGTGGCCTGAGAGGCGCGAGGATTCGCAGTGAGAGGTCTCACACTTTGACACCATCCTTGACTACAAAATCATGACTGCAAAAACTATGCCGAATTCAAGAGGACCTTTAAAGTGCCACTGCTTCTTGCTGCCTTGGTATTAGCTACTGTGTTAAGATTGGCACCAATCATGAGCTTCATTTCTCAGTTCGGTCATGATAGGTGTAAGCACTCACGCCCTTGGCCACGTCTCGCAGGCCTAGTAGTGTTTCTTATTGGTTTCTCTAAATCACATAATGTTCCGCTACAAGGTGTTCACTAAACCTTTTTACAACATGCAATTTTATGTGTTAATATTTTGCCATCTTGGCAGATTTTTGCTCAATAATTGAATTCTACACAAAGGTTATGTTTCCATACGTACAATATGCTAGTTGGCCTCAACTACATCAATATGATGGTGAACATCAATAAACAACCTTTAAAATAAATCTGTGGTATTTCTGAAATACTTCTGGCGGTATTCCAGGATTAGTACAGTGTTAGCACTGGCAATGGTGCTAACACTGAATTGGGTGGACTTTGAGACCTACCACTGGCGGTGGTGGCAAATTCCTTCAGTGGTATTTCTACAAAAAAATACATCCAACTTGTAACGATCCCTTTGGTTCGAGAACTATATTCTCTGTATGGGATCTCTGAGCATTTTGTGGTGCTTCTGATGGAATTGCCGTTTGGGGCCTTTCCCCAGAGGAAATTTCATTTTTTCGAAATTTCGTTTTATAAAAAACGAAATCATGGCCAGAAAAGTTGTTTCTTGTCCCTTTAAATTTCGTTTTTCCCCCAAAACGAAATTTCAATGAAAAACAATATGTTCACTGCAAAAAAAAATGGAAATGCCAAAAGTGCACCAGAAAAGGTAGAAGATCACTGTTACTCTGCCAAGATTCTCACTGACCCCTGTTAGCAACCACACAAAGCAGACTTTAATGCAATTCTATATACCATATGCTTTGCTGCATACCTGACATTGTAATCCATTAAAATAATAAACATACAAATGTATTGACAAGAAATATGGGGCTGTAAGAGATTTGTTTGGGTTATATCTAGTATTGTGTGGTATTCTTCTATCGTGGTATCTTGTGGTAGTTTGTTATGGTGGTATACTTATAGTGGTGAGTCTAATTTCCGAATACTGCCTAATATTTCACGATGGTCACCAACAGTAAACAAATACTGGACTAAATACACTCTGAATAAATGGCTCATGCCCTCCTGTGATGTTTTATCTACAAGATCACTGTTATATGCCCTTTTGGCTGTATATATATATATATATGTATATATATATATATATATATATATATTATATATAAAGCATGCAAATGCGAAAACAAAACATTCATTCAGCCTCTCTTTTTTACTGTGATTAACTTTGCTTTGAGATTTCTTAGCACACGTTCTAACTCTCTAGGCACGACAAACTAATGAGACTGAAATGCAGAAAAAATACCATGAGACTAAATTACCTTTTGAATTTATATTTTTGTCATAAAATTGAAATATGAGTGACACGTGCACCCACATTGTAATTCACAACATAAGCACAGTTTTTCCTGCAATGGATTTCAATGCTCTGTCTGCAGTAATCTGCAAAGCTCTGCCAAATCAACCTTGACTTTGGCAGTATGAATACACTTTGACTTGCAGCAAAACGTAGAGAAATACAAACACAGTTTTACATGCATGTTTAACTTCTCATTGTAATGCAGTGCCTACAAATGAACTGAATTATCTAATCTGTGCTAAATAGTATTCACTTCACACGTACCGCAATTAACCTCAGAATTACCTAGGTTAAGCTGGCAATATTCCCCGAGTTAGCTTGGCAGTGACCCAGGTTAATTCATAGATAAGGTCGCTCGAGACTTTGCAGCTCTTCTAAAGATTGCCAACCCAGGAGAGAGACAGCCTCAGCCCAGTAGACAGTCAGCCCAGGAACCAGCCTTCTGCTCCCTTCGTCAGTGAGTGCAAGAATGGCTCACCTACTCTGCCTCAAACCCTTTTCATAAAACCCCCTATCATTCAAAAGCACCTCCCTTTGACAAGATCATCACACTAAAACATCACGTCATTTCCTCTGTTCCTTTCACATTGTACTAACTGCATTGCTGAAGAGAAAATGATACATCTTTATTGCACTTCCTGCTCCAATACAATGGGATATATTTAGGAACAGACCTTCACATTCCTCAGTTTACAACACAGATTCAGCCTGCACGTTTAAATCGTTTCTCTTTTCCATTTCCAGAGCATCATGTGTTTTGCTCGATCTGCATCCAACTTATATTATGGACTAATTTGCACTAAATGTTATTATAAGAATCAGTTACATTTAAATGAGGTTGGGTTAATTAGTATATTAGTTTCATGTTAGTATTATTTTTTTTAATGCAACTCAGGCCATTAAAATAGCACCATGAAGCAAAGTGATAATTTTCCAGTATGTGTTCTGTGCATTTGCATCTATTCAGATTCAACCGGAGACTCTTACTCTTGAGTCCATCTATGAGTCCCACACCTTCACCCTATTTACAATTCAAACCTCCCCTTACATGTGAATGATGAAATCCGGAGTCTGGATGTTAAAATGTGGAGCCTACATTCTTCCTACAGGGCGTTGTAAATCATTCCCATCAATAATTGCAAGGGTGCACTGCCTATGCAGTCACCCTCTGCCAATTATATCTTTATAGTTTCACAGTTAAACCACTTGTCATCTTGGTACATTAGAAGTCTGTCGATCATTCCCATAGAATGTTAGAAGCCTCAGGGCCTGAGTTTCAAAGCACTTTGAAATGGGATTTCTCCATTGTAAAATGCATTTATAAATGAGGCCCTTAATCTTTGTCGATGGCTGGGGGTGTCCCATACCATTCAGATGGGATATCTATTACGCCAGAGCTTGAAAGGTGTCATTATCATTGTTCTCTGCATGCCGATTCACAGCCATCACCCTTTTTAATCTTGATTGTATCTAAACATAACACATTATTGTGATGATGGATTTTTACTTAGGCTGTGCTGCTTTTAAGTTTTATGTTTCTTTTTTTTCTCTTCAATTTAGTTCGTCTCTACTATCATAGAACTCCATCATTTCCAGGTGTTGCTATTTGCTAACATAATTCCCGACTTTTTCTCTAACTTCCCTTACATTCCAGTCAAAGGCCTGATTTTCTAAAACATTTTACATAAACATATCTTTTTGAACTTTGCCTGTAATTATAGTGCCAATTTCATAACCCGTTTCACATAACCCATTATGTGTTTGACCCCAGCGGCGTTGCTAGCTGGAGTTTGGGGGGCTATAGCCCCGGGTTTTTTATTGTAGCCCCGGATAGAACCTCACAGGCTACAACCGAAAGGCTAGAGACCCCTGAGTCCCGACAGTCCTGACATTAGTGTAGCCCTGGAACTTCTCCAGACCTAGCAACACCCCGGTGTGACTCATTCTCTTACCTACCTGCTCTCTTTGTATCTGTCTCTTTGCCTAGATCCCTCTACCTCCCTCTTTCTTTTCGCTTCTCTTTCTCTCTCGTTCATGCTGTATTTGTCTCTCTTTGAGTCACTCTCTCTTTCTCTCTCATCGTTTATCCCCATTGTTCTCATTCTATTGCTTTCTTTCTTACTCTCTTTACCTCAACTCCCTCCTTCCATGCAAAGTTAATACCTCTGAATCTCTAAATGTAGGAGGAAGATATTATTGTCCTGTTAGGGGGAAAAAGGGCTTACCTGAAAGATCTTGCCATCTAGATTTGCAAAGTCTGACTGAAAGAATTTTCTATTGCTTATCTAAAGTTTCTTATCTAAAGATATCCGTTTTTATTTTTTTAACAACTGGTCTTTCTTTTACTTGAAGTCTGAGGAAGATATACCTCATGCACAGAACTTTGAGTGAAGGCGCATTCAGATCTGCTAAATCCATCAGACTTTCAATACAAAAATATGAGTTATTGAAAAAAGAAATATATTGGTTCAAATTTTGCAAGATCCCAGAGCTAATCTATCACCTTACCTTGACACTGCAATTTACGAACAACGACAAAATAATTCTTCTTAAGGACATCTTTACTCACCTTGGTAGCTTGGCATATGCTAGTGACATTTGTACAAAGCCCTCTGGTGAGGGCTGCGTAAAAATTCTAACCTGATGTTGAAACAGTGTCTGACCCAAAAGGAAAGACGAGGCTCTTCAATGGTAGATTTAGCAGAGCAGTCAGGCTTAGCTTCAGGCGCGAGGATGCACAGGCTTAAAGGCTTAAAGGGATGCACAGATATTACCATTAGTCACCCAAAATAATAAACCAGAGTGGTAGACTGAAAAATATATAATTTTCTTATAAGGTCAAGCATACAATATTTACAATATTTATCCTACTGAAAATAAGTACTCTTGCTCACTTTTTATCTAAAATTGCAAGTCGCATACCTGGTAGCAGACTCCATGCATATAGGCTTTTCGATGTGAGTTAAGAGTAGAACCCTAGAAAATATTGCACACAGTAATTACCATAATGTTCAGGATACAAGGGCATGGCATAGAAATTAAGTACACATGTCCTACAATACTCTATATATATATAGTACAGTAATGGCACTTAGAAGTAGTAAACAGGGAAACACAAAGTCTAACACAGCCAAGAAGGCCACCAAAGCCCAGAATATATTTTAATAAGACAGTTCTTATGCCCACAAGGGCACATTACACTTACATGGAGGGAAACAACAGCAACACTCAATGATATATTGTATATCCTGGGCAGGAGTGCAATAAATAGATTTAAAAATCACTAATATTGCAATGCTTGCTGAAGAGCTCAAGAAACCATAAAGGGCTGCTACAAAAATGCCACCGTCCATGTAAATACCTTGAAGGGTCACTTATGTGAGTTCCAGTGTTGAGAAAAGTGTCTTTAGGCTGACCTGCTGCTATGAAGAATACCATGTAGCCCAAAGAAAGCAATCAATATAAGGGGACCACATTGGACACATAGAAGAAGAGATCCATTTGAGGGTTTGAGGATTCAGACCTCACTTCAAACCAAGGGGAAATGCAGTTTAAGGGGTCATGAGGAACATTATGACCACAGACCACAGAACATGGACATCTTCAATAACCCACCAAGCCAAAGCCCAGAGGTAAGTTCGTAAAGTGTTGGTTCATGCAAACACTGTCTTTGGAGAGCAGAAGACCACAGTAAGTAGACACTTGTTTGCAGGGCAAAATGAAGGATTCAGTCACTAAGGGACTTTATCCTCTCACCAGATCCACCATCCAGAAGCTAAATCAGTGATGGAGATAGCTTCAGGAGGATGGAAGAAAAAGCACAGTGAAACTCCCTGTGACTCAGCAGGCAGAAATGGATGCCACAGCAGCAAATATGGGCCCTGCAGCAGAACACCATTGGTGGTGAGACAGGACATCACAGAGAAGCAGATTTCATGGTGTGTTGGACTTCCAGGCAGCGGAAGCTCCAAACACAAGGCAGGAGATCCTAGTGGTAAACGGTGGCAAACTGTGACAAAATGGCCGAGAAAACTGTCACAAGTTGGAGGACCTGGGCTAAGCAGGTGTGGGTGGAGGGCCAGCATCAGGAGGATGAACACCCAGGGAGGATGTCTAGCAGTCATAAATGCAACCTGGAGCACTGGCAAGAGGCACCAGTCCCACCAGTATTGCAAGACTGGGTTTCAGAATTAGCTACAATGGTTTCCAGTGCCAAAATCCTCCATCAGGTAAGCCAACCTCCTCATTTCCGTGATAATCTTCACCCTACAAGAGACGCCTACCCTCTTGCATGATGCTGTCATGATATATGTACTCCCGTTCATTTGAAGATCAAACTTAGCAAGCCCACACTAAAAAACCTGTCTTTGCACCTTTAAAGGGTCCAATAATGAATGCAGGGTCAATCACTGACCACCCCCTTGATATCTCTGACCTCATCATAGCTGGCTTCTCACAACGTATACTTTGCCCTACATACTCCAAAGGCTGAATCCAAGACTGGTTAGCTGACTCAAACTGTAACATTGGAAACACCTTCAATCAGCCCTGCCCTTGGAGTGATCACAATATTGTCTTATTCCCCATACCAGTGTCAAACATCCAGCCAACTGTGGCTCAGCCCCTTCTGACTACAACAAAGCAAAACACCCGAAACATAACCAAAACCAGTATCCTGCGACTGTTGGACGAGTCATCCACCTCACAGCATCATGTTAACGACCCTGCTGCCTTGGTAGCCGTGTACAATCTAACCCTCACATCGGCTATCAACACGGTGGCTCCCTTCACTCAACGCAAAGCCAAATCTGCCTCACATCTCAATGCCTGGTTCTCCGCTCCCCTTAAAGGCCTCTGGCTATTAAAATGTAAAACTCAAACCAAATGGAAGAACAACCCCTCTGAACCTAATAAATCTGGTTTCACCAACACAGCAAGTATTTACAAAAAGGCAGTCCTTCAAAGTGGATACAAGAAATTCTAACACTAAATCTAGCACCAGTGAGCTCTATGCGATTGGTGCGAGCTTAAATCCCCTGAGCCGCTGGCAACAAACTGCACTTGGACAGTACCTGGTGCTCCAACATCCAAAATGCCATGCTACACAAAATTGATATGCTCTGGAAAAAAGATCCTTACACAAAGAAACTCCTTGAGCAGTGCCCACCCAGACTCCTCTGCCATTGGGCCCCAGGCCACCCAACAAAATCTACCATTATTCGACTTCAAACCAGTCTCAGAACAACTGAAGTTATTCAGATCATCAAAGGCCTCAAACCTTCCTGCTGCCATGGCTATATCTGCCCATCCGCTGTCATAAAGGACTCCTCTGAACCAGCTGTACCTTAATTGCCTCACTCATTAATGCCTCGTTCTCCACTTCTCCTCTTGCACCGTGCATACCAGTTTAATTTGTATTTGTATTTATTTTATTTGTATAGCGCAGACCAGGCCCGGAGGCTACCGGGCGCATTCCTTAAGGCAATGGTTACATAAGTTGCATACAGTGATGATATATCAAACAATAAATATGGCATAGAAATAGACATAGGTAGGTAGTACAACGATACATGGAAGGTCAAGTAATACTTCCTTACATATGTTATTACAACACGTTTTAGAATGAAGCTTAGGCATTGGAGGAGGCGAGCCAACATTTGGCTCTATGTTTGAAAAGGTTGAAGGAGGGGAGGTTTCTGATAGTCAAGGGGACAGTATTCCACAGTTTGGCTGCCAGGACTGGGAAGCTAGAACCACCAGCTGTTTGGAGCTTGTATCTAGGTATCAGTAGGCTCTGATTCAGGGTAGATATAAGTGAGCGAGCTGGAGTGTACAGCGTGAATCGTGAGGAGAGATAAGTGGGGGCCAGATTGTTCATGCATTTGTAGGTAAGGGCAAGCGATTTTAGTGAGATCCTTTGGGTGACTGACAACCAATGAAGGTTCTTCCTGGTATCCGAAATGTGTGCAGATCTGGGGATATTGAGGGCTGCCCTGATGGCGTTATTTTGTATGATTTGGAGCTTATCTAGGTTACACTGATTAGTGCCCTGGTACAATGCATTGCAATAGTCAAGTTTAGACATGACCAGGGTCCTAGCCAGGGCAGTGCAGTTGTGCGAGGAGAGGAAAGGGCGACATGCTGTGATCAACTTGCAGGTATAGGCGGCGGCGGCTGCAACTGCATTGGTTTGTCTGTGAAGGGAGAGGGTGGAGTCGAGGTAGAATCCAAGTGTTTTTGTGTCTTTGGAGACTTTTGTTATATTTCCATCGATGTTAAAGGAACTGAACATAGGGTTCAGCTTGTTTAGTCTTTGCTGATTACCTAGGATGAGGAGCTCTGTCTTGTCATCATTGAGACAGAGCTCATGTTGGGCCATCCAAGTTTGAATGACATGGTAAACATCATTCAAGGCTTTGAGTCTAATGTGTAATCGTCCGTGATGGGGATGAGTATCTGGGTGTCATCAGCATAATTTGTGTAGGTAACACCCAGATAGTCAAGCACATCAAATAAGGGTTTAGTGAATACATTGTAAAGGGTAGGGGATACACACGATCCTTGGGGGACTCCGCACGGGACTGGTGCAGGGTCAGCCGCAGAGGTGGGCGAGAATACCCTCATCTGTCTGTTATCCAGGAAGGATTGAATCCAGTTTGTGGCCATGTCGGAGAAGTGAGCTGCAGTTTTCAGGTGGTGACAGAGGATTTGGTGATTAACCAGATCAAAGGCAGCAGATAAGTCTAATAGTAGTAGCAGGGCTAGTTTACCTTTGTCTTTGAGATCCTCAATTTGGGTCTTGAGATCGAGGAGGGCTGTCTCCGTACCGTGCTTCGGTCTGAAGCCGGATTGTCTCGTGCCTAGTAGGTTGTTTGATTCCAGATAGTTCTGTATCTGAAGATAGGCTGCTCTATCTAAGATCTTTAGCAGAAAAGGGACCGTTGTGATGGGTCTGTAATTGGTTGGAACCTCTGGGTCTAAGGTGGGTTTTTTTAGGAGAGGGATAACCCAAGCATCCTTTAGGTTATTGGGGACCACTCCCGATTGAAAGGAGGCGTTGATGAAAGAGGTTATAAAAGGAGCGAGGTCATGAGCCGACTCCTTAATGATCGGGGCTGGACAGGTGTCCCCTTGGCAATTTGAGGGTTTTAAATTGCAGATGATTTTTTCAACCTCCAGAACGGTGAGTGGTGTGAAGCTGAACAGCACCGGGGAGTCGAGGGTTGTTATTTTAGGTGGCCTTGTATTGCTAAATATAGGGGTGTGGAGGGTATTTTGTTTGGCGTTGATTTTGGATTGTAAGGTGGATATTTTGTTGAGAAGGGCATTTTGTATATTGTTGCACCAGGTGCTGTCCTTGGTGCAAGTGTCCGGGGCAAGTGAGGGAGATTCTAGCTCTTTAAGGATTTTGAATAATTCCCTAGTGTTCGATTCTGCCTGGGATATTCGTGTGTTGTATGTCACCTTTTTGGCTTGTAATATGGCCTCCTTGTAATTAAGAGAGGTGATTAGAAGGGAGGCTTTATTAGCAGCACTGGGATGGCTTTTCCAAAGGGCTTCAGCTTTGCGCTTTTCTTTGCGCAGCGCATTGAGCTGCGGGGTGAACCAGGTGTTCAGGTGGGACTGTTGTTTGGCTTTACGGATTTTTAGTGGAGCTAGGCTCTCAATGGCATTGGTCATTAGGCTGTTATAAGTGTCTACTAGGACAGTGGGGTCCTCATCCTTCTGCTGTGCAGCAAGAGTGTTCAAGCAAGGGAGGATCAGAGGAAGCAATTTCTCCCTGGTGATATCTTTTTTATTTCTGGTAGGTGTAGCGGGGGCTATGGTAGGTAAGGGCTGGGGGTTGGTGGCTGGCAGGAGGAAGGTAATAACATGATGGTCCGACCAGGCGCATGCATCATTAGAGGTGACATTGGTGTTACAGTTAAGGTTGGCTAGCCAGTCGAGCGTTCTTCCTTTGATGTGTGTGGGATCACGAATACGCTGCTGGAAGCCTAGGTTGGAGAGGGTGGTGTCTACTTCAGTAGCCATGTGGTCCTTGGTATCTGAGAGACCTAGGTTAAGGTCTCCTAGTAGCAGTATCTGAGAGTTGGGCTTGGTGTTAGTCGACAAGGTGGATGCAACCTCATCTGTGAATGAACCCAATGGGCCTGGAGGTCTGTATATAAGGTGGAGTGTTGCTGTATTGGTAGGAGAGAGTGATAGTTTCACTGAGAGAGATTCTGCAGAACTAAGTTGTATGAGGGTAACAGCTCTCATAACGATTTTGTTGCTGTGAATAAAAGCGACTCCACCTCCTTTCGACAAGTTGGAATGGCGGTCATTTCTGATGATGGTATAACCCTTGGGTAGGGATAGAGCGAGGAGTGGACCAGAGGCGTCATGTAACCAGGTTTCGGTAATAGCTAGGAAGTCAAGGTTCTGGACCGTGATGAGGTCAGCGATGTCAAGGGTGTGCACCGTGAGGGATCTAGCATTGATAAGGGCTCCCTTGAGTGCTGCAATGGGTAAGGTGGATGGTGGAGGGCTAGGCGTTGCGGTAGGGATGGGAAGTGGAAGGGCAGTGCGATTGTGCAAAATACAAGGTGGTCTAGGCAGTCTAGTTCTAAGTCTGCTATTCCTTTGTTGTAAGGTACATGGGATGTTTGGGGTGGGTTTGGTAGCAAAGTGCTTGAGCCAGAGGGCTGGGTCATTGAGGTAAGGGTTCGATAGAGGCTCAGGATGGTAGAGCATGATTGATGGGCGAATAAGTAAGGTCTTAGTTTTACTTGTGCGGTGGCTGGCGGCAGTGCAGGCTGATAGTCCTAGGAGGACTATGAATACAAGGTCAATGCTGGCACAGGTTCTTAGCTGCATGTCGCAGCTTGTATTTCTCAGGGTACAGAGGATATAACTATATGGGTTCAGTACAAAGGGTATAGAGGAGCCAGCAGCAGTGTAACTCAGGTCAATAGGCACAGTACAGGGACATCTGGATGCGAAATGGCGCAATTAGGCGGCTAGCAGCAGTGCAGAGCAGGTCAATAAGCACAGTACAAGGACATCTGGATGCGAAATGGCACAATGAGGCAGCTAACAACAGTGCAAATCAGGTGAGTAGGCACAGTACAGGGACATCTAGGTTCAAGATGGCGCAATTAGGCAGCTAGCAGCAGTGCAAATCAGGTCAATAGGCGCAGTATAGGGACATCTAGATTCAAAATGGCGCAATTAAGCAGCCAGCAGCAGTGCAAAACAGGTCAATAAGCACAGTACAAGGACATCTAGATGCGAAATGGCACAATTAGGCAGCTAACAACAGTGCAAATCAGGTAAGTAGGCACAGTACAGGGACATCTAGGTTCAAAATGGCGCAATTAGGCAGCCAGCAACAGTGCACCACAGTTTACTAGGCACAGTATAAAGGCATCTAGATACAAAATGGCATTAGACAGGCATTACAGGATATACTTGTAAATAAGGGGGATGTAAAGAAAGGTCTAAAGGAGAGGTGCACGTAAGGGATGCACAGGGTTCAGCCGTGGGTGTAAAGGAACTGGTCCATAATAGTTGTAGCTGTGGGTAAGTGACAAGTGTGTCCAACAAGGTGATTTGGGAGGTGAAGTGCTAGGTATCCAATCGGCACGTTATAGGCATGGGCAGCACACACATGTGCAGCCGTGCGGGGTGGCAACGTTGGCTTACCTGGAGCAGAAAGGGCAGAGTTCCTGGCCCCTGGCTCCTGTGGCTCCAAACAGGCACCCAACAGGCCTTAGTATGGCCTTGGTGTTGGCCGCCGGCGTATCCGCCTGCCGGCGGATGCACAGATGTAAAAAGAGGCGACCTCAGCCTCGTTTCGGCACCGCGATGCGCCCGGCATTGGGAGGTCAGGCAGGCCTTGGGACCGGGTCAGGCAGGCCTCTCAGGATCTCTGCGTCGGCGCTGGCTGCTTGGAGGCGGCTTCAGGGAGGGGGAGAGGGCTCCTGCCCTCTTCCCTAGGCAGATAGAACGGAGTGGGGGCACAGGCACCCAACAGGCCTTATTATGGCCTTGGTGTTGGCCGCCGGCGTATCCGCCTGCCGGCGGATGCACAGATGTAAAAAGAGGCGGCCTCAGCCTCGTTTCGGCGCCGCGATGCGCTCGTCATTGGGAGGTCAGGCAGGCCTCGGGACCGGGTCAGGCAGGCCTCTCAGGATCTCTGCGTCGGCGCTGGCTGCTTGGAGGCGGCTTCAGGGAGGGGGAGAGGGCTCCTGCCCTCTTCCCTAGGCAGATAGAATGGAGTGGGGGCACAGGCACCCAACAGGCCTTAGTATGGCCTTGGTGTTGGCCGCCGGCGTATCCGCCTGCCGGCGGATGCACAGATGTAAAAAGAGGCGGCCTCAGCCTCGTTTCGGCGCCGCGATGCGCCCGGCATTGGGAGGACAGGCAGGCCTTGGGACCGGGTCAGGCAGGCCTCTCAGGATCTCTGCGTCAGCGCTGGCTGCTTGGATGCGGCTTCAAGGAGGGGGAGAGGGCTCCTGCCCTCTTCCCTAGGCAGATAGAACGGAGTAGGGGCAGAGAAAGGATGCCTGGGACCTGCCCCTTTTTTAAAAAATCAACACAAGACACGTTTCGCCTTAAAATCCTGGATGGCGTGGCTTACCTACTGATCCAGCCATACCTAGAACCCAATAACCTTCTAGGTGTGATGGGAACACTGTGTAGTGCTACTTGATTTATATTAGAATAGATATGAGTCAGATGACTGACTAGATTTATACCAGCACTTTTAAATTGCACTTTTAAATTGCACTTACTTAGAAATTGTATTGAATTATTTTTAAGGAAAGACGTTTTTAGAAATTGTGTAAAGTAAATGCTTATGTAGATGTAAATCTTTTAAACTATAAATCTTACATGTACTAGACATACTACTATCAGGAAAGTGCAGCTCGAACACTGCATTTGTTCTGTATTGTGTGTATATAAGCTGATCTGTACTGGACTACAACTCCCATGAGAGTTGAAGTTTTTGTTGGCATTTCTTCTCCAACAGGCCCGACAGCACCGGTGTGACAACATCAAGCCAGTTTGTGGCGGTCCGTAGCGTACGTATGTACGCAGAGAACTTTAGTTCTCGTCCATCTGAGAAGTTATTGACTACTGACGCCTTGCTATAATATTTACCACTGGCTTATCTGGCATATGCAGTTTTAATTTCCATATATTATAATGACCTAGACTTATTCTAGAGATATATTGCTATCACTTAGAGATACCAATCAAGGCACCATGTTGCTCCGTACATTGAATAAAATAAGAGGGGTCAATATTATGTTGGAATTACCTAAAATTATGAGGGATGAAACCAATACAACTAATAAACTAGCTTTAATCAATGCTAGGTCAGCAAGTAAAAATGCTGCTGTCATAAATGATTATAACCCACAATATCGACTTATTCATGATCACTGAGACTTTGTTTACCCCCACATGTTTGTTGTATCTCCATTTCTTGGTACTAGATAAGTACCTGATAAAATGGCTTAATAGAAAACTACAACAGGGAGGCCTAGTTGCCATTATATATAAAGATACTATAGAGATTCAACATTTCCATACATTGAGCTGGGATAGCGCTTCCCAATTACGCAATTAAACTAATTCTGTGTTACCGACCCCCCCAGATCGGCCACTGCCTTCCTGGACACCATGGATGCATGTTTAACGGTTGAAGCTAGTACCCAGTCGAAGATTATTATTTTAGGAGATCTAAATATTTGGTGTAATGAGCCTGATAATAATGAATGTAAACACATAAATGACATTTTGGATTCACATAATCTTTGTATCCTCTGTAATCTTCCCAGACCTTCAAGTGGATGCTGTTTAGATCCGATTCTTTCATGAGGGATTAATCTACACGGTGTAGATATTGAACCGTTGAGTTGGTCAGAACCTTTTAATGGTCCGATTTACAAGGACCAAAGAACTGAATACTGTTAGAAGTAAAATATTATCTATTTCAGAACCTCGTCGCCAAAAGAAAGATCTGGATCGTATCTCTGATATCGATCTTCTGAGTCACATACCTAAAACATATGATGGTGAAGTGGGTGTGGATACGTACGCAACACTGATGCGAGAACTACAAGCAAATTGTGATACTATTTCACCAGTAAAAAGTTTAAAAATGCCATTTAGGAAAAGTAATCAGTGGTTTGATGACAAACTGAAGTGCTGTCAGACTTTATATAGGAAAATTGAAAAAAGTGGCTCATGACTGGAGCCACAACAGAGCACTTAATAGCCAAGTCGGCTCTAAGTTCTCCAACCCTGGCTGTATAAACTCCAGCATGCCCCATCCCAGAAGAGGGCTAATGATTTGAACATCTTTTTTCTCAGTAAAATTGAGCAGATCAGAATAAATATCGATGGTCAAATGAATATGACTCCTTTTTTAATTGAGTCAGATCTAACAGTAGAAAAAAGATACATCCACCAGAGTTTAATTTCACACCGGTAGGAAGAGAAACGATCGGAGAATTACTCTCTCACCTTAAGCCTACAAATATCACATGCAGTCCAATCCCAGCGTATTTGGTGAAACAACGTGTACAGGCACTGAGTAAACCCATTCAGATGTTTGTAAATGCCTCACTAGGCCAAGTCTTTGTTCCAGAGGAGCTAAAGAAAATCATATCTAACATCTCTGTTAAAAAAAACTACTTTGGATCATAAGGTCCTGGCCAACTACCTCCCTTTTGCATGGCTATTATGGACAACAATAATTATTGAGAAAGTTTTAACTATACAACTTCAATATCATCTGGAAGCTAGCAATATTTTAGATCCACACCAGTCTGGCTTTAGGCCAGGGCATGGTTCAGAGACCGCTTTACTAAAGGTCTGGGATGATCTACTAGAAAATGCTGATGAGGGAGATATCAGCATGCTAGTCATGCTTGACTTATCGGCAGCTTTCGACACTGTGGACTATAATATACCTAGCTCTAGGCTAACCTCTGCGGTACAGGTATCAGAAAAAGCAATGAAATGGTTTAATTAATTTCTCACTAACCGATTCCAACAAGTTAAGACAGGCCCATATGTTTCTGAAATGCTGACAGTACCCTGTGGAGTAGTGCAGGGGTCATCATTGTCACCTTACTATTTAATCTATTCATTTGCCCACTGTTAAAAATATTTGCAGAGTTTGATCTTCCGTATGATTCCCATTTGGATGATACCCATATCTATGTCAGCTTAAGGAAACTGTTGAAGGCAACAGAGAGCATCTTGAACAGTGTGGAAAGAATACAACTGTGAATGCTTGAAAATAAACTTCAGTTGAATCCAATCAAGACGGAAATCATTATATTTGGCTCAAAAAGGAAACTGGCAAATATGTTTCCAATACTTCCTTGTCCAACACTCTTTAGAACTGCCACCAAATGTACTGATTCTGTGCAGATCTAGGATGCATCTGGCAATCCAATTTGGATTGCAACTTGCAGGTGAACCAGATTAGTAAATCTGTATACTTTCAAAAACTCTAAACCCATTCTCCCCTTGATATCTGAGCATGACCAACCGGCGGTGGTAGGCATTCTTGTCAACGCCAGACTGGATTACTGCAATGTGCTTTTGGTAGGCAGTCCAAAATATCTGCGACACTTGCAGTGGCCCAGATTTCGGCAATATGCTGGATTTTTTTCCCTACATTGGAAATCGCGAGTTTCTGAATTCCACAAAAGCCTTCACTGGCTGCCGGTCCAGCAGTAGATTCAATTCAAGTTATTGTGTGTTGTTTTTAGATGCATTTGTGGCCTGGCGCCACCATACCTCACATCAAAAATTAAGATCCATTATCTCACACGCTGCTTGAGTTCCATGGACCAAGGTTTTCTGTTGATCCCACCCACAAAAACACTTCTTTGGGGTGACAGCCGTTTCTCGGTAGCTGGCCCTCGTGCCTGGAACACACTTCCACCTCATCTACAACATATTGAATTCCTGATTACCTTCAGGAAGCAACTGAAAACATATTTGTTCATTTAAATCTGAATAGCCTCTGCTCTATATTGTTCTACCTTCTTTGGACAAGATCTGTGTCTAGAAATATAAATTCAAATTTAGGTATGTGGCAATCGGGATTCGGACCAGACTATTGTACTCAATCTGCCTGGCTGGATTTAAAAAAACAATTGGGTTAGATCAAAGGTGCCAGCAACACAGCCCTCCTCCTGATGTTCGACCTGTTCGCAGCCTTTGACATTGTGGACCACCAAATTCTGTGTCATCACCTTGCCTCAGCAGCTCACTTCTCCCCTGAAACTATTTCCTAGATTGCCTTCTTTCATTCTGATAGATCCATGAGAGTGTTCTCAGCTTATGCTGCAGCCCTCCTACCCCTGTCATTTGTGGTGTCCCTCAAGGATCTTGTGTCTCCCCTATCTTCTACAACATTTTAACTAAACCGCTTTTTGACCTGCTGGATGACTGTGGTATTTCCTATACCAACTACACAGACAACGCACAAATCCTTCTCCCTCTCACTACAATCTGTGGCACCAAGTCAACCCTTTGCACTCAGTCTACCAAACCATCCCGGTCTATGTGGCCTCCCACCTTCTTTGCTTCAATGATGACTAGACTTAAATTATCCTGGTTGGCTCTCAAATCTCACTTGACAAACTTGTTCAAGCCTACAAATCTTTTACCATCAAGGGTATCACCATCCATATATCCTGAAATGTTAAGCCTTTGTGAGTGTACCTAGATGAGACTCTTTCCTTAACAAGGCGGTTCAATGCCATCGCCTCTTCGGCGGCACACACTACTAAATTAATAAATGCCTGCAGACCCTTTCTAACTACTGATAGTTGCCTCACGCTTGCCGAGGCTCTTATTGGCTCTAAATTGGATTGTTCCAATGCCTTATTTGCAGGCACATTCACGCTCAACATTAAGAAACTTCAGATCATCCAAAACAATCGCTCAGGGCTGCACTAAATATCCCAAGGTGCGAGCATATTTCAGTTGCCAGAAGAAGTGCGCACTGGCTACCTATTCGAGACCATATCATCTTCAAAGCTCTAGCCATCACTCTCAAATGCCTTTCAAACACTGCCTCTAGGTAGCTTTCTCAGAAAATATAAAAGCACAATCCTCAAGACCTACCTGATCACCCTACTCTCACCACATTTTCATTCCAAGATTCAGGTGAAAAAGATCTACGGGATTGAGCTCCCCTGTCATTGCCTCCAAAACTGGAATGCGCCACCTCTGACTTTTGGATCTGAACAATCTTATTGGACCTTCTGAAAACTTCTTAAGAGATTACTCTTCTCTCTGAGCTCACCCATTGTCTGAACCAGCCACTGTGTGTGGGATGTATTGACCCACTTTTGCACTGCTATGCTGCATCACTCTGTTATGATGGTGCCAGAAACAGCAAAATGGCCGCAAGACCCTTGTGTGTGCCAAAACCCCTGAAAATCGTGCTTTTCCACACACAAAAAGATGGCTGCCCAATCTGCCATGCATGTTGTCGGTGGTGGAACAGAGCTCTCACTACTGAAATGTGTCACTGGGCTCTACAACAATTGAAAGTGGAGTGCAGAAGGAAAAAGCAGTGCTTTGCTAAATGAAACTCCAAGATTGCTTTAAATCTCTTTTTGTTTGCTGCTGAAACTTCAGAATGCTGGTACAAACCCACTTTAAAAAAATTCAGAAATTTTACTGGGTGCTACAATTCACTTAGTTATGAAATCATTGTGAACTTAAAATATCCTGAAAGGCTGAAAGCCTAGGGAGATTTTCACAGCAAAAGTGGCCTGCCTGTGGATCTGTCAAAAATCTCTGTGCAGCAGGGGGCTACTGTGATGACAGCTGTCAGGGGCCTGCCTGATAAAACTTTAACATGTATAAACTGAAAATCAAATGTTTGCAATCTAAGAGGCCTGTTACTGATAGTAACCCATATTGTAATTGTTTGATCCCATGGTTTAAAATCTTGAATGAGAATTCTAGCTTTATTTGATACAACAAGTGTGTTTTGTGCTAAGGAAAAGGCCACCGAATTTAACAATTAATTTAAACCTGGCTGAAGCTGCAGAACTTAAATAACAGGTTTTTCTCAAAGAAAGAAGGTCTTTCCCCCCAGCAGGAAATCACAGAGAAGTGTTAATTACAGGGTAGGAAAGAACCTGGTCTACAGAGGCAAAAGGAACAATGACAAGCTGCAGCTCAGGAAATTCAAAGTGTGAAGACAGTCGTAAATGGCCTCTGCAAGGAACAAACATGGGAGATGGCTCCTGGGCTTCCAGGGAGAGACCAAGGAGTGGAGCCAAACAACCATTTGTTGCTTAACATGGACAAAGAATGTATTTCAAAAAAGACAGTTTGAATTGTGAAAAATATAAAAATAACAGAGTCGTTAATGTAATTTCTGGCTGCATGGGTGAAGAGGCACCAGAACTGTGTGACATGTTCTGGACAGCAATGGAAAGAAATGTTCTTTTACACAAAATGTATTTCCGCTAGTATTGTGAAACTTTATACACGTATTCCCATGTTAAACACGCACACTTGTAGGGCAAAGTTCTGTGAAAAGCGGAGACAAGATCCCACAGCTATGGGTTTTGAGGAATAGCTGCTATGTAAAATATGTGATCTGTATATGTGATTTGTATAGAGGTTGCACATGTGGAAATATGTATTTTGCCAAATGTAGATTTTGTGTTCCAGGGGCTAAGGGTGGATTCTCAGCCTCATAAAATTGCATCATAAAGATGACACTCTGTTTCTCTCCTCCTATCAAGGCAGAGAGTAGACTCTGACCCAATCACCTTTCAAAGGGGCAAGCTTTGGCTAAACCATCCCACACACCCCCTTTATGATGTCATTTCATAGCATAAATAGAGACAGCTCACCACACATAAAGACAGACAGATTTACTTACTATCCTGATGCTGGCAGAGCACCCTGCTGCTGAACTCTACATCTTCATAGTTCCAGACTCCACAAACATGGCAAAAGCAAAGGGCATATTGCATAGCTGAACCATTCTCAGCTAGGCCTCAAATTCCAGAACAGAACCCCACAAGCCTAAGGTGAAGCATCATAATACAGCCGGGCTGTGCTGTTACTGCTTGCCTGCTGAAGTGAAATATCCTCACAAACAAGAAGGGCAGATCTGATCCAGTCCTGTGCCGTGCTGTGACCAGAGTGCCTTGCTGACCCTGTCCATTCCTGTGCTGTGACCAGAACGTCATGCTGATCCTGACCAATCCAATGTGCCAAGCTGTCTTTCCTAAACCAGATCCAATTCCCTGACCAGAACTGCTGGTCCCATTTAAAAACGTATCCAGTGAGTATAAATAGGAAGAATTGTGTCACTAGCATATGTACTTTGCATAGTCTTATCCCTATCTTAGACCAATCCTATCTTGGATTCAGAACCTGTATTGTTAGGAGTATCTTTGCAATGTCTGAGACCTGTCTCCAAACCATCCTATTTTTCTCCGAACTAGTATTGTTAAAACTATCTATGCGCTGATCCTTTTCTCATCTGAAGAAGGCGAGTTTCCTTAGCAGGCAGTCACCCTGATCGAGTGACTGTGTTCATGTGGGGTATTCGTTTTGTTCATAGTCATCCTCTAGTGTAAGAAACTCATTTGTCAATTTTAAAAGCACATTCCTGTTTTCCATTCTTTCACCTATCTCGAAAAACGACCTTCACTAAAACGTCTGTAGCTCCCTCAGTTTTTGTGATAGTTTTTGTGATAGAAACAAAATTTCAACTTCTGCTTGTAACTAACATCCACAGCTTTCCATCGCACCCAAAATTCCAATTCAATGCGATTCTCCCGTTATTGTGAATTTCGCGCAGTGAAAAGTTTGCCACGAATTTTCGTGTTTGGGAAATTTTTACACGTGTAAAAAAGCTTTTAATTGCTTCCAACTTGAATTTTAAGATTTCAAATGTTTTCTTGGGATTAAATCATTGCTTGTGTTTGTGTGCAACTATCCAAAGTGGCTCCCATAAGAATTTATAACAATTTCAGCAATTTTGACCATATCTGGTGTTTTTGCCTAGTCTATCCTAAAGATAACTTTAAAAGCCATTATGGCAGCTTGACAGTCAATCCCGTTTTCTCTTGTGTTTGAAAGGGGGAAAGTGGGATTGATATTCTGTTTGAATTCTGCCATTCCTGAATACCTGCTCTCTCCTCCTATCTCTTTACATTGTCTATTGGGGGTTGAGGGGTGTGCAGGGGAAACCTCTAAACACAGTGCTATCTGATCTGAACCCACAGAAAAGTATTTCTGTGCTGAATTGTTTTGCTCACTACTTGTGTATTAAAGTTATTATTCAGTGTTACCCCACCCCATTGGTGATTGTTGTGTACCTCTTAAGACATATTGTGATTACATTTTAAATACATAAATAAATATTTACCTTTGCAAACCAGCCTGATTCCTGGTTCTGTTTGACTGGGGGGGAGGAGGGGTTCCAGAAGATGGGCATGATATGAGGGGTATATCGTTCAGAATAAAGAACTTTTAGACAAAAATAAATAAGGATTTCAGTTGTGCAGTACATGCTAGGCGTTAACTTGGGTGTGTGCCGGATTGAAATCACTTACAAGTGTATATGTTCTAATCTACATGGTGTTTGAACTGCTACCACTGTCTGTAACCAGCACCTTCATGCCTCTGGGTTTAGTGATCTTAATAAATGCAAACATAACTAAATACATCTTCCAAAGATCCAGCACAGTGTAGGAACATGGCTTTCCCTGTATGTGCATTTACACACAGAGTCTGGTTCCTGTCAACCCATCAATCCGATTAAGAGATTACAAAAAAGGTTTTTGATGATTGCCCAATCAGGTTGGCACCAAAAACTTCCAAACACCAAGCCTCACCCCCACAGGAAGTATAGTGGCAGGCCAAGAGCCTGTAACTTGCCTTGACCATTTCAAATCACTAGAGAGTATGTCATATTGGCCTCACAAAGCTATTTTAGGCCCACCTCATTGTTCAATTGTACTAAGAGAGCTCCTAAAGTAAAAAGGATGAGAATAGGATTTTATTTTAAAGAAACATCAGTACTTTTATTGCTACCAGACATATACATTGGGATACCATTGCAGTAAATTAGCTTGCATCACGGTAAAGCTGAAATAAAACAAAAGCTGCAACCAGCCTATCCCCAAGACCAATGTAAGGTCATATAATCAGACTTGGGCACACCCAGACCTGGGAGCCTTATAGACAACTCCAAACCATATACTCTTAAGTAGTGAAAAGGGGATGTAGTAGAAGTGGGACTGTAGCAGAAGTCGCTCTGACCACCAAAACGAATTGGAAACCCAAAAGAATAAATGGGGTAAAGTCAAAATGATTAGGGCGTCTAATAATATGAGATTAGTGACACCCAAAGTGGAATTCTATCCTAAAAGTACTCTTGACTCACCTTAGTAACTTGGTACTCTTGAATAGGGTTGACTATATATGAAGCCATTAAAGTGCTCAAGAACATAGCACCCATACAAATAAGTTAACCCAAAAAATAAGAAGAATGCATGACTAGACACTACTCTTGGCACAATCAGTCAAACATCGGGAGAGATCAAATATTTATGAGTTACCAATTTCTACTTCTGCTGGAAAAAATGTAACGAAGCAGGCACGCTGAGGCACGCTGAGATGGGGATAATTTCTTACTCAGACTTTAATCAAAACTAAAGTATATTAGCCTTTGTTGCTACCATGGCCCTTTATCATAAGGATATCTGGCATTTAAAATGTTCACAGGAAATTATTTTAGCGTTTGTACTTTATGTATTATTTTATAGGTATTTATTTGGGATACAGGATAGTGCTTCTATGAGAACCATTACGAGGGTCATTTTATGATGGGCGGAGTGAAATATGAAAGCACAAACAAATGCTGTGTCATGCTTGTTTGCTTTCATTTTGCAATCCATCTAATTTCTGTCCACTTCCTAAGTGTAGGAGGTGCACAAAATGGAGATTGCATCTCTTCTGTGCTATGCTGCACCACCTTTGAAGAGCACTTTGTTTTATGCCCTCATGATATTTCCTGTGTAATCCACCTCGGGTTTGCACCTGCTCTAGACTAGGCCCCTTCCATGGGAATCCATTCGAAAACACTATCTGCAAAGCATAATTTGCAGGCAGCATTTACTTTTTTTTAAATGAAGATTATGAGTAAAGGGTAGTGATGAGTTTACCCAGTTTTACTCTTTACTTTTGTAATCCACCTTGCTGATGTTGAAATTGCACACCTAAGTGTGGTTTAAGGCGTCCCCTGCATGCAATTAGCATTTGTATCAAAATGACTCCTGTAAAATACAAACAACGCACAAAGGAGTTTCCCAAATTTGGCTACATTACATTGCTATAGCGTACGCTCGTATGATCACGTGTAGGAGGAGACACATTGATACACTGAATACCCTCAACATGGGCATCGTTTTCCTGTATACATATTATGTACATTTTACACTGGTCCAAAACATGCGCCCATCCATTTTTTACGATTCTTGCTTCTTGCTAAATACAGAACAGAAAGGGTTGGCCCAAATCCACATTCATATCACGTAAAGATTTTGGCACTAGGGTGAGCGGATTACGGAATTTGCTGACCATCTATATTCTGAAACTGAGCAAACTGGCTTCCGTTCAAACTTTATCCCTTTGTCTTTCACTTGTGCCATCTTTCCCTTTTGAGCAATGAGACACAGGGGTTGATTCATGGAATTATTTGCGCCAAAAAACAGAGATTTGTGCGCCATTCTGCCCGCAAATCCCTGTATAAAAAGTGGGGATTTGCGGGCATAATGGTGCACAAATCCTCGTTTTTCAGTGCAAATAATTCCACGAATCAGCCTCAAAATATATATGTGTTGTTCTTCTTTGCCAAAGTAGCACAAATAATGAAACACGCTTAGCTCACCTGTATTTGTTCCATCAGTGAATTGGTCTTTTCATAGGGACTTGGTTACATTTTAGAGCAAAATCCTAACTTTTGCTTCACCTCGCTTTGGCCGCTTCAGAGCACCATTTGTCAAAGCAAAAGGTAGGCAGAAAAAGTAGGCTGAACAGAGTTGAGCAAGACTTTGGATCCTTACACAGCAGAGAATTGATACGTTTTTATTGTGCGTCTGAATTTCCTACTAACTCCCACAGGGCCAGCTGTTTTTCTAAGAAACGAGCTGTGGGTAGATCTCCGTCTTCGGCTGGGGCCTCACTCTGGAACAATCTCCCTGCCACTCTAAAACTTGAGGAGAACCACCTCTGGTTCCCGAAGCACCTCAAGAGCTTCCTCTTTTCTTCTGCCTTCTCTCCTCCTCTCCCCTGTTGATCTGTTCTGTATTGGCATCGTGCACCTGGTCTCCCTCTGTCTTTAGGGCCCAGGTACCTGCTCACCCTGCCACCCACCTGCTCTGCCTCCGGGCAATCCCATGCACTTGGGTCTGTATCTGTAAGCCTACAGTACCCCCCTTTTTCTTTTTCTGCACTTATTCAGACACACCCTGCCTGTTGCCTTATTCCTAGCACTTGCCACTTGCTGGCTGCACTACTAGTTTGTTGCCTTTGTTATTTATTTATGTATTCATGTTTTATTTATTTACTTATTTTAATTTTTGTTTAGCACTTTTCACCTCTCCCCCCTCCCTTACATTTACTTCTCTCTCACTCCCATGCACTTGCACGTTCTCAATGTCACTGGGGCTAGTGAGATTGTTGGTTTTGTTCTCCATTGTTCCCCTCCCTTACCTCATCGCAGTCTGAAACACTTGTGTACAAGCGCGATACAAATAAAATATCAATATCAATACCGTAAAATGTTTGACTTTCTGAAGACACATTTTTAAGTTTACATCCCTGTCAGGAAGTCTTTCTTTCGTTTCCTGCTCCCTATTAAAAAGTCAAATACAAGAACGAAATATATCATTTACATTCCATTAGTAAGGTCTTTTGATCAGATTTACTAATATTTCTAGGAAGGTTTATTGGTTTTCCTCCATTTGCATCTTTTTTAGGGCAAATGAGGGCACATTTTGCAGCTTAAAACCCATTGGGCATATTGGTCCCATTTAAAGGTAATTTTAAGTATAAGATTTAAAGATAATTTTACAAAGTGTTGCCAGTCTTTTTCCCACGGCATTGTTGAGAACATTAGAGGCGAATGGTGATTTTGAAGATACATATACTCAAGGTATCGATTCAAAAGAATGATTATCTAAGGCAAGTCTAAATGGAGATTATGCTTGAAAGCTAAAACTTGTTAGTAGTCAGTGTTTGAAAATGACAGTTATTACGTAAAATAATAGCAAATACTAGTTAAAATATGAAATGTAAAAGTGATGGAACAAAGCTTTAACTTACAAAGTCCCACAGAATTCTTTGTCAGATGGCGCAGTGTGAAATGATTTGTAAAACGAAAGCCACAGTTTGGTGTGTTCACAAAATGAAGAAAAAGACAATTTGTATTTGCATTTGCTGAAGGAAGAGTATGCCTGGAGTGTGGGTCTTTACAATTCTGAAGATTATCCTGGGGTTAGAATAGCACTGTTTGATGTTTAATCTTCATGTTTGCTGGATGGTTTAGTGGGGCGGGGTAATTTGACATGTAAATGCACTGATTCTTGAATGTCTTCTACTTAATTCAATGCTTTATTGTTCTGATGGCAGGATAAGCATAACGCTCTCTGCATCCAACAATCTATTATATGCCAAACATGCTATTATTTTTTAAATATATAAAGTTGTTAGAAAGAAATTATAATTGGTGTTTTAGTTCATGCTATCCATACAATTAATGTATGTATTGCTCCATAAAATGTAACAGCTTTGTCACAGATTCCCCAAGAATCCAACACAGGATTGAAGTCAATTTTCAAAGGTTTTATCCAACCCTTAATTGAATGACTAGTAAGGTCAAAAAACACAAAAGGTTGTTTTGCATGGAAAATATTAACCCTTTTTATTTTATTTTCATATATTGTAAAATGACTCAGTGGAATTGTTTCTGGTGTATTAGGGATGCTAGATTCTCATTTAGCATCTCAGATATGTCAGACTGTGTTACACTTGTAGATGATGATCAAGAAGGTAAATTCCCTAGATTTCCTGAAGCTCATAAGAGATTGCATGTACTTGATGTTTAAATGTCTTTATGGACATGTATAGTTCTATTGTACCAGATTTCTGAAGATCATAACCATATGTGCATGATACACGATATAACAAAATAGAAACCACTGATTGTTTGTTATTATTTTAGATACAATTAAAATTACTTTGTATTTTAGAGTATTCAAGAACTGGAAAAGGAGAGGATACAACTTCTGTGCAATATCCTCAAGCGATATAACGAGCATGTTTCTAATTTTGGACAAACGCTGGCAATGGTATGCAATGTTTATTTGTCTTTGTATAATTTGATCCTGTTACATAGTAAGGTTGCAAAAGGGATGCTGCTTCCTCTGATTTACAATACAATGTGGATCTAACAGAAAAAATTGATCTAATTTAGAAACTAATTATGGATATGTAGCTCTTTATCTGTCTCCCGGTTCAGGCTGACAGGCATATGCCACCTTTTGGACAGAGAAGAATTATTAGTACCCGGCTAGAGTCAAGCAGAATGCAACACGCATTCTGATTTGCTCTCGCCAGGTTGTTACCGGGCTGAGAATCCCTCGATTCTCGGCCAGGGTCCCAGCCTCCTTGTCCACGGCAGGGTGCGTGGCAGCCCCTCAGCCAATGAGGAGGCTTGAAGCGGGGCCATCCCCGCTCTGAGCCTCCCCACGGCTGAGAGGCTGCCTTCGCCCCCCTGCCGGGGGACTCAAGTAAGGCTTCTTTTTGTTTTCCCTCCCCTTTCCTCCCTCCTCCCTGCCCTCCCCACACAACTTACCATCTTTCTCCTTTGTCCTCGGTGGGGGACAATGGCAGCCTCCAGCCATGTGGAGGGTTGGAGCGGGGCCATCCCTGCTCCGCGCCTCCACACGGCTGGAGGCTTCCATCATCCCCCGCCAGGGACAAAGGTAGTTTTTTTTTTGTTGATTTTTTTTCTCTCCCCTCCCTCCCTACCTCCTACCCTTCCGCCCTCTCAACCACACTTACCTTCTTCTCCTTTTTTTTCATGAGCGGACGCGCTGTAAACACTTCCGTTCCCAGCACGTTCGCACATGATGGCCACCATGGAAAGGGAAAACGGACTGCGTTTTCCCTTTCCCAGTGGCCATTTTCTTGGTCGTTTTTTGTTTGTTTGTCCCGAAACAGTGCAGTGTTTCCGGACAGAAAAAAATACTTTTAGTGCCCCAGTCACGCAGATATTGCGGGCCAGGGTACTAAAAGCAATATGACCCGAGCGCCGGCGGCATTATTGACTCAGGTAATGCCCTGGGGCCTTCGTTAAGGCCCTCGCTTCGCTCTGGCCTATAACTATCGGCCCTGGGGCATTAGCTGAGTTGGTAATGCCCGCTGCTCGGGTCATATTACTTAAATAAGAGCTTAAACATGACATACCAGTAATGTATGTGGTGAATAGGAGGACCTTGTGCCTTCCCCCATGAACCGAAGAGACGGACGCCGGATGCAGTTTTAAGTCATCTTTTAGTACATGTTCTGAAGACAGGCTGAAAGGCACATTGATCTCCTAACATCATCTGCCTTTTATACTCGTTTAAGGCTGATACAACATTACATATGATTGCACAATACATACTGATTGGTCCCTGCAGCCAAAAGCAAAGCCCTACATGTCTATTGCTGGCTGGCTTAACTGTCATTCACCAAGCCCACATGACTTCATTTTGGCAAGCATGATTTGACTGGCACATAATCTGATAGCTTGCGTGAGACTCCACCGGAACTGATTATACATCCTTAGATGTCTCTAAAGGACCAGCCTCTTATCTGATTGCCGAGATCTGCAACTTCACTTGGCAGGCTATACTGTGCTTTTCCTGCCAAGAAATTCTAAATATACACCCTAGACATTCTTTTTTACAGTGGACCGACAATGCTAATGAACTGCTGCCAAAGAATATTCCAGGTAAAAAATGAGTCCGCCCTCCTGACACCTGGACCTGAAGCCATTTTGTTTCTGCATCCATCTTAGAATCTATCCCAGTCTAGATAATCAGCCATTATCATTAGCCAGAAAAACCTACTTTTGTACATAACTATTTTCATATTCAGTTCTCAGACTACATGTTTGATATTCATGATGTACATGTAATACCTGAGACACCCTCCACTGCTTGGGGCATTTTGACCCTACAAAATATATGTCACCCTATATGTACCTTTTTGTCTTAAACAGAACCATAATTATGATTTTTGTAATACTTATAATACTGGAACGATTGATCATCCTGGCATGTTACCTGTATTCAGTTTGAAGGGTAGGGGGGTGTTTAGGTCCTTGTCTACAATGGTATAATTAACTAAGGTGCTTGTGGCTGTCCAAAGGACTACCAACTACTAATATAATAGGGATTTCTCTTCTGCCCAAGTTATGCATCCTAGGAGTTCATTTTGACAAACACTTAATGGACTTAATCAGTTCTGATTCTCCCCCATTTTCCTTGTGCCATTATTCCTAAAGCAGAATTTTGTCTTGGACAAGCGATGCATGGAATTCTGGAGGTTGTTCCAGCCTTTATTAAATCATTATCCAGTGCTTTCCAATGTAATTGATGTACATCTTTGTTTAGAGATGTTCAGCCTATGGGAACAAACTATCTGCAGACATTTTTTTATTTCTTTGTTTTCATTGCTTAAAGCACAGACCTAGCTCGAGAGCAGCAAAGTGCTGTACAGAGTGTGGGTAGCTGGAATTTGGGCTGTTATCTTTTAATAGTAGCGCAGTACTGTGAGGTTTGTGTGTCAGTATGTGTATCCACTGAAATTAGTCCTTGGTCAGGTGTGGTTGAAGGAGTCATGTTTTCAGAGATTTGTGAAATTGGGGAATTGTGGGGGCATTCTTGTCATGCACCCAGAAGGTGGGTGCATGACAAGAGAAGGATTGTTTGTGGATGCTCTCTTTGCGGACAAGTAATAATTCAAGCCGGTTGGTTGATTTGCTGTGCAATGAGTGTGTGCCACATATCTGGTTTAGCAGATTCCAGGTACAGTGGTGTGCTACTCGTGATACATGCAGTCTTGATCAATATCCTGGCTTGGAGTGGAAGCCAATGTAGTTCGCGTAGGATGGGGGTCATTTGGTCAATTTCCAGGAGCCAAATGAGCAGCTGGGAGCCCTGTCAGGAGATCATTTCCCTCATCATTGTGCATGATCACAAGGGCCTGCACTATGGTCCGTAGCAGGATGAAGGGTTTGATTTTTTGAAGGGTAGAGATTCTGAGCTGGTATATTTGGGCCTTATTGGCTATGTGTTTCTGGAATGACAGACTGCTGTCAATGGTGAAGCCTAAGGATTTTGCAGAGTTTCAGAGTTGTAGAACAAATCCTTCTAGGTGCATATCATTATACCATTGTTGGACAAGTTTTCTTTAAGCGGGCAAACCGATGAGGATGAAATCAGTCTTGGATGGGTTTAGTTTGAGGTAGGCAGTCGACATCCAGGACTGGATGATGGCTAGGTAATTGCAGAGAATGATGTCCTGCTCGCTATTTACTCTCATTTACAACTGAGTATCATCTGCATATTGGTAAATAGCTATATTGGGATCTTTGAGGAGAGTGCCCAGAGGCTCCATGTAAAGGTAAAAAAAATTGGTGAGAGGATGGGGCCTTTGGGGACTCCACAGGAGACCTGGAGTCAGTTAGTATGCAACAAGTTCATCTGGACAGCCTGGAGTCTACCTGAGAGGTAGGTGGTAAACCAATTCAGGACAGTGCCACAGAATCCCATCCTGTGAGCAAAGAGGCAGAGAAGGATGCATCCAAGAGGTCAAGGATACGAGGAGGCATGATTCGCCCTTATCCATGATTTGGAGAGCATCATCCACCACCTGGCTGTCACAATGCAACACTTGGGGT
Source organism: Ambystoma mexicanum (assembly GCF_040938575.1). Taxonomy (NCBI): domain Eukaryota; kingdom Metazoa; phylum Chordata; class Amphibia; order Caudata; family Ambystomatidae; genus Ambystoma; species Ambystoma mexicanum. Next base: position 1,004,855,544 of record NC_090931.1, on the reverse strand, counting down.
GGAACCCTGACTGATAGCCATTTAGGAGTTGGAGTTGTTCAATTTTGGCAAGTAGGCATGTAGCCCCGCCTCTTTCCAAGATTTTGCCAATACATGGGAGGTTCCTAGTGGGCCTGTGGATAGCCAGGTCATCTGGGTCTAGGGTTGTTTTTTTCAAAAGAGGTCATATGAGACCAGTCCTCAGGGTGTCCAGGAATTATCCTTCTGTGAGGGCGGAATTAATAATGATGAGGAGCGCATTTAGCGCTGGGCCCGTCAATTGTTTAATGGTGGAGGCTGGAATGATATCATCAGAGTTAGAATTAGGTTTGAGGGACGCAATAATTTTTAGGCGAGCCGGGGGGAAAGAGAGGAGAGAATTTGGTCCAAAGGGGCAGTGTACATGGGATGCTAATCCTGTAAGAGGTTGATTCGATGGTCCGTCTGATTTTATCTAAGTTTTCAATAAATAATGTGTTGATTCTGTCAAATTTTTCCTGAGTTGCTGGTACCTCGTAGTTGGGTGAGAGTTTGGTGCAATACTTTACTACTTCAAAGAGAGATTTGCCCCTGCTAGAGGCTGCCGCAATAGTGGTGGTGTAGTAATCAGTTTTGGCCTCACTAATCAGAATCCTATGGTTGACGCTGAGAGAATTCTGTTGACAGCAGAGCCAGCAGGAAAGTATGGTTTGTCCAGGTATTAATTGCACAACCATGCAGCCCCGTACAACAAGCATATGTGAGAATGTAACGTGCCTCATGCAGCAGAGTGGGTTGTGAGGTGCACATATATTGCAGGGAGTGACCCTCAAGGTGGAGCTTTCTCTTCCCTGGGAGGGGTGTTTTCTAAAGATCCCCTTTCAGAATCACTGCATGCTTGTGTGGAATCTTCTTTCTGAAACACTGGTGTGTAGATTCTGATTAGAATCCAGTGATTGTAGAATAACCCAGAGACGTGGAAGCAGTTTCCCTATTACACATGGTTCTTCTCCAGTGGTTGAAGGATATTCTTTGTGTGAATTACATTTGCTTTCTCCTCACCTATTCCCTGCTTTGAAGTTACAATCGATGAGTTGTGGGGAGGGGAAATTTTTAATTGCTGTGTCAAGTCTGTCAAAGGTGCTCTTCCCAGAAGACAAATGTCCATAGGTACTCAAGATTCATAATTTGCTGTTTGCCTTCCAAATCCTATAGATGCAGCTACATTTCAATAATTGATTGATCTTACTGGAAACCATGTTTCTTTTATTTTTATTTTTACGGTAGGGCACCTCTTCTTTCTCGGAAAATGCATTACATTGAATACAAATGGCTAAAAAGTACAATGTGCATTATTTTGTGTTTTAGTGTCATCAACAAATTGATAATGCCATAAGCAAGGTTGATGTTGAAAAAGATATCAAGAATTTTATGGAAGAAACATCTCTATCATCTGAAGAGAACAAGTCTGAATACTTATTAACCGACTATTTTGTAAGTATTAACTAAGAGAGGTATGTGTGCACTCAGCACAGTGCATGTATTGAAAAGTGTGGTCATGTGGCACTGTATGTATGCATCAGCTTGATGTGTCTGTTTCCATGCACCAGACACATTTATCAATGTAGTGTGGAGTACTGTTGCTTTAAAGCTGTATCTTGGTATGCATTGGCATACATTATTTCAAATGCACGCATTTAGAAATTGGCATATAAGAGACAACTTCACAATGATCTTCTTTCTATGCTTTGGAGGAATCCCACAAGGTATGTTTATATTCTCTGAGGACAAGGGTGGTGAGGGAAAGTTAACAAATCGTCCAAGTTGCAACAAAACACTCAATCAAAAATAAAAAAAAAACATCTTGTATGGCCTGTTTAGTTCAGCAGAGTTTTTAGTATGTAAATAGCATTGACAGAGTTACAGGCTAGAAAAATGTAATTGTATCTTCTGATATTATCCTACAATCCTTTGAGAGATTCTGGTACTTTTGCCATTGGGAATTGCAGCTACCTTGTCCCACCACGTCAAATGAGCTCCAAGCCTTTGACCATATTGGAGTCACTCAGTGAATATGAAGGAATTGTGCACTGCTTAGATAGTTGGTCCTGCCTGTCAACAGACCACCTCATTGACTTTTAGGCCAGGGAGGTTGTGTAAATGGCCCAACCCACCATAGTCATCTTCACAGCTACTGGGCCTACGACATTTGATAAAAATATAGATAAATCACCCACTCTGACACCTGTAAATGTCTCAGGACGGTATACATTATGAAGCTGTTCTCATGCTAGAGATGCCATATCAATACAAGTCAGTGTGATAGCAAAGAACAGCTGCAATGAGTGACCATATTAGCAAAAGCTTGCAAAAAGCCAATTAATTCTCATTTCGTTTCATCAGAATACTCCAACTTTTTTCCAAACATACTTCAGGTTTCAGGCAAGGCAGGTTTTGGCTAACATATTCTAAATAGGGCATGCATGCTTGGAGTCCATGGCCAGTCTTGTATGGAGAGCCATAGGCATTTGAGGGAGAGGTTTAACACTTTTATATTGGATTTAGTTCGGGGTGTAGTAGAAAACTGAAAGAAAATGCAGTTGAGGCAGAAAGAAAAAATGAAGGTACGATTTATTTAATTGGAAGAAAAATTAAATATAGCCAGTTTGGCATATGTCATTTTGGTGCTCTCTTTTTGGCTTGCTCCTTCTCTCTCTCTTAAAACTTTTGTTTATTGGCAGAAAGTTAAGTTATAGCACAGTTGTTTTACAGAGATAAACAGAAATCACCATAGCACAGTTGGGCATTATAACATACATTTTAAGATAGGTCCTGAATGAGGGGGACATTGACAACCCCAAGGTAGGCAAGGTGTCCAGTGTTTATGGCAATGCGTCGGGTAGACCCGACGGGGAGGTGGGGCTCCACTCCACCACATCTCTATTGTTCAGATAGGTGCAGAATTCCGTCCATACGTTCTTAGGACGTGATGGCGTGGGCAGGGATCCGATGTACTCCTCCTCACAAGTTTGCACCCAGGTGATGGCCTTCAACCACATATCAAAGGTGGGGGGAGAGCGACGTTTCCATCTTTGCAAAATACATCTTTTAGCAACAATAGCACATACATTCAGAAATTTAGACATTTCTTTCGCATTATCTCCGGACCAAATGCCAAACAATAGGGCCAGCGGGTCGAGGTCTATTGGGGACCCCACTATCTCTGTGAGCGCTCTCACCACCTCCAGCCAGAACTCCCCCAGCAGAGAGCAGGACCAAAACATGTGCATATGATCAGCCTCTTCAGAGTTGCATTTAGGGCACTTGTGGGTGGGGGAGCGTGTGAAGTTTGCTACCCTATACGGTAATAAAGTCTGTTGAGTAATTTATATTGTATACAGCGGAATCTAGCGCTTAGGGAAACTTTACGCGTATGTGCACACATTTTGCCCCACATGCTATCAGTGATTTCCATCTCCAGCTCTCTGGCCCAAGCTTCCCGTGGTTTGAGGGACGTTTTCTCTCGTTTTGTTAGTTGCATTTTATACAAGGAGGACACTATGCCCCTGCCGCCAGTGGAGTTTGCTATTTATTGGAATTCGGGTGAGTCTGGGGGCTCGTTTGGGTAGGACAGCCATATTGTGCGAACCGCTGCTCTAAGCTTAAAGTATTGTAGTAGCTCAAGCGCAGAGTTGGAATGCTCAGACCCCCATGTTTGGGGGGTGATGAATTTACTATCTGGGAATAGGTCTGTCAGTGCACGATATCCCAAGGCCTCCCAGCGTTGGATAAACTGATGATCGTGTGTGGGGAGAGTCCTGGGAACTGTCGTAAGGGTAGCCATTTATAGTATGGGCAATGGCCTTTTGTCGGATTCAAGATCATATGCCATGCTCTGATTGTGGTGGCCACAGGGTCTGCAGGGGCGTCTGTCTGGAACGTATGATGTAGTAGCAGAGTCATAATGTTAGTCCCGTCCCCCGCCAGTCTCTCCAATTTGACGTGTGGAGGTGAATTTAGGTATGCATACCAGTGTGTGGCGTGTTGGGACTGTGCCGCAACCCAGTACAGGGTTAGATCAGGGGCTGAGAAACCCCCTTTCTCATAGGGAGGGGTCATATGTAGCCACTTTTTTGCGGACTGCCCCGGAATGCCAGAGGAATTGGGCGAACATTGCGTGGATTCTCCTAAAATATTGCTTCCCGGGCCACACTGGAACATTAGCAAAGATGTATAGGAGCTTAGGGACCGCAATCATTTTGACTAGTGACAGCCTGCCTGCCATGGACAGAGGGAGGTTGCGCCATTTGAGGATCTTGGATTCAATATGCTCTGCCGTTGTATCGTAATTATTCGCCAGTAAGAAGGTTTTGGTTAGTGAAACTTGTACCCCTAAGTACTTGATACCTCCTGGGGACCAACGCAGGGGAAATTCACACGTAGGTTGTTGGGTTGCCGCAGTGAGAGGGAATATCTCGGATTTAGAGTAGTTCATGGTAAACCCCGGGAACGTTCCTATTTTGGTTATGTCTTGGTTGATCGTGTCAAGATGTGTTGAAGGGTCCCTGACATATAGGAGTACGTCATCAGCGTATAATGAGATAATTTCCGGCGTGTCCTGTAGGCGAATACCTTTGCAGGTATGTCGGTCTCTAATGTGGTCTGCCATGGGCTCGATGGCGAGCGTAAAGAGGATGGGGGAGAACGGGCATCCCTGAAGGGTGCCCCTCTGTAGCGCAAAAGGGGAGGAGACGATGGAATTGACAAGCACCCTGGCCCTTGGATCAGCGTATAGCAATTTCATGTAGGAAATCATGTTCGGACCTATTCCCATTTTTCCCAGCACGGCCCATAAGTAATTCCAGGACACCCTGTCAAACACCTTCTGGGCATCTAGTGTGACCGCCACTGCATCCGCCTTCGGGTCGATTCTGGACATTACATTGAATAATCGGCGGATATTAAGTGCAGTAGAGCGGCCTGGAACAAATCCACTTTGGTCAGCATGTGATTTGTGGATGAGTGTTAAGACTCCTCTGGATTGAGTGGAGAATTGGGTATAACATCTGTTGGGGCCCCAGGATTGTGCTAGATTGGACGATAGGAGTTTCTGAGCATGTGTCTCCTGCAGCAGGAGCACCTGAATCCCGTGTCTCTGTGCAAATGCTGTGATTCTACAGGACTTTGTAAAATGTGTTAGTCCACGGATATTCCATGTCAAAACTTTAATAGTCATGTTGGCATTTTATGGGGCATCCCAACTATAAGAGCTAACGGATCAGTGTCTGCTTACTAAGATGTGTGCAGCCTTGGCATGGTTGCATTTCACTTGAAACATGGTCGACTTTTCTTGCCAATTTTCTTACAACTTTCCCAACCTTCCCCAACCCCCACCCTCACCCCCCAGAAAAGGTAAGCAGTGTGACAATACCCACCCCCGTTACAACCAACCACGTGCCATTCCCAATTTGGCCATGCTTGACTTACAGCCCAACAGGGGCTTAAACATAAACACTTTGCCTCAGTAGACAATGCAGCTGCAGTGGGGGCTACCGCTGCCGTCTGAACCACAGTTGTTAACGAAAAATTATGATTGTACATCATACTTATTTTGAACCCCTGTTGAAACTTAGGGTTACAAGAAAAACAAGTATGTTCTTAAGACACGAGAACTGAGCAATTGTTGGCATAGTCTGACGTCTAACCAATAGGCTGAGGTGTCTAATGTCGGGACCAACGTGTGCCATTATAATCAAGTGTCATAGGAGTACACCCCTTGCTACATATAATGCTCTTGGATAAAGCCATTGCGGCTAAATAGGCCCAGAATAGTACAGGGGAAGGGGGGGAGAGGCCCCGCTCGCCCTCATGGGGGCCAGTCTTCGGAACAGGTATGACCGCTGGAGTCTGCAGCAAGGTCATTTAAACTTGGATCTCAGTCGTCATTCATAGGTTCCTCCCTGTGATCCGCCAGCGGGATTTGCGCCTCAATAAATTTGCCTGCCTCGTCTGGGCCAGTAAAGAAGTAGATCTTGTTGCAGTGGGTGAATTTTAGGCGAGCCGGGAAGAGCATCACGTATTCGATTTTCCTCTCTCTCAGCATCTTTTTGACTCCTCCAAATTGACGCTGTTCCATTTGCACCCCCACGGAAAGGTCAGGGAAAATCCTAATTGTTTGTGAGTCAAGCCTTAATTCCCCCTTATCCCTGGCCAGGCGAAGTATATGGTCTCTGTCTTTGTACCTTAAGAGTTTTGCAATGATTGGTCTGGGAAGTCGCCAGGCTTGGGTCAGGGCGCCAGTGAGCGATGCGCTCTTTCCACCGTGAAGAATGGTGACAGTTCTGGATTGCCAGGTAGGTCTTTCAGTAGTTGTTCAACCGCAAGTTCCATGCAACCTTTTAGAGCCGATTCGGGGACCCCCACTATGCGAATATTATTTCTTCGCAACCTCGATTCGAGGTCATCACATTTGGCTTTGACCTGTTTCATGTTGCGGACGAGCTCTGCAACTGTGCCCTGTAAGGTGTGAACATTGTCCTCGTTGGCTCCTATTCTTTGCTCTGCCTCTGTGATTTTAGCACCATGTTGGTCAAGCTTAGCTCTTAGGGAGGCTACATTTGCATTTATATGATCCAATTTTTCATGAAAGGGCGCAAAGTTTTTAGCCATGGATTCCATCATTACAGTTAGGTCCAGTTGAGGTGGGTCTGGCAGGATATCACCTTCTTCGTGTGCTGTGGATGAGGACGCTTGGTCCGACCGGGGCGCCATCTTGGTGAACTTATCCATGGCGCCCACCTTATTCGCACCGCGTGCTCTGTTCGACATTGCAATAGTGGAGCAGACTAACCAGTGGCCGGATTTGGAAGCGAACGTAGCACAGGCAAGCAGTAGTGAGGAAGGCAGCTGGCCAGTAGCTTTGGTGTGTGGGATAACAGTGCCTGGTATTGACAGCATTGCCCCGACCCGAAGACAGTGGACCGACAGTGGTCAGCGCAGGGTTGGCCTGGAGTGCTGTGAGCGCTATGGTGAAGGGCTGGCCAGGGGAGGCTGTATGAAGTAGGGTCAGCAGGAGCACCGTGACCATCGCAGGCACATTGGGCTGAAGGAGCTGGGGGGGTTGCGAGGGGCTCCAGGGTAGCCAGTGTTAAGTTTGGTTGTATTAGGCTCACAATGCTGGATGCAATGAACGAGGTGTGTGTGGGGCCCCACCAGGGCAAAGAGTCATTACTGTACACCGTTGCAGGCACTGACAGAGCAGGATCTTAATGCGGATTATCTTGTTGTCCCCCCAATCTCTCACTGCAGATTTCCAAGTGGAATGGAGGAGCCTGCCCCTCCATAGATGTTATGGTGCTTGCAGCCCGTGAGGGGGGAGGGCCGGAGTGACCCCCGTGTCCAGTGGCCCAGGCCACCCCTGATGGCGTCGGGGCCCGGGCACCGCCGCCTCCAGGCGAGCAGAGCGGAGAATGGCAAGCGCCGCCAGGGCCAAAGACCCGGGGCAGAGCGCGGAACACCGCAGACCGCCGCCGTGCCCAGGAAGAACCAGCAGGTAGTGTTGGGGCAGAGGGCAGGAGTGAGCAGGAGCCGCCCCAGAGGTGAAGCCGGGCCCACAGGCGCCCGGCGAGGCAGCATAGGGCCGGCGGCATGCTACCCCACCCCCCGGGCACTCACTGTGTCTGCCCGCGACCGGCAGGGCTCACGGCGGTAGATCGGAGCCGTCCATGCCGGCGCTTCAAGCCGGCAGCAAGGTTCCCGTCCCACTGCTGCTGCACACCAGGAGGCCCAGTTGCAGATCAGGCCTCCGGCCCGGCAGCAGTGCACCCCGGCCGCCAAGGCGCGCCCACCCTCCGAGGTCTAGGAGTAGGGCCCAGCGAGCGCACAGGGCCGGCCAGCGAAGTAGCCCGTATGTCAGCCGCCACCGAGTCTTGGGTGACGGTTTTGGCACCGTATGCGTCCCGCAGCTAGGAGAATCCGTTGATGTGGTTCTCAAGGGTAAAGATGAGCGGATTCTGCCGTTACTCACAGGTGAAGCTCTGTGGGTCGCGGAGCTGTGTAGCTAGGCAGCCATCTTGTTGCCTGCTCAACAAGAGGGAGTCGCATTGTTAAGTACACATTTGCTAAACCACCCCAATGTTGCTGACTACAGAGCGACCACAGAAAAACACATATATTTTGAAGGGTCAGTAGGGGGTGGGGGTCGTTGCTGTGTTTTTTTTGGATGAGAAGTTACTTAATTGAAGTAACATGTAAAGTCACTATTTTCAAAATGTGACTGTGTTAATTTCCAATCATCACTTTCAGTATAAATTGTAGTCCGAATAAGAATGTTACACTTGTCTGAATGAGAAAAGCACATTATAAAAACATAGAATACATATAGAAAAGTTTTCTGATTGAAGGGTATCACCCCACAATGAACAATGTGGTACACTCATATTGCACTCTTTCAAAAGACATTTATTAGAAAGGGGAAGGGGCAAAAAGCACCTATGAGGATTTCTGGCTGCTGTGTATACAATGAAATAGCATTATGGGAACATATGAAGGACCACATATCTTTATAATTGTCAACTATGCCAATGATAAAAGGGCTGCTTTTTTTAATCAATATGTGCATAATGCACATTTGGTTTAGTGACCATTTAATTGTTCACAAAACTCTCCCTAATATTAAAATGTATGTAAACAGGAACTACATTTACTCTTTCATACAGCCTAGATGTCAGTATAGAATGTCTGCAATATCTGTCACTCCATCAGGCTCCTAGGGCTGTCTTTCTTCTTTGTATTGAGAAACTTTAGAAGAGGAGGGCCTGCGCCTCAGTGTGGGCCTGTCTAGTCCCCAATGCATGGCTCACTTACGATATAGGATTCAGCCGAGGACAACTGAAAATATCTTGCACAATAAATAATCAGGTGTTATGCCAAACTGGAGCACAGAAACTGGCATGCTAGACAGCTGTATTGAGACTGCTGGCCAAAAATGTTAAGGCAGTGCTCTACTGCTAGAACTACTGGTGGCATACAATACTTTGATCACACAATTCTTCTCAAGAGACTGAATCGGTCTATGGCCATTGAGTCAACAACCCTAACATGACTGTACGCATTCCAAATGTGAGCACACCACAGATCAAAGTAGGACAACACTTCTGATCAACAATAACATCATGGTCCCTCAAAGACCATCTCTTGCACCATGTCGATTCAACCCCTATGTGCCTCCTCTGTCATTCCTGCTGGAATCCTAGTCTGAATGCTCCCAACTCTATGCCAGTGACACCCAAACTTTGTTTAAAGTCCATGAAAATAATAGAAAAAACTCAATGGATGTCAAGAAATATTTTCTGGGTCCATCAGGGTGCAGTACTTGAGACGTGATACCTTCAAGCCTTTTCCAAAGCCTTACGTGTCATGAATGACCTCAAGTCAGGTTTTCCAAGGAGGCGCTATTGAAGTATTGTCTGCTTTGTCTCTCATGGCTGCTGGCTCTTTATGGCACCTCACTGTGACTGGACAGGCCACAACCTAAACTGGGGCTAACACCTTCCAAATGTGATGTGGGACTCTTGCAATGAGGCTGAGCCACACTCATGTACAGGCCTCTGGAACACTATGGCATTAAAGTGCTTTTGGAAGTATAATGGAATAGGAGCAGAACTTTTGAACAGGGAGGGCTGCTGGAATTCAGGTGTGCCTTTTTGATACTAGTTCCAGATTTGTGGATACTGTGCTGATAATGCTGGGGTGGCTGTCTTCAATAAGCAATACTGCTATCACAATACTTGCAATTGAAACCTGACTTTGGGTTCGGGCATTACTTTGATGTGATCAGCCCGCGCTATGCCCGATCCCTGTACATACAATTCTGCCTCAATTTTTTAGAAGTGGCATCTTTTACCCAGAATTGGCGAGGGTCAAATGGTATCACGTGCTTGGTCTGTAGGGCAAAAGAAGAATCAATTACCCATGTGTTGTTCTTTTGTGAGGGACATAACCGTAAGTGTGCAAAATATCTGCTCCCAGTTCTCAGATTGGCTGAAATTCACCATGTCAGTGAGGCCATAGCCCATTGCAGTGACACCAGTAATTTAACAACTGTACATTTTGTGGTTAAATACATCCACAGGGTATGGTCAAAGAGCTGAAAAACCTATGATGCAAAGTCATTACCCCCAATCAGATTTTGATTCTGTTTCAGCTTGAATGTTGGCTAATTGCCCTATGATGCTGCATATTTTATCAAAATAAGCATACACTTGTCATTTTATGTTTTTGTTGATTTTATATTGGACATGCTGTTTTAAATTGGGATACTTTCGGTCATTCTTTTATCTTGCTCAATGTGTATTCTTTTATCCGTTTTCTGCTTTTTGGCTAACGCCACAATAAAGGTACATGACTGACTGACTGATTTACTGTTAATACAGGGCAAAAAAAGGACAATCAACGTGGGGTGCTTTAGCTGTTGGTCAAAGCAGTCTAAGGCTCGCTGATGACCAAAGTGTTTCTTGATTGTAGTTTGTTAAAAGGTGCAGTAATGTTACAAAAATGGGGTTATGAGTTAAAGGATTATTACATGGTGGGAACAGTCATATCTCCCCAACTGCCATATAACAAAGGGAAGAAAGCAATAGTAAGAAACGAAAAACAAGTCGAACTAAAAACTATAAACGAAAACGGAGGTAAAAACATACAGATTACATTTGAAAATACGAACGGCGAGCACCAACAAAAAGACCACAAACCGAACAAATACAAACCTCTGGAATGTAACAATGATTGGTCGTGGCTCGTAAGCTCTTTAATGGTGACACAAAAAGCTTAGCAATTGATCTCTGGTGTAAAAGAACAGGACTCTCTAATCTTCTGGAACACAAGGGGATTTAGTCACCTTTTCAACAATGGAAATAACATTTTGGAAAGGGCATCTTTTATATGCTTACAACAGACTTAGATCCACAAGCAGCCAGCCTGTGAAAATGATGAGATACTCATAAATCAGGCTCAAAAAGCGTGAAATGGAAGACTGCATGGTGGCCTACTGATGCTAATAAAACAAAATATTGAAAACACAATAAAAAAGAAAGGAAACCCCAACCAATTTGTGCAATGGGCAATAATTGTCTCACTAGACCAGGAACTTGGGACAGAATGAAGATCTTTATTAATTAACATCTTTTGGAATCCCTTAAGAATTACATCTCCTAAGTTGGTACAAAGTTTATCGAAAATAATAACAGAAGAAATTATGGTAGACCCCCGGTTGGAGCTGATCTTTTGTGGTGACCTGTACTTAAAATGTATAAACCAACATGGTCTACCGATCCTTGACAAACTCAGACATGGCGAATCAAACGCAGTTAATGGATCCAGATGCAGAAGCAAATAATCTATACATGGTAAATGGGCAAGTGAAGGTGGACATCCCGAGTAAACCGACCTGGACGAATGGCATTGTGAACTCAACCATAGATTATATCTGGATTCTGAAAAATAACTTACATCAGATCGCTAGGTTTGAGATAATTCCACAAAGCAATAGTGATCACAATCTACTATGACTTACTTTTGCAAGAAAACAACAGGAAAGGCATGATGAAAAATACGCACTGTTAGAAATAAATCACGGCTGGAATCGTTTGAGAATTTAAAAAAAGATCTCTTAATGCTGACAGAAAGGTATAACCAACAAGTGGCAACAGACAAAACAGAAACGTCTTATGATTCTCTATTAAAAATCTTTGAAACAAAGCAGACTGGAATGAAGCTACCTCTTCTTAAACCAAAACATCAAAACAGCTCAATGGTTGTTGCTAAGAGGAAATTATTAAGGCAAGAAATAAAACAAATAAAGAAAACTGGCAATGGGGAATCTCAATTGCGACAAGTCAGACTAATGAGGCAATACTACAAGAATTGGCTTATTGGGTTCTGACAACAATGAGACCAGGAACAAGGGGAAATTATGCTACAAGCGCTAGCAGAAGAAACCACAAGAGCTATGTGGTCAATAATTAATAACCAAACCCTAAATCAACATAGTCGCCTGGCATGTGGAGTCACTGAAAAAGACTGAATGACCCCCTACTCTAGGGTATTTGGAAATCGGGATCCTACGAGAGAAGAGACAGTAACAACTAAGAAATATCACTGGAATAAAATGTTGGATAAAAGCCAAAATTAAACAGAAAATAAAAAATCGAAAGATTCTACACTTAAAAAAACGATCAGGAAAATGGTCTGTACTGATCAATTTAATTTTTAAGAACATTCAAAGACAAAAGCAACTACCAAAGTTCTGGACAAAAAGTATTACAGCTGATTTTTAAGAAGGGAAAGAGAGAAGACCCAACAAATTATCGGCCCATAGCACTGCTTGATACAATCGGAAAAATCTTTGCAGGAGATTTACAGTGCAGCTTAAGTGAATGGGTAGAAAATAATCTAATAATAGACACCCGGCAGACAGGTTTCACGAAATGATGTTGTACAGAATTAAGCCTATTTCTCTTGTCATTACTCAAACTTAACTCCATCAAAACCAAATAAAAGATACACCTAGCCTTTGTAGATCTAAACCAGGCTTTTGATGGGGTTATCCAGGCTAAACTATGGGAGAAACTGCTTAAATGGAATTGCCTGGAGGAATTACTGCATCAGATAAAGACCCTCGATGCAAACACCTCAACACAAAAAAAGGACCAACGTTGGACACCTATCTGTGGATATTAGATCCAAAAAAGGAGTAAAACAAGGATGTCCTCTTGTGGCTGCCCTTTTTACACTATACATTGCCGATCTCCCAGTAGCCATGAAAAATATGGAACATTTTCCACCAAAAGTAAATAAAACTGAGATTCCGATGCTCTGCTATTCGGCTGACATTGTGGTTGTCAACCACACTCAAATTGGTCTGCAACACTTGTTAAATTAACTGAATTCCTATTTGATCCAGAATAGTCTTGAAATTAACATTGACAAAACAAATGTTTTGACTATCAGAGGAACTAAGAAAACAAGTGAAACACGCTTTAATTGTAAAATTGGAGAAACGACGGTGGAAAAGGTATAAGACATAAGGTACCTGGGTATTAGATTCAAATAATCAATCGCAGAAAAAAGCTGGGAGTCTGAATTATTGGTGAAGGCAAGAAGGTTGTGCTCACAGAATAATCTTGAATGAAAGATTCACCAAGTTCACAATTGCTCCAGTGCGTGTGTTCTATTTACAAAAAGTGACCCCCATCCTGGTGTATGGAAGCGAAGCTGAGTTGAATCTATCATGGAGAATATGGGCAAAGCTCAAAAGTATATTTTTTTGGAAACTGATATTAAAACTATCCAAATGTACTCCAGTAGCCACAATAAGATCAGAAATGGGTCTTCAATTCCTGTACGGGGCTGTGATGTGGAAGATTGCAATACAGGATCCTGTAGAGAGCTATAAAATCTTAGCTAATCATGAACAGGGCAAAAGTGAAGAACTGCTCAGTACTTGGAAAGAAAAGTGGATGCAACAGCTAACCAACTTAGAATCCTCACTGGAGGAATTAATATCAAATCCAAATCAAGTCAAAGACAAACAGAAGACTCAAGACTGGATAAAAACGAGGGAACATCGACTTTCATTGAAGTCACAAAGAATGACTCAACAGAACATCGGAAAGGGATACAATGCCGCATTACTTCTTGAAGTTCCCAAACAAACATTGCTGAGAAAGGCTGTTGAAAATAAGACTTGGCGCCTATACAACAAATGAGTTTCTGCACAATAATACGAGGTTCGCTAAATGGCTCATGTAGATTTCGCAACAAACAAGCCTGTACGGAGACAACAAAACATCTAATTCTCAGGAGTGGTGGAAGAAAGATTGAGGCGATTGAATTCTTTTTTTCCACATTAAAAGTTAAAACTAAGGAAGAGCGGTGGACAGACTTTGAACAAGGAAGAAATGTGAGATTTACCTGTGCTGGAATACATTTTCTAGACCATTTATCGGATGAGCAGCGAGGAAAGGAAGAGAATGGGTCTGCATAACGAAAAAAAGACTACATAAAAGTTTTAATTAGAGGAGCTTGAAGTATGTAATGTGCAAAAGGTTTATTTGTAAAACAAATCCACAATAAAAAAAGATTATGGTTTGCTTGTCGTCGGACAATGTAGCACACATCCCCTGTCTAGGATTGATAATTTTGCAAAGGTTGATGCAAAGGTTGATGCTCATCAGAATCAGGGATCTCTGAGGTAAACTGTATCTGTTCAAATCATCATGGAAAGCAGAGAGGAGCCATTCATGAATCACAGTGTTAATGGTGGCCATGTCAAGCACACAAGCCATAGGTAGCAATTTTTGGGATGAAGTTACAGCTCCCACACCTGCCCAAACGATTCAGGCTAAGAAAAATCTATTAGTGCATGAGAACGTGAAGGTGCATGGCTCCAGGGATTTGGGGGGCTCAGATGGGAACAATACATGTATTTCCAAAGTAGATAAAGAGGCGTAGTTAGGCCCAGTTATAAAGCATGGATGATATTGTGTCACAGTAGTGAAATATAATGTGTAACGATAATGACGTAGACACAGGGTCGGGGTGGAAAATACTGAATCCTCACCATATTGAAGTGAGGCCTAGCATTTTGTATTCCCTGTTGGAGGTGTAGCAGCGTGGCATAAGGAAGAGTTTGAATTATTTCCCTCTCGCAAGCCCCAATAGTGACGCTGAGAATAGTGGTATTCATGCCGAATAGATAACGATTTCATTGTATCAGGCTGTAGGCCTCTGAAACCAGAATGGAATGTGAATGGCAGAATAAGGGTAGGGCGGGGCCCGTCCCAAAGGACAAATCCATGGGAGCCAGGTTTGAAGTTTCAAGAGGCCAACATGCTTGGTTTAGATTTAGGGCACCAGCATCCCCAGGACAATGGCTGTCGTATTTGAACTGAAAAACGGCTGGAAAATAGAGTACATAAATCCATTGGAATTGGGACAATCCATGTGGTCTTTGAGAGAGCAAGGAGATGCATCCGGAGTGGGCAACTGATAATGGGTGAGAAAGGAGTAGAACATCCAGTGATTTGTGATACGAAGAGCAAGAGGTGATGCCAACAAATTTAGTCCGGAACTGGGAGGCATGATTGGGGCACCTGCGTGTCTGTTATCAAGAGGAGCGCACTAGTATTTCAAAGGGAAAGTTTGATCTTTGGGTTGTCCACTGAGCTCATGCTAATGACCAAGTGCACAGCTTGTGATTAGGCTGATGGGGCGGGTAACATCCCAGGTAACTCGCCTATCCAGTAGTTAGGAACCAAGGTGAGGGAATGGGGGCACCACATGTTAGAGGGCAGAGATAGATTAGGATGTAGCCAATCGGCTATAGGGGAATGGACATATGTGTATAGGTGATACCCAATGAGGGTCAGGGGATTAACTGCTTACGTCATGAGTGACAATTTCTGTCCTTAAAAACTGTGGGCCTCATTACGACCCTGGCGCTAATGGTTTAACGGCGCCGCAAAGAGCGTCGGCGCTGTTAAACCATTAGCGCCTGATTACAAGGTCCCTTAGCGGGTTGGAGGCTTTAACGCCTGCTTTTTACAGGCGTTTAAATCCAACCCGCTAAGGGACCTTGGAGCTAATTACGGCAACCGTAATTTACGGTGCCGTAATTAGCGCCTTCCCCATCCCCATTATGCCCTATGGGGCAAAATGGGAATGGGGAATTACTGCCCCGCCAACCTTGTGATGGGGGCGGTAATTCCGCCATCCACCATGCCGGAGACCGGCATGGACCATGGTGCTAATAGCACCATGGTCCAGCGCCTGGGTCGTAATGAGGCCCTGTGTATTTGCTTTGAACTAACGAGAGC
Source organism: Ambystoma mexicanum (assembly GCF_040938575.1). Taxonomy (NCBI): domain Eukaryota; kingdom Metazoa; phylum Chordata; class Amphibia; order Caudata; family Ambystomatidae; genus Ambystoma; species Ambystoma mexicanum. Next base: position 1,004,839,711 of record NC_090931.1, on the reverse strand, counting down.
TCCTTGTCGGTTTGGTTTTATAGGACCTTTTTGCACCTTTTTTCCTTTTTTCCTTGCAAAGTGGTGAACCAAGATTATTTCCTTATAGGAGTGTTTTTTATTGGCTGGTTGTCTGGAGGTCTTGCCTTACAGATTGCAATAGACCCCTCTGACTTGTTCTGTCTACGGTATCATTTTTTATCACAGGGATATTCTGGCTAACTATTGTAGATAGTGCTTCCCCCAGACTTTTTTTCTTGGTTTGCTGAAATATTTTCAAGGATTGTGGGACAGAGGAGGTAGGGATTCACTTGGAGCCTAATCTTTGAGGGTGCTGTAGTGAGAGAGGAATGGCACAGAGGCTCGCAGAGATTATCACAGGATGTTGTTAGAATTGATCAATTGTTGGTGGTGCCAGCTGATGACTGGGTGATGCCAACCCTCTCTGCCCCCATACAAGCATCAAAGGGGCAGGTTTTGCCAAAATACTATATTTGTAAGAAAATATATCAAGAGGATATGGAAGAAGAGTGGAGATGGGTATAATAATGAGCATTACAAGTGAATGAGAGCAGATACCCCTCCATTTCATTCCCATAGACACTACCTTTCACCCCAGACATCAAGTTCATCATAGCCTTCCAACAGTGACTGTGCCAAAAATCATCCCAACATGAAGCTCTGGCACCTACGCCTTGCAACAGCTCAAGGTGCATTGATGTCCCTTTCCACTCTTTTCTCTTGTCCCTTTGCTTGTGTCTTGCATCTTGGAGTTTGGTGGTGGTGCATCTTAGAATATACTTGCTTAATTGGATACTTTGATAAACAGGACACCTTGAGGGAAGAAAGGTTCAGATTAGGTGTGTTTTGGTACTTAGAAGAGTTTGTGTGGAGCCATTGCACAAATGAAGTATGGAGCCAAAATGCTTCTGGTGGGGAAAGCCAATTCCTTTGTGGCAGCATTCGAAAGAGGTGCCAGCAGTGGCTCTTCTCCTGCACACCCTCAACTTAGAAGTATTTCCATGGTCTGGGCAGAAGGACATAATTTGGTAGAGGCATGGGAAAGATGAGCAATTCTCCAGCATCACTTTGGCAGGGCTCTAATAGACTTTCATGGTAAAAATCAAGACAAACATTTTCTGGGGTTGCAGCAGTGAAATTTGCCCTCCGTCCCACTATTGTCTCCACATATTTCTACAGCGTTTATATACGACTTTGCTTTAAATGCTGGATATGTGATTTCTTTTGTTTTGGTATCATGGGAAGTCTTTCCTTCTCCCCCAAATGGATATGGCCAAACATGATTGTCTCTGCACTCGCTTCCTCCCTGCCTTTTTTTTCTCTATCCACAGATTTGTTACAAACTAAAACAAACTAGCTCTTTGGAAGGAGTGTGCTACACATGGACAACATACACCTCTTTTGTAAAGAGGGTGGGATAGAGGCACCAAAGAACGCTTTTCCAAAATAAAGTTAAACGTGTCATTTGAAAAAAACAAGTAAACTCCCCTATAACCCATCCAAATAAGAAGTCATATATATATATATATATATGTATATATATATATATATATATCAGAAAAGAATAACCAAATGCATCAACTTCATTTGACTTAACAATCTAGATCCATTCCCTAGACCCTATAAGGAGAGCATCTTTATTGAAACAATATCTTTGATCCATTAGATTAATGCCCATATTTAATCACCCCACCGCCAACTCCTCTCCACTGTAACTCCTTGTAAAACACAAATTGGAGGTCCTCAAATTAACAGCCTGTACTTAGTTATCAAATCAACTCATTCAAACTAGTCAAAAACTGAGCAGTGAAGCTAATGATTTGTCTCAAGAAGTATCCCCAGTACTTCTGCATTCACAACCTACAATGGTTAATTTGTTACAAGCTCTCTCATCTGAACGGGAATATTGCACACAACCAAACAAGAAAATGGCTGAGTTCTGCTCTGCAATGAAAATCAGAATTGCTCAAGCTAGGAAAATCACAATGGGTAGTGAACCCCTACTGGTACATGGAATGCCACTCTAAAGGGATCTTCCCTTAGCCATCAAAGGGGAACAAAAAGCAAGCAAATTCAGAGGAGTGCTCAAAAGGATTCTCGTCAACAATAGGCCTGACCTGTGAACAACTCTGGGAAGTAACTGGTTCCTATGGAGAGCTACCATCAACTAGCATCTGCAAAAGTCATTAGCACCAATAAGACACCCTGATGTCATGTAGCGGCCTAACTTTTGCCTCCCTTATCTGATGAAATAATTTGTATTCATTCATTTTTATATTTGATTATGGTGCTTGTATAATGCTTTTATCCAAAGCACTGGACAAACAGGTATAGCAGTACAATAACTATGATCTATGACAGAAGGGCATGATGCAGTATGAAAGTTCACATGACAAAAATAAGAAAAAAAACAGAAAACAATTTTCATGAAAAAGCAGTGTGAAGTAAATAAGATTTCAGAAGCTTCTTGAATTGAGCTAAAACAAAGAGTAGAGTAAATTTCCAAAGGAAAAGAATCCATGGGCCTCATGGTTCCAGTAAATGGATTTAGGACCTGGGGGCACATTGAATCAGTGACCCCAACAGGTAAGTCCCTCTTTGCTTCTCTACTTGTCTCTTACTCCCCAACTATCTTTCGTAACTGTATTTGCTTTCAAATCCCCTCTGGATTTTTTTTTCTCCCCTGGCCAGCCCATTCCTGGGCAAGGGAGTTCCATTATTTTGTTCCTTTCTTCTTTTTCTTTTCGCTTAACATTGCATCCAGCCCCATGGTGGCGGATGGAAGCAATTTTGCATGGATAGCCAACTTGTGAACGTTATGCTTGAGTCTTTGTAGATGATGTGAGTAACAAAGTTTACAACCTTCTTGAGAGGAGTAAAGGGGCAGAGGCGGTGTCCTAAGAAGGAACTAGACCAGCACTGATAAATTCACCCACGCACGCCTATGACAAATTAGTGATTTCATGGTAATGGTGTATCAGTAAAAATAGCTCATAAATGATGATGGGTCCCTTCCTGACTGGTATGCTCAAGATTTTCTTCACACAAAATGGCCATAATGTAATTTTGTTGCGCTAGATGAACCTTGTAAAGGTTGATATACTATTTTTGATATAACTTTTTAGAAAGTGCATTGTGTATTTTTCATATGAACTATCTCAATTCTTTTAAAAGGAGGAAGATTTAACAAATGGGATTGACCAAGAAAGAAGGACACAGTCATTGAATATGAAACTGGAGCGACTGCATAATGACATAGAAAAAGCATCACGAGACAAAGATGGTAATTACCATTATTTAAAATGCTTCTTATTTTGAGTATGATTTTTTTTGCTAAGGTAGCTCCTCTATAAGGTGAGACTAAGTTAAAGGTTCCCTTTCGTTACCAACACAGATGAGTCAAATTGACAGCACCAGGTCAGAATTAGTTAAATTTGTTGCAATCATTTTAATCTACTAACACAAAACATAATGTGATGGAGTGGCTACATTTCTCATTTTGGAGGAAGGACCCTTGCTCACAAATTGTGTGCTTCTCTATGAATTACACTATCCCTGGGTGCCAAAACTGTGTCTTACTTTGATGTAATACAAATATGATAAATCCAAATGCACAATATCTATAATTTTCCCAATTATAGTTTCCCAGAACCCACTCAAATTACATCCTGGTTTTTATACCTTAGATATAGCCGCACTGTGTATACTATGAACAGCACCACCTCTTCAGGATGCTTCTACTGCAATATAATGTCAGTAAAGTGTTCAGATGCTGTTTGGAGTTTGTCCAAGCTATATCAAAAAATTAAATAATATAAGAAAAAGATCCCCTCTCCAATCGGGGCTAATCCATGTAAGTGGGTCATCGAATCAGTAATTTATATTGTCCACCTTTGGCAAGAGAGTGAGACTTCAAAAGCTAATATTGGCAAGCACAGTACTTTTCATTGACATGTGTAGGCTTGGCTGAGTCACAGTAGTTATATGATACAATTGGCTCCTTTTCGCTCACCAGCCAATCTCCTATTTGTGTTGCCTTCCATACTGCTCTGCCAAAAACAGAAGCAAAAACAACTTGCTAAACAGTGGCTGCCATCTTTAAATTTCAATTTCAGCCACTGTTTTGCACAGCATATGACAAAGTATTTATTATTTCCATTATTTCATTCCCTGACTTTGTGCATTTATTACTATACTGAGTGTATGTGATGCTAGATTCATATACCTTTAAGCAAGGTTCTCCTCCTTTTTAAAATATTTGCTTTTGAAAAGACATGTTTTAGAAAGCACTATGGTGCATATCTTGTTGGTGAAAACAGGAATCAGATTTGTGAATCAGAAATCAAGGGGGCATTATTTTATTTTCTAATAACTCTGTTCACTTCATTTGGATGGCTGTCATCTTGATGAGTGGCATAGCTGTAGTTCACAAGTTTGTAATTTCTCTTAAGGATTTATTTCCGTCTTTTTGTTCACTTTGAGACAAGAGTTTCAAGTGAGTAAAAATAATCGCCTGTCCAAATGTGGCTCTCAAGTACAGTATTAAACTAAAATTAGCTTGGTGCTAACAACATTTGTCACATTGTCTTAAAGCATGTTACACCTTAAACACCACACAGATTTGAATCCTAAACCTGAGTGTTAGGAACTCATGATGGGAAGTAGCCAGGCAACGTAGGGGAGGGGATCTGCAATTGAGAAGGGAGGATGTTGAGCACAAATCTGAAACAGTAAAAAGGAAATGAGATGGTCAAGAGAAAGTTATAAGGGATGCTGATCGTGAGATGATCTAGCAAAATGGAGGTACAGAGCAAGGTATAGAGAGTGGGAAGCGCACATTGTAGGTAGGGTAAAATTAACAATGAGTATCTGGCTGGGAGAGGAGGAGGGGTTCAGACCTTTTAGGTTAAGAATGACAGGGAAGGAGAAAGGACACAGAACTGAGACATGGAGAGCAGTCTAGGAAGATACCGGGACATGTGACAGAGGTTGTTAGGGCAGGGAAAGAAGAGGGCTGGGAAAACAATTGCAGACAAATTGTGTCATCTCTGTACTTTCTTCAGCACAATAATAATTGACAGCAAATCTAAAGCAGTAATTTTTATTTTGGATGGGATTTGGATGAAGCTGGTTTATGAAGGCTGCATTTGGAAGTATGGGCCTCATTCCGAGTATGGCGGCAAGGGATAGCGGCCACCGGTAACGAGACCGGTGGCGGTGATCCCTTACCGCCATACTCCGAGTTCCCTTTGCGCCCTCGCCCTTAACGCCTGCTTTGAGCAGGTGTTAAAGTCGAGGGCACAAAGGGGCCTCCAAGCCAATAACGGTGACCGTAATGAACGGTCACCGTTATTTGCATCTTCCCCATTCCCATTGAGCCCTATGGGGGCTCATTTGGGAATGGGGAAGAGCCTTGGTGAATGGGGAATTACCGCCCCGCCAACCTTGGAATGGGGCGGTAATTCCGCCATCCACCAAGGGGCTGCCGGTCCGGGTACGGCGTCAACCAAGGCGTTAATAGCGCCATTGGTTAGCGCCGTACTCGGAATGAGGCCCTATGAGTTTTAAATTCAATTGCTACAGAAACGGACTTGCCGTATCTTGTATATGAAGTTCTCCATGCACTATAAGACACAGGGCCTCATTACGGCCTGTGCGGAATGGGTTAATGGGTCCCGCTAATGGCTGTGGACCCGCTAACACCATTCTGCACGATTACAAGCTCCCCTCACGGGACCCGGTTAGGAACGCCTGGTCAAACCAGGCGTCGTTACCAGGTCCCGCGAGGGGAAGAGGGAGCAAACAACGGGCCGCTCGTAATCGGCCCATTGTTTGCTCCCTCTCCCATTGAGCCCTATGCGGGCTCAGATGGGAATGGGGAAGGTCTGGGCCCGGGTTCCCAGAGGGAGGAATTACCGGGCCCTCCATACTCAAAATGGCCCGGTAATTCCTCATTCTGGGAACCCGGTAAAGAAGCCCGGTTTGGCGGCAGCCATGGAGCTTATAGCTCCATGGCAACTGCCAAACTCGTAATGAGGCCCACAGGGTTCCATTACAGGTATGGTGACTATGGTAAAAATAAGTTGTGGATTTTGTAGAATCGCATGCAGATTACTCGATGTGCTAAAACAGCTATATAGTGACCGTTTTGTCACACTTGCATGGATACTTCGTGAAATAATTTGCACACATTCAACCAACATATGGTTTAAAGAAGGGGTGCATTATTGCACCCCTGCCTTTTAACCTTTACATAGCAGACATGCTCAAACATGTGCATGGCACAAGCAACAATCCTCCAAAAATCGGCGACACCACTATCATTTGGTTGGGGGACGATGATGACATAGTACTACTTGACAGAATACATAAGGGACTGAAACATTTATTGCGTATAGTTAAAACAAATGATGATAAAACTATGCATTTTAGGAGCAAAAGAACATGCTACTTTAACAACTTGTATATTAACAACTAATTAGAGATTGTGATTTCATGTCTAGTTAGGTGATCTGTTGCAAAACACAATCTCAGAACAAGCTATGTGGGATAGAAGACAGCTGAAAGCAGTTCAGAAATTGGCAATGATATATAATTTTACTGAAACATGCCCTGGCTACAGCTTAGCTGGTAAGCAAAATGTTTAGAAGCATAATTTAGGACTATCTATAATATACAGACTTGAATCCGGTATTAGTCCGTGTTGAACTAAATTGAAGGGAAGATGTGGTGCAATATTATGGGAGTTTCTAATGGAGTCACAATACAGGCACTTCTCATGGAATTGGGCTTAATCACCCTCTACACATGTGCAAGAATTGTTCAAAACACGTGTTATGCAAAGATCCTTTATTCCAACGATAATGGCATAAATGCCTTATCAGATAAAACAATGACATTAGGCAACTGTCTTGCATTAAATATTTATAGAAACAGTATTGAAGATTTCCTAAAGGAAATAGAGTTCAGAATTGATTCTGAGGCTGACATTTCACAGAAATAACTCCACTAATAAAAAAAGCAAAAATATGGGATGCTAAACAAAACATTGAAGTCATCTAAAAGAAAAAGAAGGCTTACAAGAGGGAATAATTTGGACATATTTTATGATTTGTTGTCAGCCTTACTTTAGAAGGTTTCCGTCTAATTAAATAAGAGAAACATTTTATTATTAAGATTAAAGCAATTACCAATGTTGTCTGTATTGGACGCCAGAATGAACATACCGTAACAAAATTGCAGACTCTGAAAAAAAGGTGTAAAAGAGACTCGTAGGCGTTTATCGACTCAATATGAGGCATTAGTCAAGGAGATGCACAAACTATTAAACAACTATATTTGTGATAAGCAAATGTTGGAAATATTTGACTTCACCAGATCTATCATAGCAATTATTAGACCTTGCAAGACAAGACTAAAATGTTATCAAATTGAGAAAATATTGCCCCCATCAAGAGGAGGCAATATAGAGACATTCCTAAGAAAACGGGAGGCTTTCTGGATATGTTGCATGGACACGGGTTTTTCTGGTTTAAACATAGATTAGGAGATGTACAATTGTTTGTGAAAATGTCAGTAATGGTTGTTCAATGACAAACAGCATATGTTGGAAAGGTAAACAAACTTTATCACTCAGTATGCACAGTAGAATGTAAATTCTGTTATATATAATATGTTAGAAATGCTGTGAATATCAACAATGAGATACAGGTAAACATAACCCCGAATGATGTAGGCAAGTGATATACATAGCAGCAGATATTAAACATAGCAGTACATATAACGTAACTAACATGTACAATATAACTAGCCATCACATGTCTTTAATCATTAGTTTTGTACATAAAATGTAGCCTCCGCACATTTATTCAAAGTCGCCTCAGTAATTATGGAACAAACTAGCAAGTATTCAATAAGCTATATGAACATGAAACCAAATGGGTTGTTTACATATAAACATCATTTAATTGATAGGATTTAGGATGCAAGATACATCTACTAGCAATTTTCCCAACCCAACATGGTGGTGAACACAGGACCAATGGGTGACGTCATTACGTAAAAAATGCATGACGTCATCACGCCACATATAAACAAGCTTATAGCAAGGGGAACACAGGGAACCCAACATTAGTGAACACGAATAGAGATGTGCAATAGAATGAGCATTTTCTTTCATTTACTTTTTCACCTAAACAGAGTGAATGTAACTTCAGGAGTTTTGAAATTGATCCTAATATACAGTAACATATTTACTTACAGGTAGACAGGAATAGCAATTTATTCAAGAATTGAAGTTTCCATAATAACAATCAGACATGGAAAAGGAGGCAGGAGTAAAGACCCTCTCTGTGGCCACACGGCATGTGAGATGCAACATTATTGAGGCAAACAAATCAATTCAGCAAGTAAGTACTATGTCAGTTCAGCTAATATACAAACACAATATGTAGTAAATTAGTAATGACCCGTTTTTGGTTTAACTGTTCTTTTAGGAAAAGACAACACCAGCATAAAACAAGCAAATTGCGAACAACACAGCATGAAATAATTTAAATTATATCCACTGAAGAAATGTCGCATGACAGCCGGTGAAACATGTGTCGGGATACAGTTAAAAACAATCACCTGGAATACAGGCAAAAACAAGCACTTTTAGATATGCTCATATTGAATGAAGTTAATTCAATGATCTACAGCATGTAAAAAATCTGGTATACAGGCAAAAAACATTTACCTGGGATACAGGCAAAAAACATGCATTTATAGACATATATTGAATGAAGTCAATTCAATAATCCACAGTATGTAAAGCAATTCGATTGAATGAAGACAAGTGAACAAACATGTGCAAGTTGAATGGTGGTAGTTCACCACAAAATGTAACAATAAAATACTGAGGTCACAATATTTGTACAAGGATTTCAAGGTATCATCCAAATGATGTGTAGCGCAGGACAAACTGACTCCACCCTCATATCTGATCAGTCCCAGGATAGAGAGTCAGTGACTTGCAGCAAACACTGAGTTCAACTTAACAGTGCCAACACTGACTAAGGAGAAGCGCCCAAAGCTGCTTAGGCTGTTAAATTCCCAACAAATCGAATGTGCCCTTTGCAGAAGGTACAACAGCTTTTTTTAATCGTACCAATTTTGGAAATAACTTGGTGTTTGGAAGCATGAATGCGGGTCTTTCAAAACATGACTGTCAACAACATTTTTCAAGATATAAACCAAGGTTCATGCCAATTCTACATGTGTGTATTTTTTCACAGTGTGATGAATGGCAAGATTCTGTCACTTCTCCCCACGAGGGAGCATTTCCCTATGAGGCTCGGGAGGTGAGCCTGCTATGCAATCATCCCCCTTGCAGTGACGTTAAGCAGGATCACAAAGGGAGAGAATTCCCTCTGAGGGACAGGGACTCCTGTTCTGTAGAGGAACTCCCTAAAGCCTCTTTCACTAACACCATGACAAGACCACCGATTCAGACCACTGTGTGTTACTGTCATAAAGAATTCAAATTTCCTCTTGAAAAACACCCATCACAAATACATGAAGAAGAGGAATGATGGAAGAGTAATAATCATTACTCTCAATACTGTGATGAAGAAGAGTGAACTGAGGGTGCCAAAAATTCATCAGACAGAGACGACGGACTACAACTTGCTGCTGGGGATGATTCAGCAACCTGTAATAAAAACCAAGGACGCACTCCTCTTAGCATCGACAAGAAAGAAGCCCAGGAGCTTCAAACCAGTCAAGTCATGGCTGGACTGCAAGACCACACAATCCTTTGTTCAGAGGAAGGAAGAAGGTGCAGCTGGCCAGGACATTGAAGGAGACCAAGGCTGATGAGCAAGGGGGAAGGAAACCCCACAAGGAAGAAGCAGGCAAACGTTGTGGTGTGCCATGGGAGGGGTAAACTAGTGGCTCTGACAAATGTGCCAAGACAGTTGAAGCCTGGAAGCCACAGAGCCGTTGAAAGAAGCAGACTACTTACGGAACGAGAGAGCAAGTTGTCTGGATGTCGTGTGCAGTCCTGCTACTGAGAATAAGCCCGGCAATGCCTACCCCTGTGAAACAAGGCAATAGAATGGTGGGAGACCTGGGAGGGATCATGGCAACTGAGAGTGCTGCCCTCATACTCATCACAGTACTTGGCCCGATGTTAAGAAGGGTAACAAATACTCTTCGACTCAGCATACTTGCCCCAATAAACCGAAAGAAGTTAAGAAGAGTAATAAATACTCTGGGACGCAGCATACTTGTGCCAATAGTCAGAATGTAGTTAATAAGGATAACAAATACCCTGGGACCCAGTCTACTCGTCCCAGTAGTGTGAAAGAAGTTAGAAAGAGTCACAGATACTCTGGGACTCAGCCGACTTGTCCCAGTAGTCAGAACGAAGTTAAGAAGAGTAACCCATACTCCAGGACTCAGTCACTCATCCCAGTTGGCTTGATAATAAGAAAGGCCAAACAGAAGACAGTGGGCCTCATTACGACCCTGGCGCTAATGGTTTAACAGCGCCGTAAAGAGCGTCGCCGCCGTTAAACCAGTAGCGCCTGATTACAAGGTCCCTTAGCGGGTTGGAGGCTTTAACGCTTGCTTTTTGCAGGCATTAAAATCCAACCCGCTAAGGGACCTTGGAGCTAATTACGGCAACCGTAATTTACGGTGCCGTAATTAGCGCCTTCCCCATCCCCATTATGCCCTATGGGGCAAAATGGGAATGGGGAAGGGCAAATGGTGAATGGGGAATTACCGCCCCGCCAACCTTGTGATGGGGGCGGTATTTCCGTCATCCACCATGCCGGAGACCGGCATGGACCATGGTGCTAGTAGCACCATGGTCCAGCGCCTGGGTCGTAATGAGGCCCAGTGAGTGAGAAGAATATGTATATGATACTCATTATCAAGAGTAAGGAGAATACAAAGAGGGATTTATTCTACAAGTTGCAACTAGGAAAACAAGACATTTCAGAGACACTGAAGAGAGACTTGTGCCCAGCATTCCTAAAATACACCAGGCTAAAGAGTAACGGCACACAATATGCTAATCCATTTAAGCTTTGGCTCTGTGAAATCAAAATCATGATGACTTGGACAGTACAATAGCCTTTTAAAATGACAGCATAGCATAATATGACATAACACAGCTGAACACATGCATTAAATGACCAAATGCTCCAGCAAGCAAGCACTAAATGTATTGAGGCAGTGGTAAGCCCTTCATTCATATTCTTCTTCAGAAGCTTTGGTAAATGTGAGGAAACATTGAATGCCCTAATTAAGGTAAAACGTGTTCACGTAGTTTGTGTGAATAAAGCACAAGTAGCATTTTCTTAAACATGTTCTGTGACCTACGAAAATGGAAGCGCAAGTGCAAGCGTTTATAGGAAGCTATTTTAAAACTCTGAATTACCTTGAAAGGTCTCCAGATAAAGATGAAAAGCCTCTTTGCAGATAACATCCATTAAATTGAATAGCATAAATTCAACTAAGGCATTTAACTACATCAGCAACAAATAAATCAAATTTGAGATGAGTCCTAAAAGCCAGGGAAATGAGGATAGAGGAAACCTGTCAGCATTTAGCCATCACCTAAGACAAAATAGTGTCCGTTTTGCCATTCACAAAAGCAGATCATGAGAGCCTAAAAGAGGAGTCTCATTATCAGATGAGGAAGAAGCAAGTATACTGCAAAGTCTAGGGCCTCATTACGAGGTCGACTGATGTATTTCCCCAGAATTACCCCATCTGCTGCTAACCGTTACCATAGGTGGTAATTCTAGGAATCTGCATATTTGCAACGTTGCCACCTGTGTAGCAGTAACAAATGCCGATTTTTGAAATGCTGCAGGCAGTATTTACAGAAATCTATTTCCTTTAATTTTTCAATTTTAAATTACTTTCCTCACTCATTTTGAAGATGCAAAAGGATTCAATACAGCAATGTTGCTAGCGATAATGGCAAGTTTTTAAAATACAAAAAGGTCAATGCTTACCCTTTTATGCATTAAATAGTAAAGGTGCTGATAAGGTGGGTGCCAGAGATGGCCACCTTTTTAACGACATTGAGGGGCCGATTCATGGAACAATCATGCGCCGAAAAAAGTGGCGTAAACTGGTGCAAGCGTGAAAAAGAAAGCGCACGCGCACGCATGCGATTCATGGAAGTCCCTGTTTTTTTCTCGGGATGTGCGCCAAACCCGTGCGTGGTACACACAGGCGCACACGTCATTGCAACATCCCGAACACTGTGCGCAACGCGCACAGGGAAAGCACACAGCGTCCACGCAGACACCAAAAAGGGAGCGGGACACGGGGCGTAACACGCGGAATGGGGAACAACGCGTGAAAAAGAAGGCGTAACTGGAGAAGTACTGCAGCGAAACTCACGGAACGCCCACACGCATGCGAACAACCCGTATTCATGGATTAGAATATGGGAAACCCGCGCACAGCAAAAGACGCACATAGGCATCAACGCGTCCGCCACCCGAAGGCAGGCGGAAGCGTCCCCGTGCACAGTATAAAAGTGCGCGCAAACTAAAAACACGTATATCCAGCTACGATGAATGCCCCATTTGTCGCAGCACTGATTGTGGGACACCGCAGGAGGAGGAGAATAGCCAGGGTCTGCATTTTTTTACCCTGGACCAGCCTTTTTGGGATGCCTGACGACCACGTCTATGGCAGGTATAGGTTTCTACCTCATATCATCCTAGACCTCGTCAGGGAGTGGGAAGATGACCTTACTTCCCCCACCCTGTGCTCCCAAGCATTGATCCCCTTGGAGAAGGTGTTCAATGTCCTGCATTTTTTGGCCACTGAGTCATTTCAGCGGACCACTGCCGTAGTGGGGGGGGTCCCACAGGCCACGCAGTCACGCTGCCTACACCAGGTGTTGGCAATCATCACTGCACGCCCCTAAGTCCGAAGGCACATATACATGCCCAGAACACCCGCAGAAAGGCAGGCCGTGGTCCAGGGCTTTTACAGGGTGGCACACTTCCCCAAAGTGCTTGGTGCCATAGATTGCACCCATGTGGCCCTACGTCCATCTAGGGCCACTGAGCACATCTATCGAAACAGCAAGCACTGGCATTCCATCAACGTGCAGGTTGTATGCGATGCTAAAGGAATCATCACCTCTGTCTATGCAAACTACCCTGGCTCCACCCATGACAGTTTCATATACAGAATGACCGCACTGAGCCGGGCCCTGGAAGCTGTGCAGCATGGCGACACATGGCTCCTAGGTGAGTACAAATGCCTGTGCACATGCATGCAAGTTACACACAGACAAATGCCCAAACCCTAATGATCTCAACTATTATCACCTCCCCAGGGGACAGTGCCTACCCTCTGAGCAACCACATGATGACGCCAATCCGGAACCCCACCACACCACCCCAGGTAAGATACAACGATGCCCATATTGCAACCAGGGGCATAGTGGAGCGCACATTCGGAGTGCTCAAGTCACGCTGCCGCTCCCTTGACCGCTCTGGTGGGCAGCTACTATATGCACCCCCAGTAGTGTGCAGGATACTTGTGGCAGCATGTGTCCTACACAATGTTGCAGCACGGTGGAAGGTACCGGTGAACATGGTGGTGCCCCCACATCCCCAGGCGCAGGCGCTGCCCATGGGAGGGGACAGGGCATGTGGCGAGGCAGCCTGGACCCAGCTTGTGGCCACATTTTTCACTCCCACCCCTGCGGAGTGCACACAGTACTGGCACATACCAGGTGACAATCGATGATGACAAAGAGACAGTCAACTGTCACAACCTTACCACCCTGACAATGTTCCCACAGAAGTGCCACATTGTGTGTATCCCTAGCTACTTAAAAATAACCAATCCTGTGTGACCAAAAGGAACACATGCAAGGTGTGTATCACACACCCCTGCAAAACAGTCCATCACAATCCCTGGTATGTCACCCAAACCCTGCCAAACCACATCACCCTTGTCTGCTACACCATGACATGGCATGCAATAGCAAAAGACAAACACATGACCAATAATATACAAAGAGACATGTCATAAATGAAAACTAGCATGAGACAATGATGCCTGACATGGAATCAGATGAAATGACTGACCAACAACCTCCCACACATACGAAGTCAGACACAAATGCTTTCCAACAGTTGTAGCATGAACACAACACTGAATGCCTGTTCACATGCACATTGGGCATGGCAAAATCCAAACTCCCGAACCCGTGTGCTGTGTGTGTCACCTGCAACATATTGCACAGCACACAGCACTTTGAGCAGCCATTGTTTTGCAGATACACCTTGAGCATCACATGAAAACAACTAATGAAATCTACAACCAAATGACGCATGTACAGGGTACCCAAATGGCAATAGATCATGTGCTGCATGGACACCGCGGGCCTGGAAATGCAATCTGTGTGCACCTGTGGCCATGCAAGGGTGGATGTACGTGTGGTGGATCATTGTGCAACTGTGTGTGTCATTAAGGACATGCACTCAATATATGCATGTAAAATCAAGTGACCCTCAGTGTTCTGTACACATCACATGTGAACATTGGCCATGTGAACACCCCAGCATGTCAAACCACACCAATCCCCTGACACCTGAAAAGTAAAGACAACACAGGAACAGGCATTGAGCAGCACAACACATCATGTACATAGTACCCCACACTTACAATGACAGAGTGCCAAAAAACACTGTAGGCCAAGCCCACTGTCCAACAACAAAATGCCCTCACTTACACATCACTATGACCTTCTGAACAACTGCCTCTGGGGTATGTAGCCTTCTTCCTTCAAGTCTACCTGGCTACAGGATCACCCTACCCCTTGGGCTCCATGTTCCAGCTTGCGTGTAAATAGGGTCCAGCCCCCTCAGAGGCCACCTTGACTGGTAAAAATGCCACATCGCAGAGAACTCCAAGTAGGCAAACCCACAAAACAGTGAAAAAGGTTGTAGGCACCAAAAAACCCTGCAAGAGTCTCCAGTAGAGCACTTGAGGTAGCAAGAAATGTCAAAGCACATGTACAAGCAAAATGATAGAACAACCAAGGTAGCACAGTTGAACAATGGTCCAACAGGATGGGTACCATTCACGGTACATAACATACAATGATGATGCAACAACTGATGGGTACTGTCACAGCTCCGGTGTCCAGGCGCAGGAGTGGCACGAACCAACCTCCCCCTCCATGGTCTGGGTGCCTGCAAGGTCAAAATAACACAGGCCTTTGAGACCCCGGTGGGGAAGGAGGGTCAGGGATATGTTGCATGGACAGGCATTGGTATTCAGGATAACCGGAAAGAGGGGCAGGAGAGTGGATGTGGATTTGCATGGTAAAGTAGGCAAAATACAACTTATCACAAAAACACATACTCAATCAGAGTTCATCATGCACATTGTACCAAATCAGTGAAATGAAAGCCAAAGAGACACCTATCTCTGGGGTGAGTGCTGCCCTCCTGCCTGCGCACTCTCAGGTCCGGTAACAGGAGCACTTCAATGCTGCAAAGAGAGCATGAGTTACTAATCTGAATGTGTGTTTACAACACACACACACACCCATCCATGCCCCAAAGTAAGTGACATCTCCACAAACAAACTCCCCTGTCTGCTGCTATGTACCCATACGTTAGCTTGGGCCACCGATGCTACATGCACTGTCAGTGCAGTAATGCCGGCGCATGTGGCCGCGTGGGAAATGGAAGACCAATTGGTCAAGAATCAGACATGATACAACGGTCCCTGGGTGAGCTGCTACACGCGTATAGCAAGGTGCAACTTCAGTACAAGTTGTGTTCTGGCCGCCGCAGATTTAAGTAGGTAGTGCACGTGGCAATTTGCACATGCAAATGACATGCACTCACCACAAGTCTGAGTCTCGCTGGTTGTCCCTGTGTGCTGTATCAGTTTCTGGCCAGGAACGCTACTACCCTAATTACTCTGCTTCAATGGAGCGAGCAGGGGGTACTCAAGGATATGTTTGATGGCCCCTGCGTGTGCCCCTGACAACTAGTAAAGGCACTTGTCATTTGTGCCCTCAATGCATGTCAGCTGTACTGTGTGCTTCTCCAACAATGCCTGGCAAAGCTCCACAGCACTGGTGCCACTTAGCATCCATGTGCAAGTGGCCTGGTGGAAGGTAGTCTGCGGTGTGGGCCCTTGTGTTGCTTACCTTGCCAGGATCTCCTGGAAACACGCCTGCTTCTGTCGGATGTCTGAGCACAATCCCTGTGCATCTGCTTGCGCACACATCCATACATCTGCACCACCGAACGTGCCCAGTTTTCTGTATTAGTGATCCCTGTGAATGCTGGCAAAGGTAGTCTGGAGGCTCATCTTGCTGCAGAAAGGGCATGAAATAAATTAATAAGGCTTGACAGTTCCCTGTGTGTGTGTCTACTTGCTGGTTGTCACTGGGCCAGGTTACAGAGCTACATCCAAACTCCTCCCACCATCATTGTCACTTTGACAGACCAACGTTGCAGGCTACTGTCTATGGCATGAAGTGCATCAAGCACATATACAGGCAAGAAAATAACATACATCACAATCCACATCAATTAACGGAGAAATGAATCACATACTCACCCAAATTAATTACAGACATGGGGTGGATGAAACGCAACCAATCCCCACTAGGGGTGTTAACACAAGTAGAACAGCAGCAGACAGACCACAGTAATTAAGGAAGTCCAAAGCCGTTGTGAAATATGTTCATCCTAGCGAGCCCATGGATAAGGGAAGCAGGAGTGCCCTATGTGAGTCAGGACCCCAAGCTGCAAACACATACACAAGACAAGCTTGAAGGGCCCAGCTGGAACAGACAGTGGATGCTTTCAAAAGCCACAAAGCACCACACCGTCACATGAATGCACAATAGACAAACACTATTAAACTATATTAACTAATGAAACTAACAATGAACAACCTACATAGCCTAATTAAAATAACTATCAAATAGTTAATATTAACTAACTAACTAAAAGGAAAAATCAAAAACGGCCACATATGACTCGGGGGGCGGGGGAAGGCACCCAGGAGGGGGAGGTACAGGGTGCACCTCAACACCCACATACAATGATGTTGAGACAAAAAAAAACCTCCATGGGCTCAACGCCTGCACACCACGACCTGTGTGGAAGATAATCTGTCGTCCGAGTCTGCCTCATCCTGTAAAGGTGACGTGGCACAGGAGCCTTACCACGCCTAGGCGCAGCTTGCCCCTCGTCGACAGCAAGTCTGCCGGACGGGTGAGCTTGGTTCTGTGCGGCAATGACACGCAGGTCTACATGCAGAACCTCCCGTGATACACGTGCTTCCTCTTGCAAGGTAACACATGTAATACAGAGTTCTTCCTGCGTGGTCTGGCTGGACAACCGATGCACCTCCCGGCAAGCATGTAGCTCAGCCGAGATGCTACGCTCAAGCTGCTCAAACCTCTCCTCTGACCGCACCCTCTGGGATGTCAAGAGGGCATCCAGTGTGGATCTGAGGGACTGAGACTCAGCCCTCAGGGCTGCCATGTGTGCCTCTGCATGAGCAGTAATTGCTTGATGCAGAGACAACATTTCAGCCTGGCGTGCCCTGTCAGAGGCCGCCATGCCCAGCCTGAGCGAGCGGGCCGTGGACTGCGCCGCCTGCCGCTGGAGAAGCACCTGCCTAGCAGGGGGGAGCACGAATTGGGCCACACGTTCCATGCTCACAGCAATGTTATCAAGTGCTTCCCCCTGATGTTCTGAATTGGCAGTTATGTCTTGCTCCCACTCAGTATATCTCGGTGGTGCGCGGCCACTGCGTTGCTGGGCTTGTCACCTGCAGGACCAAAGGACTGTGCGTCCTCGTTGGGTTGGCACTGCCCGCGGCTGCACGACTACATGCTCCCATCTACGTGATGCCCCAGGCACATCAGCGACTGGTGTGGAGGGTGACCCTGCATCTCGATCCACCACAGGCGGAGGTCCCACCACTGTCCGGCCCCTCAGTGCAGGTGTCGCGGACAGAGAAGTGTCCACATCAGAATCACTCTACCCTGACATATGGACCTGATGCACATCCAACTAAACATGGCTGTCAGAGTGGTCATCTGGGCTGGCATCATAGCCAGCCAAAGACAAGATAGACTGGAGCACACATGGGTTCTCGTGGTCTACCACCCCACGACCCCCACTTGTGCCGGGTTGTGGTTGTGATGACAACCCTGTGCCTGGCATGACAACACCATCCTCTGGCTCCATTGCGTCATCACCTGAAAAGTGGAGAGAAAAAAATATTAGTACACATGTCAGAAGCACATGACACACATACACATAGACATCACACAGACAGTCAACCCATGAAGCAGACATGTCACACACAAAACAGAACCTGCCATGCATGCCTGGTCAATTTGACATTGCATCAGTGAGTAGACATGTAGAACGGTGCTACACGGCTCAGAAGAGGGTTGATGCAGTGCAGAACATGTGTACGTTACTCACTATCTACATGAACAAGTACTTCATGATGTGTATCACAAATCGTGAAGCCAGTGGAAGGGCTAGTTCAGGCATCACGTGCAATGTGCATGCAATGGGTTGCATGGCTACAAGCAAACCCCCCCCCCCTCAGTGAAAATGCAGGGATGCCTTGCTTGGTAGCAAGAGGCTGAACAGAGACCTGTGTATTGGCAGACAGTGTTGACTAGCATCAATGGCATCATCTGAGTCAACTGACAACACAGCAGATGATGGGACAGTAAGCAGGACACATGACGAACCCTCAGTAGTACACCCAAGTGTGCAAAAGCCACTACACCAGTTGGACAGAGTCAGTGGGCCTGAAACTGGGATAGGACTGTGCCCCACACAGACTGTGACACCCTAAACATGTGTGTGATACAGGACAGGGCCAGAGTGGGCATGGGATGGCTGTAGAAATCCCATGAAATGTTGCTCATACAAGACACGTACTACAATGATCATCCAGGCAAGGACACATAGGGGCATGCATGGAATGCACATGGAGCATGAATGGGCACTCAAGTCCCTGCGGAGCATCTGCCATCTACACAGTCCAAGTGATACACCCTGCATGAAAGGCAGAGGATGTACCCCACTGCATGTGTCAGGCAGGTTGGCTGGTGGAAGTTAGCATGTACACAGGAGGCTTGAATAGGCCATTGCAGTACGCCAAAATGATGCACAAAAGTGCAATGGTGTAATTGAGGTGCAGGGTGGGTGGAGGGGCAAGGGGGCATGCCTACGTTGAGTACCCACATGCAGGCAGAGGACACATGCACATCAGTCATGCAATGACATAGTCCCAGTGCTGAGAGGAAACACACCCCTGGCTACATGCAGAAGGGCCAGAGAGCAGGAACATGGACTGGAGAGGCTAACATGTGGTTAGGGTGCAAGTGTGGTGATGAGGCAGTCCCCATCTGCTCTACATGTCCACCATCCTGCACAGGAAGCACGCATCAGTGAAGCATTACATGGCTAGCACATGAAAACCATGTGCACATAGCATGTAGTGGCAGTCAAGCACAACACATCACACAGGCAAAACACACATGGGCTAGACATACACGCAACAACACTCACTGGACTGGGCATCAAAGTCCTGCATCTCTCCCACTCCTTTGACCAATTCTTGTGGTATGAACTGATCCTCCTCAGGTGTTGGCCCACCGCCAGTCACCAGAGTCATGCTGTAATTAGAGGCACGCTTGGCCTTAGCTCTGCGTTTGAGGTAATTCCACTGCTTCTTGCACTTGGCAGCTGTGCGCACCTCATGGCCGAATGCACTCACATTATCCGCGACATGCTTCCAGTGGGTTTTCCGATGGGCAGCCGTACTTTGACAATTCGGCCCCACTAGCATGTCGCGTCTGTGGGCCTGCATGTAGTCCACAAGGGAGTCCAGTTCCTGTTTGCAGAAAGAATTTTTCCTTGATGTGCAGGAGGCCGTGGCTGTGTCTGGGGTCCCAGCCTGTGCTGCAGATGCAACCTTCCTCCTCTTGTATGGTGGCGCGGACCATGGCTGGTGAATGCCGCCCTGATCAGTATGGCCAGTGGGACCGGTGGATTGAACGAAGGGAGTGGCAGGTTGAAAGACGGCCGAAGGCCTGACTTCCGTCAGTGGCTGCTGGGTGCCCTGGAATGGACCCTGCACAGCAATATCCGCTGTGCCAGGGTCATTGACCGCGACTGTCCTGGTTGGTAGACTCACAACCGGGGTGTTGTTGGCTGCATCTGCCCCTGCACTTGCCAACACCCGGCTGGTCGGGGCAACAGATGACACTTCTGCCCCAGGGACACGTGTCTCGGTCAGGGCAGCCCTGCATGCACCTACGGTGTTCCTCCTGACCTGCTAGAAATCTTCCAGTGACTCTTCAAGTGCCAACGTAGCCTGCGCTGGCAGACCCTGAGCCTGGGTGGTGGTGTCCACAGCTGCACCTGCAGCTACCACTACCCTTGGGCCCGTGGCAGTCGATGAAACAGACTGCCGGGTCACACGGGCGCCAGTGCGAGATGCAAGAACTGCATCTACCGGAACCACAGGGGGTGGTGGCATGACTGCACGGACACATGGCACAACATCATGCCCAAGTGGCGCACCCCTGCCTCTTCCCCCTCTGCGGCCACCCTGGACACCCTGGAGTCCCCCTACTCCCTGGTCACCCCGGCCACATCCCTGACCACGCCCACCATGAGGAGTACGCCCAGCTGAGGCGCCCCTCACCTTTGGTGGCCTCCCAACCATGGCACAGATGGAGTAGTGCTGGCACAGATGGAGGAGTGCCAATGGGAGGTATACACCACAATTGTCCTGGGAAATTGGGGTGAAGGAGGTGGGATGCAAGATGTTAACAGCACCCCTGCACCTGCAAGGCTGTATGTGACCCCGGTGATGAAGTGACGGGTCACACAACACTCAGGCACCCCAAAACTGCAGTAAAACCATGCACGCAACCCCTGCAGCCTACGTGCGTGGAATTAACCACCCGCAGTACGCAGTGGCACCGAGGAACACGAAAAAAAGTGTATGCGTGGGCCACGCAGGCTACTATGACCTCAAAAACGGGTACACAATATACAGGGGCACCTGCAGTGGGAAAAATAGCATGCGCGACTCACCGTCAGACTAGCGCGATGATGAAAAACACGCGTAGCCAATACCCCCGCCAAAAGAAGAGATACGTCCTTGATCCGCTGTGAAGTTGTGATGACGCGTGAAACAACACGAAGTAGCAGCACACACGTCGGTCTCCACGAAAGGCACGTACAGCGAACTGCTGGCCCCGCTCCCCTCCAACCCGTGCTGAGGGAAACGCCCACGCGTGCCGCGTCACTTACGCGCTCAGGCCCTTTCCTCGAATTACACGCATTCACACACGGACGTGTGTTTTTTTTCACGTGCTGATCCACTATGCACCCGTGTTGAGGGAAACGCCCGTGTGTGCTACGTCACAGATGCGCTTACGCGCTAAGGGCCTTTCCTCGAATTACACACTGACGTGCAATTTTTTCACATGCCAAATCACTCCGTATCAAGCTGACCATGCGAAAACACACGGAAGACCACGCTCCTGTCCAAAAGGCCATTTTCCTGCCCCCAAGAGCCCAGAGCACGCTCCCACCTGCCATCTGCTGCTGCCTGCCTGCTGGCCACGTGCCCTGCTATTTGGTGCCTGCATGTCAGCCATCTGCAGGGATCCAGTTGCTGTGTCCACCCCTCCTGGAACAGAAGACTCCTGACTGGGATACCATCACTCCACAGCCCAGCCCCAGGACCCAGTTGCCCAACCACGCCTGCCTCGGGGGTCGCCATATCGGGGCAAACACCATCCGAGACCACTGGCGACCCCCAGCCAGAGAGGCAGAGGGCTACCAGCTTCAGTGAGAAGGAAGTTGGTGTCCTGGTGGAGCATGTCCTGGGGCATTATGATGCCCTCTTCACACCATCGCGCACTGACAAGGAAGGACGGAAGAGGATCTGGGAGGACATCATGGTTGCCATCAATGCGGAGGGGGTGGCAACCCGCAACAGCAAGCATGTCCGGAAGCGCTGGGAGGACCTCAGGTCCAGGACCCTCAACAAGGCCCGGTGCCTCGTGAAGGCAGAGGATGCAGAGGGGTGCCGGGTCCACCTGAGCAAAACCAGATGAGGGTCCTGGAATGCCTAAGCCCAGCTCTCCACGCCCAGATCCTTCGGAGGAAGACCCGTCTGGAGTTGAGCGGTAAGTGGTCATGCATTGCTGTGTGAAACAGGGCATGTTGCAGTGTGCTGGTAGTCAGCTACTTGCCTATATGTGTAACATAGGCCATGTATGGATGTGTGTGCGCCGGGACATCATGGAAATGCATGTGAGACCAGTAATGCGTGAACCACATGTTGCTGCATGTGTTCCAATGAGACATGGGGAGCTGCATGCGGAATGCACACATGTATGCATGCCAGTCCCTGTTCTTGGACATAGGTGGGGGGTGAGAGATGGGTGCTGCTCTCATGTACATGTATGGTGTGCATGTCTGTGTATCTGAGAAGCATGTGTGTGACTTTGAAACTCCATGGATGCATGACACATGTCCGTGACGATGTGTAGATTCACTCGTGCAGTCTGGTCAGCGTTGTATCCACTGTGTCTGCGGTGTACGAGCCATGATGCATGACCCTCCGGTGATGTGTGTGCATGGGATCAGTATGAGCCATGATGCCTGTGAGTTTGAAGGCACCATTTATGTCCATGGAGGTCCTTGTACATGGATGCTGATGTTGTTTGCATGCGCCGTGCCATGTGTTCTGGAGGGACAGGATGGAAGTGACGTTTAACAGTGCCACTCATGTGTTATAGCTTCCTGTCTAGGGGACTATTGTACAGTGCCCTGATGCTTGTGTTCTATGTCTCCCTCTATGCAGCGTCGAGTGAAGACGAGGGCGGAGACGGTGCTGCGGAGCCAAGCAGCGGGGATGCCTCGACTGGGCGGTGACGCAAGGCCCAGCCGCCCTCCCAGGAATTGCCATCATCTGGGAACGAGGGGACTGGTGCCGCATCTGCCACTACGGCTGTAGCGGAAGGACCGGGTAAGCCCCCACAGGGGCTTGCAATGGCGGAAGACGGTGCAGAGACATCCAGGTTGGTGGTCTCCACAGAGGAGGAGGAGTCTGCTACTGAGCCGCACATGGGGCCTGGTGGGGGTAGTACCACTGATGCAAGTGGTGCAGTCCAGGGGCAGGGTCAGGAGGCAGCAGAGGTCACCGCGGAGGGGCCTATGCATGTTGCTGTCCCTGACCCTGTGACTACACCACCATGCATCAGCAGGGATGCCCCGTCCCAGGCCCGTCCGCAGGTAGGGGGGAGGCCCACGTCATCTGGCTCTCCACTACCTGCGGATGTGGAGTCCCATGACCGTATGGCCTCCGTCCGGATTGGTGTAGCATTGCGCACGCGTGACATTCGTGATGATGTTCATGCTTCCTGGAAGAGCTGCGTGGCAACGTGGCACTGTTGGGAGGGGCCCTGGTCGGTGGGTTCCTACATGTGTCGCGCACTCTGGCGGACCTCTCCTCCTCTGTGGAGACTATGCGCCAGTCGTTCTCCCTGCCGTCTTCCGGCCCAGATACCACCAGGGCCCCCTGTGGACCTGGCCCGACCATCACAGCCAGCTTGGTGGAGATCC
Source organism: Ambystoma mexicanum (assembly GCF_040938575.1). Classification (NCBI taxonomy): domain Eukaryota; kingdom Metazoa; phylum Chordata; class Amphibia; order Caudata; family Ambystomatidae; genus Ambystoma; species Ambystoma mexicanum. The sequence goes on along the minus strand of NC_090931.1, from coordinate 1,004,816,024 downwards.
CATCCCTGCCACAGTCGGGAGTTGGCGGTCCAGCAGGGGTGGACACCACAACAAGTGGAGACCAGGCATCATCGGACAGGGCACATGGACAGCAGCAGCAGCAGCAGGGTCTAGGTGGGAGTGATGATGGCTCTGGGCCATCGACATCAGAGGGGCAGGCATCGACCAGAGGGCAGGAGAACCCTGGAATGGGAGTGTCTTCCGTGTGGCTGCGGTTGGGCCAGTGTATAGATGCAGAGCGGCGGCAGGCGGAAGAGGCGCGGCTCACCATGGTCAGGGCGGAGTTCTCCATGCGTTGGGTGTTGAGGCGGGCTGAGTGCCTCGAGGCAACTCGCAGGGGGTTGGAACAGGCCACGAGTGCATCCCTGCGAGACCTCGGGGCAAGGACAGAGTCCTGCCTCCAGGAGATAGACATGGAGTTTGATGATGCCCTGGCCCGCAACATCACAGAGTGAGCCGCAGGACTTACCCGCCGCCATTGTATATAGTTAGTTAGGGATAGGTTTCCTTTTATTTAAAAATTATTTTGGGACTCTTGGACAATGCCCCACAATTTTGTATATAGTTGTAAATTAGGTAGGGTTTTGTATATAGGTTTCATTTCATTTGTTGGGCTCATGGACCCTTATTGCAATATTTGTACATAGTTGGACAGTGGTTTTTTTCGAACATCATTTACCCTCACCATGAATCAATGGATTTTTGGGATTTTGGTTTCCTTTGGATTTACTTTGGTGGACAAGGATTTTTGACAAACTTTATTTAGGATTCATTTGGATTGTGCCATCATTATTATTATTTTTTTATTTTGGACATGGCTTTTTTTCTTGTTTATGATTATTTACATGCTTTGAATCATTTTTATTATTTTTGTGCACAATACATTTTGATTGCTTAATTCCATGTGTGGTATTTGCTCTTTGATTTACTGCATGTCACAATGTGGGTTTACACAATCACTCGCACCCAGTGTGTATGTGTGACGGACATGTGTTGATGTGCATATTTGACTGTTGGTTAGTGACAAATAATAGCCCTTTCAGTGAAGGGTAGATGGGAAACTTGATTGTGTCTAAAGACTGGGGCGACGTGCAGTGGGATTTTGGTGGACATGAGCCTATGAATGTGCATCTTCATGACATGTTGGGTGGGGACCTGAGTCGGGGCCTGACCCTCAATGCTGGGTTGATGGGGGTTCTGGGGAACATGAGTCGGGGCCTGAGCCTCAATGCTGGGTTGATGGGGGTGCTGGGGAACATGAGTCGGGGCCTGAGCCTCAATGCTGGGTGGATGGGGGTGCTGGGGAACATGAGTCGGGGCCTGACCCTCAATGCTGGGTGGATGGGGGTGCTGGGGGACATGAGTCGGGGCCTGACCCTCAATGCTGGGTGGAAGGTGGTGCTGGGGAACATGAGCCGGGGCCTGCTGGCAGGTGCCCGTCAATGCTGGGTGGATGGGGGTGTTGAGGGACATGTGTCAGGGCCTGAAACTCAATGCTGGGTGGATGGGAGTGCTGGGGAACATGAGTCGGGTCCTGACCCTCAATGCTGGGTGGATGGGGGTGCTGGGGAACATGAGTCAGGGCGTGCTGGCAAGTGTCCATCAATGCTGGGTGGATGGGGGTGCTGGGCGACATGAGTCGGGGCCTGACCCTCAATGCTGGGTGGATGGGGGTGCTGGGGAATATGAGTCGGGGCCTGAGCCTCAATGCTGGGTGGATGGGGGTGCTGGGGGACATGAGTCGGGGCCTTACCCTCAATGCCGGGTGGATGGGGGTGCTGGGGAACATGAGTCGGGGCCTGCTGGCAGGTGCCCGTCAATGCTGGGTGGATGGGGGTGCTGGGGGACTTGAGTCGGGGCCTGATCCTCAATGCTGGGTGGATGGGGGTGCTGGGGAACATGAGTCGGGGCCTGACTCTCAATGCTGGGTGGATGGGGGTGCTGGAGAACATGAGTCGGGGCCTGAGCCTCAATGGTGGGTGGATGCGGGTGCTGGGGGACATGAGTCGGGGCCTGACCCTCACTGCTGGGTGGATGGGGGTGCTGGGGAACATGAGTCGGGGCCTGCTGGCAGGTGCCCGTCAATGCTGGGTGGATGGGGGTGCTGGGGGACTTGAGTCGGGGCCTGACCCTCAATGCTGGGTTGATGGGGGTGCTGGGGGACATGAGTCGGGGCCTGACCCTCAATGCTGGGTGGATGCGGTGCTGGGGAACATGAGTCGGGGCCTGAGCCTCAATGCTGGGTGGATGGGGGTGCTAGGGAACATGAGTCGGGGCCTGAACCTCAATGCTGGGTGGCTGGGGGTGCTGGAGGACATGAGTCGGGGCCTGAGCCTCAATGCTGGGTGGATGGGGGTGCTGGAGCACATGAGTCGGGGCCTGAGCCTCAATGCTGGGTGGATGAGGGTGCTGGGGAACATGAGTCGGGGCCTGACCCTCAATGCTGGGTGGATGGGGGTGCTAGGGAACATGAGTCGGGGCCTGAGCCTCAATGCTGGGTGGATGGGGGTGCTGTGGAACATGAGTCGGGGCCTGAGCCTCAATGCTGGGTGGATGGGGGTGCTGGGGGACATTAGTCGGGGCCTGACCCTCATTGCTGGGTGGAAGGGGGTGCTGGGGAACATGAGTCGGGGCCTGCTGGCAGGTGCCCATCAATGCTGGGTGGATGGGGGTGCTGGGGGACATGAGTTGGGGCCGGACCCTCAATGCTGGGTGGATGGGAGTGCTGGAGAACATGAGACGGGGCCTGCTGGCAGGTGCCCATCAATGCTGGGTGGATGTGGGTGCTGGGGGACATGAGTCGGGGCCTGATCCTCAATGTTGGGTGGATGGGGGTGCTGGGGAACATGAGTCGGGGCCTGAGCCTCAATGCTGGGTGGATGGGGGTGCTGGGGGACATGACTCGGGGCCTGACCCTCAATGTTGGGTGGATGGGGGTGCTGGGGAACATGAGTCGGGGCATGAGCCTCAATGCTGGGTGGATGGGGGTGCTGGGGAACATGAGTCGGGGCCTGCTGGCAGGTGCCCATCAATGCTGGGTGGATGGGGGTGTTAGGGGACATGAGTCGGGGCCTGACCCTCAATGCTGGGTGGATGGGGGTGCTGGGGAACATGAGTCGGGGCCTGAGCCTCATTGCTGGGTGGATGGGGGTGCTGGGGGACATGAGTCGGGGCCTGACCCTCAATGCTGGGTGGATGGGGGTGCTGGGGAACATGAGTCGGGCCTGCTGGCAGGTGCCCGTCAATGCTGGGTGGAAGGGGGTGCTGGGGAACATGAGTCGAGGCCTGATCCTCAATGCTGGGTGGATAGGGGTGCTGGGGGACATGTGTTGGTGCTCACTTGTACATGGTGACATGTGGGCTGGCTAGGGGGCTTCGCCAGAGTGGATGGGCTGCCTGTGGGGCATGGCCAGGGGTGCAGTGAATTCCCCTGTGTTGTGGTCTGCCTGCAGGCCCTGGGGAGGGGGGAGAGGGCACACCTGGGAGGACACACACTAACGATTCATTGGGGCACCCCCGAAATACACATACCCCGCTCGCACAGGGCCAATCGCGTGTGATTCTCCCCGCGCACCCCCGTAATACACTCGCACAAGGCCAATCGCGGGTAAAACTTCCCGCGCACCCCCGAAATACACGTACCCCGCTCTCACAGGGCCAATCGCGTGTAAAACTTCCCGCGCACCCCCGAAATACACATACCCCGCTCGCACAGGGCCAATCGCGTGTGATTCTCCCCGCGCACCCCCGTAATACACGTACCCCGCTCGCACAAGGCCAATCGCATGTAAAACTTCCCGCGCACCCCCGAAATACACGTACCCCGCTCACACAGGGCCAATCGCGTGTGATTCTCCCCGCGCACCCCTGTAATACACGTAACCCGCTCGCACAAGGCCAATCGTGGGTAAAACTTCCCGCACACCCCCGAAATACACATACCCCGCTCGCACAGGGCCAATCGCGTGTGATTCTCCCCGCGCACCCCCGTAATACACGTACCCCGCTCGCACAAGGCCAATCGCGTGTAAAACCTCCTGCGCACCCCCGAAATACACGTACCCCGCTTGCACAGGGCCAATCGCGTGTGATTCTCCCTGCACACCCCCGTAATACACGTACCCCGCTCGCACAAGGCCAATCGCGTGCAAAACTTCCCACGCACCCCTGAAATACACGTACCCCGCTCGCACAGGGCCAATCGCGTGTGATTCTCCCCGCGCACCCCCGTAATACACATACCCCGCTCGCACAAGGCCAATCGCGTGTAAAACTTCCTGCGCACCCCCGAAATACACGTACCCCGCTTGCACAGGGCCAATCGCGTGTGATTCTCCCTGCACACCCCTGAAATACACGTACCCCGCTCGCACAGGGCCAATCGCGTGTGATTCTCCCCGCGCACCCCCGTAATACACATACCCCGCTCACACAAGGCCAATCGCGGATAAAACTTCCCGCGCACCCGCGAAATACATGTACCCCGCTCGCACAGGGCCAATCGCGTGTGATTCTCCACACGCACCCCTGTAATATACGTATCCCACTCACACAAGGCCAATCGCGTGTAAAACTTCCCACGCACCCCCGAAATACACATACCCCGCTCGCACAGGGCCAATCGCATGTGATTCTCCCCGCGCACCCCCGTAATACACGTACCCCGCTCGCATTCGTGGTTGTGGTGCTGTATGCTGGTCCACTGGCCTGTGCGCCATGTACGGGATTTGTGCGCTGTTCATGGCGCACGGGGAGGGCTTGGGGGCGTAACTGGTGCTGCTGCATGGTCGCTGCGCTACTCTGTGCCACGACTGGTTATGGATGTTGAAATCCATGAATACGCTGTGCGCGTAAATGGATTTTGGCACACGCGGCTGGCGCAGACTGCCACACGTGCACACTGTGCGCCAGCCGCGTGCAGCACTTGTGCGCTAAATTCTATGAATTACCCCCTGAACGTCTCAGTGAAAAAATCACGTGTGATGCATTGAAGGGAAGTGCTTGTGTTAGCACATGAAACACATGTTTTTTTAAACCTCAGGGGTATATTTATAACGTTTACCTCCATTTATTAGGTAGAGGTAGCAGAGTCAAAACGTAAGGTATCTAACCTCATAATACGGTAGTAATTACAACATGCAATATTCCTATAATGTAATGCAAGCAGTAATTCCACTGTGTAGAAATACCTATTGATAGGTTTAAGTCTAGGTTCAGCTAGGGTGGCACGACTGATGGCATCCACCCTGATACACAGTTCCACCCCACATTTCTGGGCAAGAAAAACAGACCATTGGTTTCTCAAAACTCAAAATGCACTTAAAAGAATTTACTCAAACTTAAACAAAGGTGGTCGCCATCTTTACCCCAAGAAGATCACATAAAGCTTTCTGTAGCCTAGTCACAGAAGCAGCATGTGCTCTGGGGTGAGGGGCAGAGGACAGGAGAGGTGAGGAGGGGCGTCTGGGGATTGAGGGGAGCTGCCACAGATGAGGGGGGCATTTGGTGATGCACTGGGGGTGGGCAGGGAAGCATTTTTTTTTCTCAGCGGTTTTTCTGATATTCAAGGCTATGAACCTTATTATAAGTGTTGCGGTAAGGCAACAATGGCGCCGGTAGTGCTACCGGCGCCGTTGTTACCTCGCCACAACATTACGAGTTTGCTTGCGGGTGCCACTCTGGATGCCTGGTCAGACCAGACGTGCAGAGTGGCACCCGCTAGCAGTACAGGATGGTGGCAACGGTCCGGTAATTAACGGGACCGTTGCTACCATCCTCCCCATTACCATTGAGCCCTATGGGGGCTCAAATGGGAATGGGGACGTCCCGGTTCCCGTGAACGGGAATTACTAGTTTGGGGGTAGCCATGCCGGTAAAAATGGCATGGCCAACTCCAAACTCATAATGAAGCCCTATATCCGAGGTTACAAAGGACTACCAATAACCGCGGGTACATTTTGTTGATTATTTTTTTTTTAAAGATATTTTTATAACTATAATGTGGTGAAAAATCACTGGTCCATGGCCAGGGACTCAATTGCCTTCCAAGTCTCCCATTCATGCAGTAACCAGGACAAATGCTGCTTAGTTTCAAAGTGAGGAAGGGGTCAGCCTCCTCAAGCCATGTTGCCTGATAAATGAGCCTAACTTACAAGACCACTTACAGGAATGTGCTGGCCCTTTTCTTGCTTTGAAGCTAATCAGGGTCAGTCCTGGTTACTATAAAAACATGTTAAACCATGCTACTGTCAGTCCTTGAAGGTTTTGCACTCAGAGACAATGTGTTGCCTTTTGCTGAATTGCATTCTGGTATTTGTAGTCTCCCAGTCAATAATAAAACATTTAAAAAAGGTATTCTTACAGTAACAGTGGGTTTCCCATTCCTGCAGTAAATGGGATGAACACTGCTTAGCTTTAAAGTGAGGAAGGGGTCAGCCCACTAAGGCCATGTTGCCTAATATATGTGCCCCAACCCTTAGAAGAACATTTAGAGAAACATGGCCTAAGTGGGCTGGATCCTTCCTTGCTTTGGAACTAAGCAGAGACAGTCCTGGTTACTCCATGGATGGCAGACAGTCCACGGTCCTGAATGCTGTGTGTTTTCTTAGTTTTAAATATCTCATAACACACAACATCCACATGTTTACAAAACAGAAAAAAGGAAATAAAATAAAGCACATTTATGCTGAACGCTGCTATCAAGAACCCTGGCCGTAAGAAGTTTAAGATGCAGCACTTAACCATTATGCTACAATTATGTTATTGTTTGGAATTTCACAAGTTTCATACCTAGCCTTTTATCATTGAACATATTAAATTATAGGCTATTACGCATATCCATATTGCTGGAATATCCTGAAAAGATGATGAACATATCTGTGTTACGAGTAATGCCACGCTCGCATGTACTGTCAAATAATGATCATAATAGTTCCGACCCAATCCGGCCAGCATGTCCCCTAAATATTAATATTTACGCCATTTCAGAAACGAATGAACCAAAACACATAACACACCCTGGACAACATTTGCTTACCCAATATTCGATGAAGCAAAATCCTATGGAAAATCCATCAAGACAAAAAATATAACATGGCAAATGCCGGTCGAAGTCGTTCTCGCAAAAGTTTACAGTGCGCATCCCCGCGTGTATACTTCCGTGGATGCACGTAAACATGATGATGTCACGCGTATATTAACACGTGACATCAAGAGTAAACAAGGAACCGCATATTGCGTGTGTAGAAAAAGATGTAAGTAATGAAGACGTAGTTACTATAAAAGAGGTGTTCTACTAAAATAACTTAATGTATTCTTCAAGAGTTGTTATGCAGACAATTGTATCAGAAAAATACATACTTACTATCACGTGATATTGTTAATCATTATTGCGGGAGTACTATGATTCAAAGCCATAATGCAGTGCAAATGGAGTAAAGCAATACTTACTGACCCTCCTATGTCATCAACCGGATAACATAAAACTACCCACATCTTAGTAGGTTTGAATAATGGATCAGGATCAGTAGCTAGTGTACCTGTTTAATGTGTGTGGTTTTTATGTTATCCGGTTGAGGTGTGTGAATTGAGAGTGGTCATTAGCGTGTAGAAGTTACATGGAGCTCACATATCTTGATTGTGCAGCTTTATCAGCCTAGACCACCTGTCAAAGTACTGTCTTGTGGTGGAAAGTGCTGGTCATTAAGGCATTCATGTAGAGAGAAAGAGACTCCACCCTCCAATTTCTAATACCCCGCCAGGATGGGATCTCAATGTAATACTAGCAAAGCTCATGGGACCCCCTTTCAAGCCTATGCACCAGTCGAGTCTTAGAACCCTGACCTACAAGACTGCCTTCTTAGTGGCTATTACTTCATAAGAAGAGTCAGTGAATTACAAGCCTTGTCAGTTCAAGACCCTTTCTTTATTGTGCATAAAGATAAATTGGTTTTATGTACTCATCCTAGGTTTTACCCTAAATTCATTTCTAAATTCCACTGAGTTTCATTGAGTTTCCGGGGTTCTTTCAGAATCCAACTGGCTCAGCTGAGGTTAAACACCACACACTAGATGTGAGGAGAGCCATCCTCTACTATGTAGACAAGACCAGACCACTTAGAAAGACAGATCATCTGTTTGTCTCCATGGCAACAGCAAGAGAGGGGGACCGCATTTCCAAAAATGCTGTATCCAGATGGATAGTCAGATGTATACAACTATGCTATTCATTATCAAATACAACACTGCCTTTCACGCCAAGAGCTCATTCCACATGGAGCACAGGAGCTACTCTGGCTTTATTGCAAATTTACCCTTAGACAGCATTTGCAAAGCAGCTACATGGAACTCAGTTCACACTTTGACTCAGCATTACTGCATACAAGCAGTTCTAAAACATCTATTTGCCACTGCTCCTTCTCACAACCCACCACCTTCTTATAACACGGTTTGGTAATCTATGCATAGCATGTGATCTAAGCAGATTCCACAAGCCTCAGAAGGGATACATTACTCACCGTAATCGTATTTCTGATGCTTGTATCTGCTTAGATTCACATATGCCCACCCTTCCTCCCCTGGGAGAAGGTGCATAGATGTTACATGAGCTTTCTGTCTACATCTGCATGGATACAACTGCACTCACATTACACTTCATGCAACATCATGTCAGAACAAAACAATCTGAGAGACCCCGACGCGTGAAGGACAATGGGTACAGTGGACATCACACTAGGGATAGTATTACTGGATGGCCCTGTCAACGTCCCTTTTTGAATTTCAAAAACAACAACTGTGATACAATGCATCTTCCACTAGATGTCGGCCTATACATAGCATGTGAATCTAAGCAGATACAAGCATCAGAAATATGATTACGGTGAGTAATGTATCCCATATATTACATGGCCTGCGGTAGCAGGCGTGTAGTTATGGTTACGTTCCTCAACCCATAGGAAGAACACTTTTTGGGCAGCTTATAACTTTGTCCCTCCTGGAAGAATCCTCATGAAACTTTGCAAATAAAGTGTATGGCCCAGCCGGATTGATTCTGCGAAGTATGGCAAGGTTTCATATAGGGAGCGCAAAGTTATGGGGAGGTCCCAAAACATGTGGGTTTTCCCATAGACGCAATTGAAAGAAAATGTTGCTCATGCCTACAGCCCAAACCACTGGATGAATTTTCACCAAATTTGCACCAGGTAATTTTGTAAATTTTGGTGTGTTAAAAAATGGCCAAAAAGTAGGTACACAAATTTATGATATCTGGGTATCGGTCTGCGGACGGGCCTCCGATTGGTCCAGAGGGTGACTTGATGTCCGCGGACATCAGATGCGCTTGCTTATTAAATGGTGAAAAGTGTGGGGTGCATCATATTTTTGGGAAATGCCTGCCGTGTTGGATTTACGGTCAAAGGCCGTTGTCCGCGAACATCGCAGTAAAACATATTAAAAAACACAACATTGCACTTGTCCAACTAATGAAACAATCTCTGGGGAGCTGAGGGGTGATGAGGATGGGATGGGATATGGCCATAAAAAGCTACAAAATGGGTGGTTTTTCATCTCCGATGTCCACAAACAGTTTGAGGACAGCCCTGTAATGTGCAGCGAACATTTCAAATGTGCGGGGCATCCATGCATATTTTGGAATTCCAGGGTTGGTGAAAAACAGTTTTTGGATGCTGTATAACTTTGGAGCCACTCAATGAAACTGTATGGAATTGTGTGATAATATTCTAGATGTGACCTTGAATGGTTCTATAAAGTTTGTTGCTGTTTTGCCAAGAGGCAACAAAATTAGAGGGGGGAGTCCCAAAATATTTGAAAGGCTTATACATTTGGTGCAGTTTCACAAATCTGCACAAAGGTTTGCAAAAAGATTTAAGACCCAGATTTGAATGTTTTTGCAAAGTTTGATAGGATTTTGTGAAGAGGGGGGCAAAATTAGAGAGGGGTTTAACATTTTTAGATGGGTTATAACTTGGTTGCCATTTGATGAATGTGCACAAAGGATTTTAGAAAGATTATAGACCCAACCTTGAATTTTTCTGCAAAGTCTGAATGGATTTTGACCACGGGAAGCTAAGTTATATGACTATTTTATGTACGTACATTTTGCCACTTTTCAAAAAATAAAACATGGATTGGTTTGCAGGAAAGTTGTCCAAGCAGCATTGACAAGGACTTGAAAGCATGGTTTTGCAAATGTGTCTGTGTCTTATTTTTTGAAAAGTGTCATAATGTAGGTACAAAACATAGTGATATACCATTGGGGACGAGGTATAGCTGGCGGCCATGGGTAGTGGCCAGATTGTCCGAGTCATGGCCTGGTGCCATGGGCAGTGGCCAGATTGTCCAAGTTATGGCCAAAGGCCATGACTCAGATAATCTGGATACTGGCCATGACCACAGGAGACTTGCGATGGGGTTCAAGTGGGCATGGCCACCAGGGTCTGGCTATGTGTCAAGTTTTTGAAAATCAGGATACGTTTGAATGGGAAAATAAATCTGGCCTGTGGCTTAAATTCTGTCCACGGCTACAGCCCAAAGTGCTGCACAGGATTGCATCAACTGATTGTTGTGACTATTGCTGCATAGACTCAGAGACAATGATAATCAGCAGATAATTACCAAGCACGCTGAACCAGGTGCCCACATGGTCACCAGGCCACCCTTTGAAATCATTACCCACCCTTATTTGCGACCATAGTGGGACAAGATATTGGGATTGGATGCTGGACTCATTTCCACAACCTCTCAGCAGTGACTGGCCCACAATCCATATGCCTTAAGAAAGACTGTAGACAGTAGAATAACATGTTGGATGAATGCTAACGATAAATATAGAAGAATGGTTTTAAAGATTACTTAATTACAACAACAGTTACTTATTGAATTACCCAGTGCTGAGGCACTGCATGTACTCCGAGACAATGCTAATCATCAGATATTTACCAAGCCCGATGAACCAGGTGCCAACGTGGTCACCAGGCCATCCTTTGAAATCATGACCCACCCTTATTTGCGACCATACTGGGACAAGATATTGGGATTGGATGCTGAACTAATTTCCACAACCTCACAGCAATGACTGTGTAGAGGAGAATTTACATGCCTCTACAGGAAGTCCAGCCCCCCCTGCCTCCTATATGTTGGAAGCCTGAGATTGTGCCGTGTTTGACACCAGCAGTTGTGCCAATACTGTAGCGTATATTCAAAGAAGATACCCATTAAGACAACCCTATCGAATGTATCCCTGAAGAGATGACAATTTGAGGGAGGAAATACCTGAAGGAATCTGAAAAGGAGAAGAGAGGGAAGCTAGTGATGTCACAAAAGACATGGGCGACATCCCTAGATATTGGCTGAAGAGGATGCATAGATCTTACAGAACCTAATGACGAAATAAAGAATCTAGTGAACTCTTAAATATGAAAAAGAAGATTACATGTGCATCATGTGCATCAAGTGCTGCAGAGAATGAACAGTAATATTTGTACAGACGCTGAAAGGCAAGATAGATTTAGTCATCTTAGAAGCTGGCTATACGTAGTGAATACAATGGATGGTGAGCCACCATTGTACAGGAGCTGGATATCGCTGTCATGAATTTGGTAAGCCAGGACCCATGAAGAGAAAAGGCAAGAATTATGGCACAGCAAGAATACGCTGAAATCGTGGACCTGCATGGCGAGGCTGTTTGGCCTGGTATCAAAACTGAAGCAGCCCAGGTCAGTTATCTATTCTTGGAAGGAGTGAACTTGTCAAGGAATCATCTCTTGTTAAGGTGCAAAGAACAAACACTGAGAGTGCCAGGTTTTATTCATTTAAGACATTTAAAAACCTGCAAAATTGACCAAATCATGGTCTCCTGTCAAGTGAGACAAGGATGAAAATAGAGTCAAACTTGGAGTCCTAGAACAACAATAGTGAGTGCTTGCACTCCCATGTATTCCCAGAGACAAGAATACTTTGCAAGGCCAAGTTCAAAGACAATCTTCACGGCAGAAGGCTTGGGTGATGAGAGATGTTGGGCTAATTGGTTGGGGAGACAGAGTCAAGCCCACCTCCTTGCACCTGGGTCTGGGCTTACATGCTGCTAAATGAACCGAATGCTCCAGACATGGCACACACGTGCCAACCAATTGTAGATGTCTGTCTAACGGAGGAACGTATAGTTGAAGACTAATTGAAAAATGTGTACTTAATGGTTTTAAAGATGACACGTTATAGAGGTAGGCATGTATTGTCCACCTGACAGTGGGCAGTCAATCACAAACCTAGTTCTGATGTAATGTATACTTAGATGTTCCCTAGTGGGTTTTCTAATATTTGCCACGTAGTATGACATCACATGTAATGTATGTCTGGCATATAAATGTGTTTTTATGAAAAGGATGGATAGAAAAATTGAGCTAACGTCTGTTGATGTTCGTTGTAACTCTCTGTTTTACATAATAATTGATAAAACAGTACCTTTGCCATCTTCCTCAGTTGGTTTGGTTATTTGGAGTGGGAGTTATTCTGTGACCCATCCATTGCATGCACATTACTAAAGGGCCAAAAGCTCAACTGCCCACAGTCCATATGCATTAAGAAAGACTCTAGAGAGTAAAATTACGTGTCGGCTGAGTTCTAACAATAAATATTACATTGCAAATGGTTTTGAAGACTGCTTCATTATGACAACAGTTACTTATTGAATAACCCAGTACTGAGGTGAACAGAGCTCACTCTCCTATTTGAAACCTATCATGTGAAGATGGAAGGTCACGTTCACAAAAGAACCCTATTACCAGCAGCAGGGTAATCGGAGTACTAGATGAAGCACAGTGATCTACCCATTCTACCGCCCTGCAATTACTTGATAATTGTGTTCTCTGATCTCATTACTTGGGCATGCAGCATGACCGAACCCTAGGTTGGAAGGGGAAGAAATATTTTGCTTATGGATACAACCTGAAGTACTGTACTGAATAACAACAAACCTGCACAAGGAGCAGCAGCAAGAACCTGAAAGCATGGTTTTGCAAATCTGTTTTGTGTTTTATTTATCCAAAATGTCTGACGGTAAGCACAAAAAATTGTCATATAAGTCTGGGGCATGGATAATAGGCCTGGCCCTGTGCAAGGATGAATACCAACTCTGAATTACTTATTGGGGCATGTGGCATGGCTGAAATTCTAGGTTAAAATGGGAAAGCAATTCTGATTGCAGCTGCATTCCGGAGCACTGGATGGGATTGCAGCAAACTTGCGTGAGGAGCATCAGCAAGGACCTATAGGGATGCTTTAGCAAGTCTGTCCTATGTTTTATTTATTTTTAAAGTGTGGAAACGCAAGTACATAAAATAGTCATATAACTTTTCTGCTGCGGGCAGTGGCACAAAAAATTGTGATATAAGTTTGGTGCATGGACAATGGGGCTGGCCCTCTGCAAGGACAAATGCCTAATGGGAAGAAAGAAAATCAGCTTGCGACTGCAGCCCGGAGTGCTGGACAGGATTGCAGTTGCGGGTATGCGACATGGCCGAAGTTGTAGGTTTAAATGGGAAAGAAAATCTGCTTGCAGCTGCAGCCCCGAGTGCTGGATGGAATTGCAGCAAAGTTGTGCGAGGAGCGTCAGCAAGGAGCTAAAAGGATGCTTTTAGAAATCTGTCCTGGGTTTTACTTTTTTGAAATTGTCAAAACGTAAGTACAAAAAATAGTGATATAACTTTTCTCCTGTGGGCAGAGGACCTAGCCTTCGGCAAGGGCAGATGTCTACTCTGATTTGCCTATTGGTGTATGCCCTGCTGATAACTCACATAAGTATGCATTGCAAAAAATATATCTGTTAAATGAGGTTTATAGTTCTTTCATATATGTTAAAAGAGGAATTATTAATAACTTATATACAGTGATGTAACATTATGAAACATTTTCACTTATAAAAACCTATTCAATTGACAGAAAATATTCTGTTAAAGGGACGTTACGGTTAAGATGTACCCCACCGTTGGGACTCCTCGGCCCCAGAAGATAGATAGTGGCCTCGCATCTTGGGATCCTTGGCACTTCCCTCCTGTGCTCCCATGAGCACTTGTCCATCCGTACTGCCCCTTTTATGTATGCACTTCTGTCACTGCACAATGCATATGTGTATTTATAGGTGCACTATGTACAATTTGTTAGTATACGTATGGGAAATGTAGATTCAAAAGATTTGTAGAACATTGTTAAATGGTAGTTAGTGGGTGGAAGTTTAATATGTTGATAGGCTATAGGTTTTTAAGTGTTTGGTCGATATGTGTGTGAATGGTTTAAAGCAGGTAATGAGACAGTGTTACAAACAGAACAATAAAAAGAATACAAGGGTTGTTTTGTGTGATGGTGTGTATGTGCAATCCAGGTTTTTTAATAAGGCATGTGCTAGACTGGGGAATGTGAAGGCTGTGCACAGTTATAAATGGCAATGGATTATGGTGTTTATTGTAGACTATAGAGAACAATTTCATACATACATTTTTTCTTTTTCTCTAGTATATTATTGTTCATTATTGCCATTAGAATAGTAGAAAATGCGAAGGGGAATGCTGGAGAATCTTATTAAATCTAACTACGTTACTTTACTCGCCCGGCCACTTTTGAGACTATAATCTAGATTCCACCAGCCCGTCATTATATATACCCCTCTCACTAACTAATGTATATATGTACACCTATCTTATGTTAGAAAATGTCGCCTTTTGACTGGTACTTGTCTGATTTAGCACCCTGTACCTTGTCCGGCTTTGCAAGTATTCTGTATCACTACCTTTCTACACGTGTGTGTGTGTGTGTATGTATACCAAGTTGTCTTGACTAAGCGCCCAGATACCTCATGGTGTGGCGCGCTGTAGAAATAATAAACAAACAATCAAACAAAAAAATTGACATGGAGTCTATAAGCTTATTTTTTTTCAGTTCTATTTTTTAACTCTGAAAGGTGGTTCCCAAAGTAACCTTTTTTAATGTTTCTTTTTAATGTATTGTATTTTATTTTTGCAGGAGAGGTCAGAACGTAAATTGGGGAGGGAAATAAGGGAAGGGGCACCAACCACACATATGGAGGGGCATGTGCACAGGGGAAGATGTTGTGCGTGCGTTATATCTAAGGTAGAGGGCAGTGTTTCTCATGCTCCTTGATTACAGCTTCAAAATCACTTTGAAATTGCTCCCCCTTCCTTGGTGGTGTGTTGTGGCAGTATATGCAGAGTGCTCTTGTTTTCAAAAGATATGGATCAACAGCCTCTTTTATCGCTTCCAAGGCAGCATGTGGGATTATGTGTCCCACAAAAGTAGGCTGTGTGGTTACAGCATTGGTGAGGAAGATGAGGTAGAGGAAGACAGCCTACTACTTCCTAAGAACGCCTTTATGAGAGCATTGCAGTGTTTGGATCTGGTGTGGCACAGCACGTAGGTGGTCCCGTAGGAGCACTGTACAGCTTGTCAGCGACGGAGCACTCAGTGCATTTCCCTTTGGTAGCTTTAGCCTTTGGTACATTTCCAACAGTGCTAAAGAACTGCCACACCCATGATTATCTCTGGTTGTTAGAGGTAGGCACTTCTTCGACCTCATCTTACTGGTCTTCTTGATTATCTTTTGAAGTATTGTGCTTCTTTCATTGTGTAGGTTCTCCAGCTGGTGGTGGTGGTGGCTCTTGGGAGGAGGCATGGCAATAGCTGATGCCATGTCTAAGATAAATATCAGTTTTCCTAATATTCCCTCAAGTATGTGCTGTGTGCTAGATTGCTGATGGATGGATAATGAGTAAGAATAGGTGTAGGAGCTGTGCAAGGTTAAATTCTGAGCTTAAAAGTTCCTAGATCAGCAGATAATGCAGTTCCGAACAGTTTGCGAAGCATGGACACGTCCTCGAAGTGCGGACGCATTTGCAAACACTTCATCATGCTGAGCGCGAGTGCATGGCTGCATGACACTGTCTGAAATGTCTGTGATGACATTGACATTTGCGAACGTCGGAAAACACAAAAGCAGTGCGAAAAGTTGCAAAAGTGTATAGAAATATAAAAAATGATGATAGAAAGTGGGGAATGGCAGAGTTTCAAGGTGAAACTTTCAGAATTGGAGAATACATGTTGCTATATTGAGGTAATTATGATATAAGTATGTTGTAGCTAATTAGGATGCACTTGTAAAAACTCATGAAATTCACTGAAAAGACGTTGTTAAAGGGATGTTATGGGTAAGTTGCACTAATAAAAAGCTATGAAATTCAATGAAAATGTTGTTAAAGGGACGTTATGGTTACAAGTAAAACCAAAACCTACCAGGAATTCCCCAGTTATGGTAAGCTAAGCAACCATAACTCGTGCCATCACTGTGCACTGCTAAGACAAACACCTAGTACATGAAAGATGACAACGCAAATGTCATTGATGGCATCATGGATAACATCACATATCTTCTAAATGCGTCCTAATAGTCTAATTCAATTTAACTGATTTATGTGCCATTCATTTCAATCTCTGCAGCAATTAATGTCCAATTGTTTTAAGATTAACTATTTGGGACCATGATGTATATTAGCACTCGCATTTTTCATATTTGATGTTATATGTACCGTAGTCAGACTACTCTAACACAGACTGCTGCTATATGCACTTGCGCTTTATGATTGTACATGTGATTCAATGACATACTTTTTGGTTTGGTTGTAAATATTCAATATTTTGATAATCTTGCAAATCAACATCAGTAACAGACACTGTGCTTTTATAAGATTCTGTGTATATTATGATTCAGTGAAAAAACTAAATTAAAGGGATGTTATGGTTAAGTTGCACTAATGAGCCCTATGAAATTCAATAAAAACACTTTGTTAAAGGGATGTTATGATTACACGTAAAACCTCAGAAATTCACCAGTTATGGTAAGCTAAACAACCATAAAGGGCGCCACTACCGTGCACTAATAAGACTAACAAACAGGACAACAAAGATTGCATAAAAAATGAAGTGCTTTTGAAGCTGTAATCAAGGAGCATACTGCCCCCTACCATAGAAGTAACACACGCAAAACATCTTCCCCTGTCCACCTGCCCCTCCATATTAGTGCTTGGTGCCTCTTCCCTCCTTTCCCTCTACACCTTACGTTCTAACCTCTCCTGCAACAACAAGAAAAACAACAAAAAAAGGTTCTTTTAGGAACCACCTTTCACAGTTAAAACATAGAACTAAAGAAAATCTTATAGACTCTATCTACTTTACATTTCTCAGTAAAGTACATAGACTCAATAAGATTTTCCAACATTTCCATTAAAATTTTGTGTTATGCTAATGGGAATAATGTGGTGTTCATCCCCCGTTCCAGTGCCCGGCAGCCCAAGTGAAGCGAGGGTGGATAATGAGGTCTCCGTACCATTGTTCCCCTGTTCCAGCCCTTGCAATGGGGGATGAAGTCCATTAGCACCCCTGGTTCCCAAAGTGGGAACCCAGGCTGATAAAAAAAAAAAAAAGAATTATTCTTCCTACACCCCGGGACGCTTACGGCGTCCATCTGTAGGATGGAAAATCATTTTCCAAGATAGCCACCATTGAAAGGGAAGACAGGGCTCCGTACAGAACCACTCTTCCCTTTCCATGGCAGCCTGCAGAAGGTGAAGAGAGAACCCTATGTCCATATTACCACAGGCACTTTTTTTCCCTTTCAAACCTATCTCACTTTTGAATGACTTTACCACATAGCCGGTCCCAGATGGACATGGCCACTTTAACCCCATTTGGCATCCCTAGTGGTCATGGCCAGTATCCAGATTGTCCGTGTCATGACCTTATGCCATGATCCAGACAATATGGCCACTGCCCAGGGCCACAGGCTATACCTCAGGCACTAAAGATATACCACTATTTTTGTACCTACATTATGACACTTGTCAAAAAAAAATGCACAGGCACATTTGCAAAACCATGCTTTAAGGTCCTTGCCAATACTCCTTACACGAGTTTGCTGGAAATCCACCCATGTTTTCTTTTTCAAAAGTGTCAAAATTTATGTACACAAAATAGTCATATAATTTAGCCCCCACTTGACAAAATCCATTCAGACTTTACACAAACATTCAAGGCTGCGTCTATAATATTTCTGAAAACATTTGTCCACATTTGTCAAATGGCAACAAAGTTATAAGTCATCTAAAAATGTTGAGATCCCCCTCTAATTTCGACCCCCTTGAAGAAATCCCACCAAACTTTAGAAAACCATTTATATCTCGATCTAAAATCTGTTTGCAAACTGTTGTGTAGATTTGTCATATGGCACCACATTTATAAGCCTTCACAATATTTTGGGTTCCCCCCTCTGATTTTGCCCCCTCTTGATAAAATCCCACCAAACTTTGCAAACCCATTCAGAATTAGTTCTAGAATAAAATTCCAAATTTATATGCAGTTTCATTGAGTGGCACCAAAGTTATAAACCATCCAAAAAATGCTTTTCACCAACCCTGTAATGCAGAAATAGGCATAGATGTCCCAGGACATTTGAAGTGTCCACGGAAATTACAGGACTGTCGTAGGGCATCTGGAGTGTTTGCAGACCTCGGAGATTAAAATCACCCATTTCTGGCTTCTTATTGCAATATACCATCCCATCTTCAGCACCCTACACCTCCCCAGAAATTATTTGTTGAGTTTCACAACTGAAAAATGTGTTTTTTTTTTAGGTTTCTTCCATGGTGTCTGTGGACACCGTCAATATTCTGCAAATTCAACATGGCATGCGTTTCGAGAAAACGGACGCATTTCACGCTTTCCCCCCCAGCCAATCAGTGTGTGCGCCTGAACACCGCGGATAGGTCAGCGAAGCGGAGCCAGATATCACTAATTGTTTTGGACCTACTTTTTGGTTGTTTTAAAAAAACAACTGGACCGATGTACACAGAATTTACAAAAGCATGCTTTCAGAACCAAGCCGCTGATCCTGCCGCAATTTTGGTGAAAATCCGACCAGGGGTTTGGGCTATAGGAGTGAGCAAGATTTTTTTCCATTATGTGTATGAAAAAAAAAAAATTGCACCCCCTACAACTTTGCCTCTCCTTTGACGAAACTTCAGCAAACTTTCCCAAAAAATTCAGAGCAGGCCATATACTTTTTTTGCAAGGTTTGGTAATGGTTAGTCCAGGGGGAGCAAAATTATAAACTGCCCAACAAGTGCTCTTCCTATGAGATGAGCAACTTAACCATAACTACACGGCAGCTACAGCAGGCTGTGTAATATTATGACCAATACAGAACCGTTTTGCAGCAGTCTGAATCAGAATCGATTGCTAAAATGGATTACACAATGTTTCGATTTTCCATTCAAAGATTTCTGCCTGTGCACTTTGAATATTTGCAGTGAATCCATTTGGTATGCAAATTGAGGAAGGACTTCTATGTATTTATTGATTTCACTTGCCAATTGTTTTTATTGTGTGATCAAGCACTTGATAGTGTGAAACGTGTCATGTTGGACTATGTCCTTTGTGACCTTTTTCTGATGTGCTCTTTTTTGAATTAATAAAATATGACTCAGTAATCTTTTCTCTGCGTTTTTTATTATCTTCAGAAAACTCTCACCTCGGACTACGGTCCTGACGCTTTTCGATACTTTTTTTCTTGCTTCACAAATATATATAATACTCTAAAAGTTACTGTACATTTTAAATACACTCCTTCTGTGTTTGCTTCTATCTAAACAACACAATTTACTTCAATGATAACATTGCAGCTTTTGGGCCAGTGTGGACATTTATCTTAAAATACTTGATTTTCTCCAATATCAAAATAAGTATGGTATTGGATAAATGGTACTTCAACAATTGGCATTCATGAACATATTTTTGCCCTACTTAACTCACCTGTACAATTGTGTGGGCTGTGAATGTATTTGTTATTTGCAGGTCATTTGAATGCAGAATAGAATACATTTGCAAATGCCTCACACAGGTTTGGATTACAAATGAGTACTTTGAGGGATTCTTGCACTGTGCTCTGAACAGCTGTGTGTTCAGTATACTCATGATATGTATTTGCAGCTTTGTGAACAAGTGTAGGCAACTTTCGATATACAAGTGTATGTGTTTGTGCAGTCCCGAGGTACCACTAGAAATGTACGAGTGTATGTGCAGCTTTAAATACACGTGTGGGTGCATAGCTTTCAATCTACTTGTATTCATTTGCTTACATTTTTATACATTTCTGGTTGACGATGTAATATTCTCCAGTAAAGGTACAATTTTATAATGCACCTGCCTTTTCACATTACACTTAGGTCTGTTTGTGCCTTTCAAGATAAGGGACTGCAACGGTTTAACACTTTGCACAATTTTCTAAGAATTGGAGGAATTCTATGTGCTAATTTCATTTGTGCAATATCTACTTTATGACTAGATTCACCCTGACTGCAAATCACATGATATCACATTAGACAATATAGTGTCACGACTACACCATGGCCTGTGTGAATCTGTATCAGTATGAGCCAAGGGATCTATTTAATAGTGCTTAATCTTACAAAAACAGTCTGCATCTAAATTGTACCACAATGCATTCAATTTACAAATGTTCCCCGATGCACAGAAGTGCACTGGGTTTTAAGGGAATGACATCTTGCATTCTGTACAATTTAAATGGAACACAGAGAGCACCATATTTCACTGCAGCTATGTCTTTGTCACATCAATATTTCCCCCTACTTCCCAGCCCCTTTCAGTCCAGGGATTTCCATGAACAGTCTAGAGTTACATTAGCATTGTACTTACATTTTAAATGTGGCTTCTCGTGTTGTATACAATCAACAAGGAACAACTCAGTTGTGAGCTACTCCAGCAGCATGTTCCCTTTTCATCTGGCTGCACGGAAACTTAAAGTGAGCAGTCCCCCTAAATACAATACAAACTCGCCAATGAGAGTCAATAACGGACACACCTCAGTAGGGAATGAGAGCTGGACCAAGTGCGGGTGAAGTTAAGATATAAGTTTATCCAAAATATAGGGCATACAGAGAACTCTGCACACTCTGAGAGCGCTCTGCTAAACAATAGAAAAACATTCATATTTATTACAAAATCACGTCATCGGTGATGTCGGATATAGGGGGAACATAAGTCATGGGGATTTGGCGGTGAGGACTGGATAGTATATAATGTTTAAGCCTGGTACTCCAGGATTGGCAGATGTCCACGTGGTGCCAGCGTGGGGTGCACGGGTCAGTTGGGCTCTTCGGGGTGGAGCGCAGTGTCAAATGATGTCCAAGCTGTTACAATTTACACTACTTAACAATGACCTTGTGGCCACACATACTCGGACATTTATTGCCATATTACTTATCCATTTAATATATCTCACACTCATTAATTAAATATACTTAAAAGGGTTACTTCATGAATCAGGTGCTTTATCTTGGGGTTACATTCTGGGGCTATCTGCATCAATTCCTTCGTTAGATCTATTAGGGGACAGCTTAATAGTGTGTTAGTACGAGGGAGGATATATTATCACATGGAATTTGAGTGTTAGGGGTGAGCTGGGGTGGCATTTGGATGAGGGGCGAACAACTGGCACATCAAACAGAACTTAGGGTTAGGGGGCTGGGGACTCTATCTCTGAACCTGGGCGTCTGCTGGTGCTCATTCAGAGTTATGCAGATGGATGTTTTTTTCCAGGCCAGAGCTGTGGCCCACTTCACTCACGGGCCAGTGATGTACAAGGGAAGCCAAAAATGCAACGTTCAAAATGTTACTTTTTACACACAGACATCTGTGAGAACGAGCTCACTGCAGCAGCGACACAGGGGAGGAGGAGGAGCGAATGGTTGGCTCACTGTGCGCGGACCAAAGGGGAGAGGTGCAGGTCTACAGCCCAGCGCTTCTGCGTGGCCTACTAGAACTAATACATAATGGAGTTGGTGATCATACAAAATGGAGTCTGGAGTCAACCCTCTTGTAGGTGTTGCATGTGTATGTGTTGGCCTGAGGCTGCCCAGAACCATGGCCAGTGGCGCATGGTCAGCCGTGGAACAAGCATAATGTGCCTACGGGGATAAGAATGAAGGGGAGGGGGGTCGAAAAGACCTTTCATCCCTTACAAAACCAGTTTTGGTCATAGACTGGCCATCCTTCTCTCACTGTCTTCTGCCCCCAATCGGCATGGGGACCAGAAATCTAGATAGTTCCGTTTTCGTTCCTTTGACCACCTCTCTCCACGTGTATCCAGAAAATCTTCAATGTTAATTTCCCCAAATAAACATTTTTTTCTCCCTGTGTGCATAATATTATATCTTCTTCAGCTCCTTGCCAGACTTGTGACTGAGTGTGGTAATCACCAGTCTCATGATCCAGAAGGGAGGGGAACACACACTCCTAACGTAAAAACACAATTTTGTTTGCCACATAACTGTGGGTGTGAACATGCAATATTAATGAAATCTACATGATCGGATTCTGCAGATCAGTGCACATGATCACATGCATCTCTACATTTTTTCATTACACCTCATATGGATTTATATGGGGTGAAAAGACATATGTTCTATGTATAATCTGCAGCTGATTCCATATTTATTTTTCAAATTTTTAAATGTTTAAATAAAAATGCCATCGATTAGCTTTCTATTCAGATCAGAGGGAAGAAATGTTGACTTTTGCCTGCTTGTCACTGTTGATGCATCCCTGCACTTTTTCTTTCCTGATATGAAAGTATGTCCAGGCAAAGTTTCTTTTGCTTTTTGGCTAATGGGTTTTAGGAGTGGGTCTGAAATCATATATGTGTCAGGTCAATAGATCTCTAGTAGTTCTGTGTGGCCTCTGTCTTGTGATGTACATTCCTGAACTGGGTTTAGGTTTTAGAAAGGCTAATTTCAGACATTTTCAAGTTACCCCAAGCTAGATCCGCAATATGTACCAGCTTGTTAATTTTGAGTTTTAAATATTATAAAAAATGATTCAGAGTGAAATTAATTCATGGCAGAATAAACTTCACAAATGCACCTATTCATTTATCATTGAATTTTTCTATGGAAGGAAAGTATAACACATTATAACCACAGGTCGTTTACTTTTTGCATGGCATCCAAATTAAAGGAATATGCTGTTAAATCAAGTACTTATTAAGCTTTAAGGATGCAAAAATAAGTGTTAAGGGGTCCAGGCTGAGTTCCCCTGTTGATGACTACATGATTGGGCCTTAGTATTTTTGTACATTTGAGAAAAGTGCTTACTTCTCTGCATTTATGTGCATGTTCTTACATACTAATAAGGCAACAGTTGAAGAAATGTGTGAATACATTTGTGTCTTTAAGGTATAATATCAGGCCTTTTTTAGGCACTAGCAAAACAAAAGAGTTGATGGCTGGAAGGTTTAGAATAAATCTTGACCTCTGGCATTGCTCTGGGCAACCCTCCAGACCATCGTTGTTCTCCTGCCAAGCCATTACAAAAGGGGAAAAACCATATGCAAATCAGGCTTGGTCCCACCCCCAAAGGGGTAGTCCAGCCCGAACTGCTGGGTCACATCCCTTTTGCACGAGACCACAAGCATCCCCAGACATGTTTCAGCCTTGTTGGGCGTCATCAGTTAGGAGTAGCTTGGGTATCTAGGCCAAGCAGGCAAGGGACCCACGTCTGGGCATACCCTTCCCACTTGGGGTGACAATAGCAAAACAAAAGAGTTGATGGCTGGAAGGTTTAGAATAAATCTTGACCTCTGGCATGTCTGGGGTTGCTTGGTTTTCTGTGCAGAGGGGACCTGGCCTAGCAGTTCGGGCTGGGCTGCTACCTTCGGTGGCGGCAGCTGCTGACTGATTTGCACACGGCTGGTCCCCTTTTGCAATGGTGCAGACGGGCTAAAAAACGGTGGTGTGGAAGGTGCCCGGAGCAATCGCCAGTGGTTTAGATTCATTCAAAACCTTCCACCCATCACTTTTGTGGTCAGTTTGTTTCTCCTTGTGAGAGAGGGTATGCCCAGACGTGGGTCCCTTGCTCGCTGCGCCACAGGGAACCAGGCTGCACCTCACTGAGGAGGTCCAACAAGGCCGAAACATGTCTGGGGTTGCTTGGTTTTCTGTGCAGAGGGGACCTGGCCTAGCAGTTCGGGCTGGGCTGCTACCTTCGGTGGCGGCAGCTGCTGACTGATTTGCACATGGCTGGTCCCCTTTTTCAATGGCCAGACGGGCTAAAAAACGGTGGTGTGGAAGGTTGCCCAGAGCAATTGCCAGTGGTTTAGATTCATTCGAAACCTTCCACCCATCACTTTTGTGGTCAGTTTGTTTCTCCTTGTGAGAGAGGGTATGCCCAGACGTGGGTCCCTTGCTCGCTGCGCTACAGGGAACCAGGCTGCACCTCACTGAGGAGGTCCAACAAGGCCGAAACATGTCTGGGGTTGCTTGGTTTTCAGTGCAGAGGGGACCTGGCCTAGCAGTTCAGGCTGGGCTACTACCTTCAGTGGCGGCAGCTGCTGACTGATTTGCACACGGCTGGTCCCCTTTTGCAATGGCGCAGACGGGCTAAAAAACGGTGGTGTGGAAGGTTGCCCGGAGCAATTGCCAGTGGTTTAGATTCATTCGAAACCTTCCACCCATCACTTTTGTGGTCAGTTTGTTTCTCCTTGTGAGAGAGGGTATGCCCAGACGTGGGTCCCTTGCTCGCTGCGCCACAGGGAACCAGGCTGCACCTCACTGAGGAGGTCCAACAAGGCCGAAACATGTCTGGGGTTGCTTGGTTTTCTGTGCAGAGGGGACCTGGCCTAGCAGTTCGGGCTGGGCTGCTACCTTCGCTGGCGGCAGCTGCTGACTGATCTGCACACGGCTGGTCCCCTTTTGCAATGGCGCAGACGGGCTAAAAAAAGGTGGTGTGGAAGGTTGCCCAGAGCAATAGCCAGTGGTTTAGATTCATTCAAAACCTTCCACCCATCACTTTTGTGGTCAGTTTGTTTCTCCTTGTGAGAGAGGGTATGCCCAGACGTGGGTCCCTTGCTCGCTGCGCCACAGGGAACCAGGCTGCACCTCACTGAGGAGGTCCAACAAGGCTGAAACATGTCTGGGGTTGCTTGGTTTTCTGTGCAGAGGGGACCTGGCCTAGCAGTTCGGGCTGGGCTGCTACCTTCGCTGGCGGCAGCTGCTGACTGATTTGCACACGGCTGGTCCCCTTTTGCAATGGCGCAGACGGGCTAGAAAACGGTGGTGTGGAAGGTTGCCCAGAGCAATAGCCAGTGGTTTAGATTCATTCGAAACCTTCCACCCATCACTTTTGTGGTCAGCTTTTTTAGGCACTGTCATGTACAGAATTCCCATGTAATCATGGTTCTCTGCAGTTCTTAAGCACTGATAAGCCAGTCTCTAAATTCAATTTAAAGATCTTAGGAATGCTTGCACTTGATAAGCTTTACTTTGCATTCTTGAAAAATGTTCTTGGCCGCGCGTGTTGCATTCTTTTTATCATGATAGTGAGCAATATGTGCAATCCAACAGCAGGTATAATGCATGCTTGGTGCCTCCATGGCTCTGTTAGAAAGGCTTTTCTCTGGTCACTTTATTTTAGGCCATTATATGAGCTATATTTTCTCTGGCAACCAGATCCATAAACAGGTGAACGGTAAAAACAGAAAATACGATCAAATAGTGTGTTTTTTACCATTACCGCCATACTCACTAATGAAGATGAGAGAAATCAGATTAAGGATTAAAATAATTGTATAGAAATAGTATGGAATTCAAAAATGTTCCCCGGGTAATACATGCAATTATCTTGAACATGAAAATAAATAATGAGGGTACTGACTAAATGTACTCCAGAAATCAACCTTATAAATTTATATTTCTGTTAGCGAAAGCTGTTGCAAGCATGCACATAGCTACACAGAGCAGTTTTGACCACGCAGAACAAGGTGTGCATTACCAGGTCTGTAGATCTGTGAATATTGATGAAAATGTTTTAATATACAGAACACCTGAATCCAAAGCTATAAAGTCCTTAGTTTTCATAAACAAAGCCCACTCAATTCAGATTAGAGATGTGTGTTGCACAGAGTGACAACGCCTTATTGAATTAATCAATCTACATAGAAACAAGGTTTATCAGCCTAAACACTGTAGATCAATGTTTAATCAGTTTGGGAGGGAAAACCTAAACTGCAAAAAGCAGAGGAAATAAAAATAGACAATTATCCAAAAAGAAACCTCAAGAAAAAACAATCTTTGGCAAAGGCAATATTTTTGGCTATTGCAGAGGCATTGTATGGCCATGTGTCAGACATTGGTATCATGTGACAGACAATCACACTGATTACCAGATATTTCCCTCATACTTTATTTTAGCTTATTGAGTGTCTTAGTTGACAAGACATACAGCAATGGCCTAACCATGGGGTCTCCCATCTCACAGCTGTTTTCTCACGTGAAATACTGATTGCCTTTTTAGTGCCTGTTTGAAACCGAAGTCCCCTTTCTGAAGCAATGGCAGTGAGCATTGCATCTGTTCATTGTGCCTTGCTGCTGTAGTGGCTTCAAAATGTCTACTACCTTTATTGCATTTTGGAATGTAGCGCTGTTGTATTAGGTCTTTACTCCCATGCCTTTGGTAGTTCAAAGAGAGTTGTTTTATGTGTGTCTTTGTTCCCACAGTATTTCTTTTATCATCATAGTAGCTTACATGTGATGCATCTACCGGAAATAAAGTATGGGCAGAATGTGTCTCGATTCTTCTATACGCAGTTTTACTTGCATATGTAGTAGGGTATGGCACTGTTGGATGAGAGACCTATTATCATGGACTGTGATTTTAATTCCATGCATCTGTAAGGTATGTGCTTATGATAGCCACTGTGATGGATTTGTTTTGGTTGCTGCATACTAACGAAGAGATAACGACCCTGCCCATACCTGATGGTGCAACAAGGGCTATTTCAGAGGGTGGCGGGCTGCTACTTAACTGGTACAGCTGTGTCCATTATCACCACCAGTGCACATCCAATGCTAAAAGAACATGACGGGTGCTAATAGCCACAGGGGTTTGTTGAGCTGAGTGTGTGTGCTGAAAGACACTCAATCAGTGCATGCTAGGCAGGATCAGTAGCAGCCTAAGAAGGCCAGTGCCAACATGGGTGGTGGAAGCATGAGGGAAAAGACAGGAGACCTTCGTTGGTGTCTGAGGCCAGTGGAGAGTGAGAAGGAAGATGAAGGGGCAGACGGTGACTGAGGAAAGGTGACGGGAGGTAGCGCAGCAGCGAGTAAAACATGTGATGGGATACGGCCGGCTGGAGATCCAGGGAGCCGCTCTGTTGGCTCGCAATAGGAGCATACACTTGCAGATAATGCCTGCCTCCGAGCCTGCTGATTGGTTCAGGAACACCTTCATGGTGCTATTTGTTGATAGTTCAGCTATTGTCAAACACTGTTAAGCAAATGACTGAAAAAACTGAAAGGTAATGAAAAATAAGGTACACAAGTAGAGGAAAAGGTATCCCCGGGATCGATGGAAACCCGTGGATTCCACCTTCGCTATTTTGGCCTATAGTGAAAACCAAAAAGATGTTGACTAGTTCTAATGCCATCCCATCACCTGCATTAGTGTTGGTAAGATGCTGCACACGTTGCAGTACAGCCCTTTTAATCCCCATGTCACACCATGGAGGCAGAAGTAATGTTATTGAATACAGCTTCTGTGCTCCACTGTGTTCTACGGATAGATTTTCTGATATAGAGTTTGTTGAAGTGACACCAAAATGCATGCTGGTATCACTGCTGGAAAACAATTTTACTTCCATATGCTGTGCAGGACTATATTTGCATGCATGCTTTTACGGGTTAAGAGAGGGATACTTTGGGCTAGCGTCATGTTTCTGGGAGTGTTGGTTGTCTGATTCAGTTCGTTCTCAGACTGCTCTTGATTACTTTGCCAATTAAACTGACCACTCTTTTAAAGGCAAAATATGGCTTTCCAAAATTGCTTGCCCACTATCAATTATGTGCCAATGCGTTTTTATTATGTTTCAAACTTTGCAACCTGAGGACAAGGACAGCCCAGAAGCCCGTGCATGTTTCTGTTTGTGACTGCATTCTTTCTTCAAGATTGCTTGCTTTTCTTTTGTTTGCTTCTTGTTTCATTTGATGAGGGAGCCGTTTCTTTGGGTACCCATTGGCTTGTAATTTGAGAGTCTGCACGTTTGCTGCATTTCATAATCACAAATAATAGTGGCGTTGCTTTAAATGACATAAATGATATCTCAAAATGACGTTTTATCAGTTCCCTTGGATAATGTTTTGGTTCATATAACCAATTTTTTATGGAATATGGTCAGGTTGATGAATCTCAATTACTCTTGCCTTCCATGCATTTGTCGTCCAAAACTTGAACTTGTTGAATGGTTGACTTCAAGATTCAAATGATCTGTTGCGATCTTTCCAATTTTATCCAAAGCAAGTTTCAATTGTTTATCGAATGTTTGGAAACTAAATTGATCACTCACAAATAGTATAGTATTACACTTGAAATGTAATTGTTGAAGAATTTATTTTTAATTATTTTTTGTGATGTAGTCTTAGTAGATACGCATTAATAGTTCTGCTTCTTGTCCTTTTCGTAAATGTTTCCCCCTCAATATTATTGATGTGTAGAGAAGTGAAGTGAGGGATCTATCACTTCACTTCTCTACACATCGCGGTCGTGAGCATCAGCCTTGGAAAATGACAGACCCAATTCTGGGACAGACATTTCCAACACATATCATAAGAGGTACATCCTGGGTCAAAAGCCCCCTTCCATTCTACAAATAATCCTGCCTTGATATGGACCCCTCTGGGTTGAAACATGTGTCGGCTGACCACCACTAGACCATGTGTCTACACTACAGCAAATAAAAAATCTCACTGGCAAATACCGCACCTAGCGTGAGAATCTTTTTATGCATATGATTCACTAAATACCGAAAATTGCAAGGTGACCGGGACTGTCTACAATTTCCTTACTAGAGGTGTGGGTTCACCTCTACCAACCTGTGACCTTGCATAGATATATCCAGAACATTAGACCTATTAACGATCTATGCGCAGGAGTGGTCATATCTAGAGCCCAACGTTCTCTCTACTGTGGCATATATAACACATATTTCATTCATGCACAGGGCACATGACTGGTTGTGGCAATGAGCACACGTAATGTGTGGTGTCTGTGTCCCCCACCTCTACTAGCTGCATGTGTTGAAGTAGCAAAAAGCAGGGTGGGAGAGGGTGCCTTGAGAACATTCAAATCAAAGAATGTATGTGTTATGTGGAATAGTTGAAATATTTCATTAGCTTCACTGCTTATCTTGCAATAAGAGAACATAGTAGAAAATAATAGAATGCCTTTATGTGGCATTTGTTACTGAAAATTAAACCTTCCTCTGGCAGTCTCTTTGTTATGTGTCCATACCAAAGATTGAAAGGACACAATGTGTGGAATACCCACAAAGAACTGATAAGATTAACTCTAATGAAACTGAACATAAGAAAGTTAAGTTTGTCTTGCTGAGAGCTGTCATTCAAGACAGTTGGTCATTCATAGTTTACATAATATTTATTGTTGGCATGTGTGCTGTAGGCTTGATGATTATCAATGTGCCAGATTAATGTTCAATTTGACGCAAAGACTAGACATTGTACATATACATTTCACCGCAAATTGTTGTTTAACATATTTATGTACTGTGTATATAATTTCTTAAAATGGTTACTGAAATATATTTTTGCATTCCCATATTTACATAGCTACGTTCTGAGCATGTGTGTTTGTCATGGATACAATCTTCCCGTGGGCGGGTTCTTCAACCAGAATTGGATAATAACCATCAGCAGCGCATCTGTAATGTCATTTTTTTGGGACGATCACCAGTTTGTCCATGTGCAGTCACAGTTGTAAGATGCAACATGCCTGAGTTTATAGTTAGAATGTGTGTGGTTGGAAAAGTGTTGCATTTGAAAGTGAAAGGACTCCTTCATTCTCACTAGTGGAACACCATGTGCGTCGATGAAACATTGGTGATGGAACATAAGTACATTAGATTTAACAACATGAAACTTTGACTAGTGAATGCAAATACAGGAATTAATCGTGGATCAAGGCAATCAGCAATATTTGATGAAAGTTGACAGTAAGAGAAAAAATACAAAGCATGCAATGTTTTCTAGCTATCACTTCTATTGGCAAAAGTTATCAATGTTTTTGTGGATGTTATCTATTTTGAGCCCTATGTTAAAAATATAGCTACTTGTTACATTTCCAACTATTGCTATTTTCTTCAAAATATACGTTATCTTCTTTTAATGAAAAGAAAGAGAACTTTCACGCTGAGTGTGGAGGTCTGTGTTGATCTCCCTGGTTTTGAGTTAGGTAAGGTTATGACGTGGGTGATGACAGGAGACGTTTCGCTACGCTGTCCATGAACATCATTAGAATAGGTGGAGAATATCGTTTTGACTAGTGACGTCAGCTTCTGAGAGTTGACAGCTTTATTGCACCTGTAAATGAGCCCCTTGGCCACTTGATTACTGCTTGTCCTTGTATCTGTTTTTTTAACTGAAGTCCTGTTAAAACAGGCTTTGGCAAAGCCAATAGTTGTGGCTTGTGCATAGGGATTGGGCATTTGTCAGCTACTGACATCACATACCTAGGTAGTCACACCAATGTCCAGCTGTTACCATCTTTTGGGCAGGTAGTGCTATTATGGAAGCCCCCAGCAAATGCCTAGCCCAGTCCTAAAAAGCCAAACCTTTTGGCTTTGCAAATGCTTGTTTTGTATTTGTTTGTCTTGCCCAATGCTTTATGTATTACGTGCCTTTCACTCCAGGGAAATGTCAAAATGCTGTATTTATTCCGAGGAAGCAAATCATGTGAACATAGGTCAATGGCAGTCAGCCCTTCGCTGAGATTCATCTAGTAGATATGCCTGAAAGAGATACTCTTCTCTACATGTATATTTTTAGGCTCCTAATGGGAGGGTTGCCAATCGAAATGTTGCATCCAAAATGGAGGAGCATCCACCCTTTCTAGATACTCTTATCTCCGTGAAGTAAATTTGCAGCTTCACGCGTATCACAGAATGGTTGACATACCTCCTACATTCCAATCAGGATATTTTAGTCCACTCATTTGTTTTTGCATGCATTCTTTGACTGATAGTCTTGGATTTCCCCATTCTGAACACAGGCCTACAAAGGAAAATACAGGGCAACGCTACTTCCTTCCAAATGGAATTGAGCATATTTTCATAGATGGACTGAGGTACGCAATGCCACTGGGCAGAAGCACACATTGGCACAAGCAGTGAGATTTGCCCCTTGCAATTTCTGTATTCTTTTCCTTCTGACCGTGTCAGATTTCCTCCTTGCCCCTTTCCGAGATTAAAGTAGCAGTCACCCCCACCCTTTTGTATGGCAAACTCAACAAGAAACTTTTTTCTAGCACATATAAGTGTTTAATTGGGCAAGTCTTTTAATTTATCCCACGAAAGACTGAGATTTGCTTGGACAACAGGAAGATTCCAGAAAAACTATTTTTGCTGGTGACTTATGTTAAATTGCAGCAGTGCCTCTCTTTGTTGGAGTTTATAGGCTGTAGAAAGCTTTTTAAAACTTGATCATATATTGATCTCAGTGTTTGTCACTATATTGGTTGTTCATATACGGATTTCCGTTCCAGCAGCAACAGTTTGTCACCGGCCGGTTGACAGTGCTTTATTGCGTTACGGTTGTTGGCACTATACACACTGATATTAATGCTACATATGATGATCCATTCTTGTATGAAATGTATCTCATATTACTAATACCGTAACCATATTTTTCATAGGGTACTGGAACAATGTTATGTGATGCCACTTCCTGTTTTGTCAAGGGGTGAATGATTGTGTGCCATCACTTCCGGTGATGCCACTTGTGGGTGGGATCAAATGACTTCAATTCTTGTGATGTCATCAGAGGTCAAGGGTCGTGTGATGTCACATCCGCTACCCCTGTCATTTTGGTGAATTGACCTCCCAGAAAGACACATGAATAATGTCTCATTTGTAAGGAAAGAGAGCCTGCAGTGAAGATGAGGCAGAAGGTGTCTTCAGAATCGGTCTGCATGGGCGATACACTTAGGGAAGAGAGATAAGCACACGACATGAATACCATGTTTTTTAAATTGTTTTCTCCATTATTCCCCTGTTTAGGAACACCAGTTTAAATCGGGAACACA
The DNA here is from genome assembly GCF_040938575.1 of Ambystoma mexicanum. Lineage (NCBI taxonomy): Eukaryota > Metazoa > Chordata > Amphibia > Caudata > Ambystomatidae > Ambystoma > Ambystoma mexicanum. Next base: position 1,004,783,789 of record NC_090931.1, on the reverse strand, counting down.
GCCTGCTGTCACACCTTTTTGTGAATCGAGGAGGGCTATTTGACAAATTCAATCATACACCTAATCAAATATTCTCTTTCTGATTAAAACAGCAAATCAGGTTCATGTTTAAAAAGTATGTACGCACGCTAACCTTTTCAATGAAGCGCAGCAAAACAAAAAACATTCTTGAAAGCTTTCCAAGTTGAGCTTGGATAAAGGAATAAGTGAGCCATCTGAGTAAATGTTTGAATCAGAAACAGATTGTTGTCGCTTTACTGCATTGTGTCAGAGTCCAACACATTTTAGTTTGTTTTTCAAATATAACCTTTGGACTTTCGTCGCACCAGGTTTTCTGCTCGCTGTTTGTTGATCTAATTGCTGACTGAGTAAACAATGACAGCCTAAACATCCACGTTATCTATTGGGGTGACTGCACCAAGCAGGCAAGCTATGAGTCTCAAACTAAGTGTGAGATTCATCAGACGGTTTCTGGAACAATAGAAACAGATACATTGGTTATGTCACTAGCGGGTACACAATGGGCCTCATTACAACTCACCCGGTTTGGAAACAGCGGTGGCGGTAAACCCGCCGCCACCGTTGCTTCCATACCAGGTGATCACGACTCCTGCAGGCGGAGTCATCGATCCCGCCAGGTCTAACCTGGTGGGTTTAACACCGCCCGCCTGTAGGCGGACGAGGAAACACCGGCACCATCCCGAGATGGTGCCGGTGTTTCCATGATCCCCATTCCCATTGAGCCCTATGGGACTCAATGCGAATGGGGATTTACACCATTCTTCCTCCAGAATTCCCGGGTCACCCCGTTTGTAATGCCCTGGTAATTCCGGGAATCACGGAGGTGGAATGGTAATACGAGTCCGGCGGTAACCAGGTGGTTTTACCGCCTCGGTTACCGCCGGACTCGTAATGAGGCCCAATGAGCCTAGGGCCTCATCACGAGTTGGGCCTTAACCCTTAAATGTGGCAGTAACGCTATTACTGCCGCATTTATGTTTTGGCCCAGGAGTTGGGCGTTAATTGGGAGTTTTACCTCCAGCATTTTGCTGCAGGTTAAAATCTCCATTTAACGCCTGTTTTGGCCACTATTGCAGCGCTAATTGCACCGGGTCTAATAGCACCATGAAACCCCCATTGGGTCCAGTGGACCCAATGGGCAATGGGGCTTAACCGCCCAACCGCTACTCGCTAATAGCGCTAGAATGAGTAGCGGTAATGCTAAAAGCGTTGGACGGTGTTGCGCCCGGATAGCGCCCAACTCGTGATGAGGCCAGGCGACTTTGTTTCGATATGGCCCAACCATCCATGCCATGTTTTCTGTGAACGGAAAGTTTAGCTTTACAATTGGTAGTTTATAATCAGCATTAATCTCACTATGTAACACGCTGGTCATTCGTTACAGAGAAACATGTTGTACAGTTTCAGGAATTTGTCCCTTTTTCTCCATGGTCCAGGCCCACAGATTAGGGCATGCTCCACTTGTTCTAATTGTGCACAGCCAATTTATGTGCACTCTGTACCAGTCTTAAAGTGTGAGTACATTGTGAAAATCAGTAGGACAGCTGCTGGGGACATCGACGAATTTATGGCCTTTGCACACTTTTCTTTCACCACCCGTTTGTGCGGAAGGCATTATATTTTGTTATCCACCTCAGTCTATGCAGCCTCCTTCTTGGTCTTAATAGACCATGCGAGAACTCGAATTCTGGTGTTAGATGTTCCTCAGAGTGTTTTGTTTCTCACTCTTTGTGACAACTCCAATTTAACTCTTATTTGAAAGCTCTAGGCATTTGCTAAACTCGACTGCTTTCTTCAGCTCTTCATTGAAAGAAAAGGATATATAGCTCACTGGTCTATAGACCAGCTCCCACAGGCCAGCAAATAGAGCCGCTGATACCAACCCCCAGTGGATAAGAGAACATGTCGTTATTAAAGCCACAATCACTCAGATGGCCACAACATTATGGTATGTTATATAACAGATGTATAGCACATAACTGCCATGTTATATACTCCAAATGCTTAAGGTTGTCTGTGAGTTTGCCACACCCTACTATGTACGTACATGATGAACAGTATATTTCATTGTAGGAAAAGGTATTAGATTATATTTTACAGTTACTGCTGCAGGCAAGGACAATTTCTGCTGACAGAGATCACTAATATGGTCTATATCATGTTATCAGTTGTATGTATCGGATTCAGGCTTCTGTGTGGTTTGCTAAATCAATGAATATTCTAGCATTGGATATTCTCCCATTCCAAGATCTTTCTTTATTTAAATTGCATTCATGCTTTGAAAATAGGCAAACCGTATACACTAACATAAAGATAAAACAATGGTGAAGTACGAAAGTATATAATACAAATAAAAAATAGAACAAATAAATATGTCATATCACTTCAGCACTATATTCGTATAAAATGGAATACTCTCTATCTAAAACACTCGATTAACCAACAGCCTTTCAACTCAGTTAAATACTGCACCACCGCAAAGTTAAGACTCAGTCGTCTACCAGTCATGCATTGAGCCCAGTATTGTTCTTAGTTTATGTAAATTTAGCCCAAAGTCAAGTTTATATTGTACCTCACCAGATGATAAAGACAGCATTAAAATGAGAAATGGCCAGGGGTGGGGGGGGGGGTTTGGCCAAGATGGTGGAGAGCTAAGGCACCTCACTCGTTATGTTATATAATATATGTATAGCACATAACTGCCATGTTATATACTCCAAATGCTTAAGGTTGTCTGTGAGTTTATGCTTTCTGTACCTCTTTCAGTCGATTTTTGTTCTCAGTGCCAGGGTGATGATATGGACCCGGGGCGCTATGTTGCTATGTTTTCTATGGAGTTGGGGCTCCCCTAGGGTTAGCAAGACAATGTTATACACTGCGAAAGACCGGGGGGGGGGGGTTCTCATTTCCCAAGCTCTGGGACTACTATAGGGCCTCACAAATTTGCCCGCTGATCGACTGGGTGCACAGGGATTCAGAGAAGATCTGGGTTGGTATGGAACAGGCCGCAGCAAGGTGTCATCTGTGGAGGCAACCTTGGCTGCATCGCAGAGACCAGTGGCAAAGCCTTTACTTGAACACTCTAAGAAAGGCCTCACTCGAGCCATTTTTCCACAACAACAACTTCACACCTCGGAAGGCTGACAAGGGATTCTTATGGTGGACGGAGAGAGGGCTGAGTAACCTGGAAGATTTATTCTCCAAGGGGAAATTCTGCACATTCATGGCCTGGGAGGAGGAGGAAGGCATTGACAAAACCGAAAGATTTAGATACATGCAGGCAAACCATTGAGCTCTCCAAGCCGTCAATGGGTCATTAGCAACAAGGGACTTGACTCAACTTGAGTGGGTGTTCCAGGAGCCTGCATATGCCAAGGGGATTATCTCTAAACACCTCAAGTCAATTCAGTTTCCCAGGGTATTGGGACGTCGCTCATACTCTGATGGGTGGGAGCGAGACCTGGGCTCTGGCATTCCCTAGAGGATTGGGTAAGGATCTACAGGGGCAATGGGATTACGCTGTGTCCATGTCTGCAAGAAACTAGGTATAAAATACTGACACAGTGGTACAAAACCCCAGCCTGCCTACATCGTATTAACCCGAACAATGATAGGTTACGCTGGAGGGGATGTGGTGCACTTTTTCATATCCTGTCGGGGTGTCCGCTAAAACAAAGCTTTTGGCTTGTGTTGTGCTCTAGGCTCAAAGAGATTCTGCAGCTAGACATTCCAGGTAGCCCACTGGTATGTGTTCTGGGACTCAATAGCATCTTGCAGCAGAACTGAACCACGGCGGATCGCAGATTCTAAACTTACCTTCTGCTGGCAGCTACACTCTCGGTCCTTGACTTCTGGAGGAAGCCAGAGCCACCAACAGTCAGTGTATGGCTTGATAAAGTCTGGAATATAATGGCAATGGAGAAACTATCGGCTAATGTAAAAGACTCCTTGCCGACATTCATCGCTACCTCAACCCCTTTCTTGACTTATATGCAAAGAGACTATAATGCCCTGTCATGCCCGGTCAAACTACGGCCGCTGAATTTGGTTGACCTACCCTGATGGTGAGACCCCATGTTCCATGTTTTATTCTTTGTGTTCTATGCTATACGTCCCATTATATGTAATGTTTGAAATGCCCAAAATGCCCTTCACGTGATATACTCCTGAGGGGTGTTTATTTTTCAAATTGTTATGAGTCTTACATGTTTTACACCGGTTAAGTCCTGGGTTTGTTTCGATTTTAAAACACAATAAAATCTTGTTTTAAAAATAACAATGTGAAATGGCCAGAAAGCCTCACATATGTACAGGCAGGGAAACTGATCACTGGAAGCCTAAGAGGGCAAGGGCCAGTGACAGGTCTAGCAAAAAGGAGCTCCAATCATAGAGTTGTACACATATTCAGCTGTACAGCACAGCTGGAAAGAGCCCAGTGTGCAACCTCCACCACCAGCTACAATGTTGTTGGAGGCCAGGGCACAGGAGGGAGACCAAAACAATAGGTGCAGCAGCTGAGTCTGGGTCTAGCATACCGACACAGCAGGCAGAACATGGGTTAATGTTAGCTGCTCCATTGACCATTGAAGGGCAGGAAGAGCCCACCACTACGAGGTTAGTGAGATCAGCCCCCAAGGAAAAGCCGGACCCAGAAGTGGCATGTGAGTTGGTAAGGCCAGGAAGGAGAAAAGCATGGTCCAAGCAGCTTGCGTTGCCACACGAACCTCACCAGCCTGCAGCAGATTCTCCTGCGGAATCCTCTTGCTCTTCCTTCCATTCCTGTGTGGTACATGGCATAACATGTACTGTATGGCTGCATGTCAAGTTTTCGTGTTTGGGACTCTCTCACCATGCGTCCAGCATTCTCAGTCTCTACTGTAATAGCAACCGTTTCTTGTGCTGAAGATTGTCTAGGAAGATATTCAATAAAAATAGAACGGTGTGTAAGAAATCACAGAGAAATGTGACTGTTTTTCAGGTTTGGCAAAGATGCTTAAAGCCGCCAGAGAAAACCCATGCTTTTCAGATGCAAAGAATCAGGAAGACACAGTTCTGCTCCTGGACGAGGTAAATAAATATATATATATATATATATATTGTTTTTCATTTATTATGCATATTCAGCCTCATCAGTATGGAATGTTTGGAAGGAATTTGAATACACTTTTCCCAAAAAATCTTACATTTTTTACATCTTTTCAACTAATTCAGTAGTCATCTTTTTTGCTGATGCCTTGAATTAATGCTGTCACTTAATGTGTGTCCGTCATTACTAACAAAACCAAAAAACCATGTTCTTCTCCATACAATTTCTCTTCTTTGTACTTTGTTTTGATGCTCTTAAAGTAGGATTTCTTTTGGTTGTATATTTTGCAGAAACACAAATGAATACCAACATGAAACTTGTAGAATTCTAGCCTCATTCTGATTGATAACTAATTGGTCTATATCAGAGTACATATCCTTTTATGACACAACATCTCATTCTTTTCGATCCATTAAAGAGATGGGCCGATGCTGTGATGTAGATCACGGTCATCAGCTTTGCTACAGTTATTTCACAGTCCTCTGTACACTTCCAATTAGTATGGGAATTTGAGGAGAGCAAAGATAAAGGAGTGACTCTGCCTGCCCATTCCACAGTGCCAGAGCACCTTCCTGATAGAGACAGACAGGGGCATCTCAATGTTTAAGTGCTAAGGTAACTTTCGCTATCAGGCACTGATCAAGTCAACTGTTGGAGACAGAATAATAGGACTTTGCTGACTCAGTGGGGTCGTGGGGTTGGAAATCAGCATTTTCTCTGTGAGTCATACGAGGCAACCCCCGCTCTCTGCAGTTCATTAGCAGCCTTAAGTGGACAGATTCTTTCAAGAACCTGATGGACCACAGGCTGGCCAAGATAGACCAGCCCATGGAGTTGAGGAACCGGGGGAGTAGTACACAATGTGGTGACAGGTACCGGGTTAAAGGACAAGCGCATCAAGACAGAGGAGGAAGAGGGGAGTGGGGTTTATGAAGGGTATAGGACCCTTCTTTATGGTGTATGGTGGGACTGCCTAATTTTCTTTTTAGAAAGTACACTTTTGTATGTTTTGGAATGATTTCTAAGATGAATATGAAATTGTGTCCAACTTCTATAAAGATTATGCATTTTTACATTGCCTGGTCATTTCCTGGCGTCTTGTGATACAACAGCCCTTCATAGTTTCCAGCTTTACCCTTGCCTGCCTATTGATGTCCACAGTGCTTTAAGTAGGATTAGAAATTGAGGGGGCTTCTCATAGGGTGTGTGGCCTAAGCACACCCATACTGGTGATGCCTTTTCTTTTTTTTCTAAACTGAAGTGCTGACACCTGCAGGCAGCTCATTTAACCATGCAGCCGCTACACGGGGTGCCTCAGGTGTCAGCATGGCTGGGGCTTGTCGGGGGTGGGTCCCAGCAGGATCCTGTCTCAGGAGTCTTTCCTGGAGACTGCTGGCACTCCGCACCGGCTATCCCCGACCCACTTAAAGCACTGTTGTCCCATCTCTTCATTGTAATTGGTTATTTATAACACACTTAAGCACAGACCTGGGATCAAACCTGTGTTGCGCCGTGTCGTCTCACTTCCAAGGTGAGCACGTTGCCCTGAGCTATCCTCCCGAGACCATTAGCATATTTCATGCCTTCTCTTGACACACAGCCCTTCCCGTTACCAAGTCACCCACACAGATCTACCAAGTTACCTTTTTCCTGGCCTGCCATATGCGCTCTGAACTGGATTGACCCCAGCCGGCCCATTAGACTGGCAGTCTCCAAACAGCCCTTCAAGATGAGTAGCAGTACCCTTGAGATAGATGGGGATGCAGATTCGTACTCTAGCATCAACTAATTATGACAACTCAATAGTTTGGCAAAGGGATTCCGTTTAATGACAAGTACAAAAAACGTGGAGTTCAATGAACATCAGCAACCACTCGATCTTCCTTCTCGCTTCAACTCCACTTAATTTAATAAATAAAAAACACAGTATTTATATCAAAAACACGTCATCCCTAACGCGCAATCTTAAAAACCTAACATGCAATGTGATTGGTTATAGGAAGGTATCTTTAACATAGGTACTATAACTGTATGTGGTAACGGTGAAAGGGGATTGGATAATCAATGTCAGTTAGGGCAACTAAGCTCTTCCTTCAAAATGGCCAGTGTAAACGTCACTAAAAGTACGACGTCTCATTGGTTCTACTCACTATAGGACCCTAGATTACACGGTCCACTATGATTGGGTTGGCATCAACCTCACTCATACTTCTCCAGTTACGTCTAGCAGCATGCAGAACAACCAGCCAGGTGCAGGGATTGTGTCTGCACCCCAGCTTCCCTCCAATTATGTTACAATCAATCATCACCTCAGTGGTCATGAGTCAATTACTTCTTGGTAGTTTGGCCTCAAGTCTGCTTCTTGATCTGAGATTTTTTAAGGAGTATGGGTATGGCAGGGATCTATGCGTAGGTGTGAAAGTCTCATCCTTTCCTGCCTGCCTTGTCACGTGATTTGTACACCGTGAAATCGACCTCTTCTTCATGTATTTCCGTGTATTTGATTTAATTCTGCCAGTCTTCTATCATCTGTGGCTTATCTTGACCTTTCTGAACACGATGCTCTGTTCTTTTTCTCTTTAATTGTATCTACTGTTGGCCTTTTCCAGCCCGATACGACCTTGGCTTCTTGGCATGGTTACCCTCAGCTGGGTTTCTCTCTATCTTAATTCTCGATTTGTTTGCTGCAACACTCTCCTCTTGAGACCTTTAGTAACCTTTGTTCAATTCTGCTCATGCGCGTAGTGGATTTACACTCTTATATAAAGTGCTTTTGAGGTATATATATGTATAGTTGGCGCTTGCCGCAATCTATTTTACTACTAAGCATAAGCAAGCTTCACGATTTCTTTGCTTCTTGCGGTTTCTTGCATCTGTACACGTTTAAACTTACTGAATATCTTTATTGTGCATATGGCATACGTTTCTGCATCTTGACATCAACTGTTTCACCTTAGGCTCAAGATGTCACTTATCCATTGTATTTTGTCTCTTTGTCAGTATTCTTAGGTCATTATATCTTCTATGTGTGCGTCAGTCTGATTTCTTATGACGTCACCATTCGCCTTCCTTAAGTATCTTCTTGGTTTCTCCGGATGTTCCATTCTGACAAACGTCATTCTGTCTTGACTGTAGATATGGTTTTCTCAATGGGTACCTTACTGTCCAGGTTTTCTTAGGTGTCGGTACTTCAATAGGTGCTGTTACTCTGATGGGCATTAGGCAGAGCCCAGCTGCTGCTCTTTGCTGGTTTATTTGTTCATCATACGTCACATACTTTGGCGTGAAAGTACCTTTGGCTGTCGTGTGGATGACACTTGGCACTCCCTCTTCAGCTCCACTCCCAATAATTGGAAACCCACAGAGGTCCAGGGATTCACATCTATACTGACCTGCAGTAAACACTCCACTGCGATTGCCTGGCACCCACAGACATTTGGCGATTCATCTCATTCCTCACATGCTGCAGTATGCACTCCCACCCCATCACCAAAGCACCTAGAGAGCTCCAATAATTCGCTTTTATCATTACCTGCAGGGTGCTCTCTCATCCTACTACTAGGACACTTGCAGAGCTCCAGCAATTCACCTGTGTCCTGACCTGCATAATTCACTGCTAACTTACAAACAAGACACTGACAGAGCTATGAATATTCACCTTTATCCTGACCGGCAGTGTCAGCTCTCATCCAACTACCAACACTCACAGAGCTCTGGTGATTCACATCTGTTCTTTCCTGCAATATGCAGTCCTTGCCGACTGTCAAAGCACCCACAGAGCTCCAGCCATTCATCACTGTCCTGACCTGCATAAGGCCCTCCTAACCAACACACATGGCCCCACAGAGACCCAGTTAGTCACCCCTATCCCGAACAGCAGAGCATGCTCCTATCCCATTACCAACACCAAATCGGAGCTGAAGAGAATCAGCTGTGTCCTGACCAGGGATATACACTCCTTTCCCACTAGCAAGACACTCGCAGAGCTCCAGCCATTTGTTCTTACCTGAATGCTGTGCTCTTAACCAGCTAACAAGACACCCACGGAATGCCAGTGATTCACCACTACCCTTGCCTGCATAATGCACTCCCATCCCGCTATCACGGCACTCACCCTGCTCCAGCAGTTTCTCTATTTGCTGAAGTTTGAGGCCACCCATGGGGCAATGAGTGAGACTCCATGGAGGTACTTGTATTTGTATTTATAAGATTTATAAGTCGCTTTTGCCAAAGTGGCACTTGCACTTATTTTTGAGCTCCAGCACTTATTCTCTCAGACTCACTTTAATTATGAAGTCATGATAGTCAGTGCATCCATCAACCATAGTGAGCAAGTGCGAGCTGTCATGTGACCCCAAATATTTCAACACTGTGGGGAGCCTCAAAGGGTGGTGGCAGCAGTGGTGGGGAACTACCCATCCACAGTGTCACCGGAGTGCTAGAGGAAATCTGGGCACTGTCACTTATTTTTTTACAAATGAAGCACACTGAGTGCGGAAAAGAGAATAAGAGGAAATGGGCCGACCATGCGTTTGTAAACCATTCCAGAACCTAGGGGCAAGAATACAGAAAGTCCCAAAACGAAACTGGGCACAAGGAGCTTTAGGAACCGAGAGAAGAAACTGGGCGAGAGGGGGTATACATAGATATCCGGGAACAAAAATTACCATGAGCAAAACTATGTACACATTTCAAGGTGATACAGAGGAGAAAAAAAAATTGCAAAACAAGTTTTGAAAGATAATCAATGAAGAGAAATGAGTGCTGGAGTAATAGAAGAACGAGGGTAAATAGTGCAAAGAGTGAGGACAGCACAGTTGACGATAGAGCGCATCGGAGGCCAAATGAGAAGCAGGAAGGCCAAGAAGAAGACCACCTGTGAATGAATGAGTGACTTTCAATGCGACTGTCCCATTTAAGACTTTATGGAGGCATTGAAGACCACCACCCATGTAGCAATAGGTCATTCCCTCTGGATGTGTACGAGGTAACTCATTTAAATAAGTGAAAATCCATGGATGTGAATGAGGCGACCCTAGTAGGAATGGGTCTGTTTCCCTGGAAGTGTCTAGATAAGTGAGTCTCATTGAACGTGTGTGAGGCCACCTGTGTAGAAACAAGGGAGTTTCAATGGAAGTGTATATGGATCCTCATTTAAATGTGTAAGCCTTTAAATGTTGGAGGCCCCCCATGTTAGTCTTCATGGAAGTGAAAGAGGGCACCAATTTAAATTAGTGAGAATTCATGAAGGTGTAAGTGCCCACCTTTGTAGGTGTTTCATCGCACCCTTATGCCATGTTAGTTGGCCTTGCAGAGCAGGGCTCTGTAAGAATAGAGGGAGGCGGTTGTTGGTGGGATAGCAAGTGAGGCAGATGTCAAACCTGTGGTGTTGATGGGCGCAGGTCAGAGGTACCAAGGACCTTAGTACCACTCTCCGTGTATGTGTTGGGCAGAGATACATGGGAGCATGGTATCCAGTGGGGAGAGCACAGGACCCTACATACTGCAGTGCTGCTTTGGGTCTGGATAGCTGCTAATAGGATGGGTATAAGGCTAAAGAGGAGCGGTTTGTCATTTTCTACTTACTGCTGATGTGGTAACAGCTAGCCCTGCTGCGGAGAGACACAAACCTGAACCTCTTTCTAGAGACGTATTAGGGAGAGGCTTGCAAAACAGGAAAATATCTGAAAGTCTCCAGTAAGAACAGGCTGGCAACTGGGGGAGGAGTGTCCTTGTTATCATTCATAGAGGGCGTACTAGTAATAGAAGAACTGCTGTGCCATCCTGAGAGAACCTTTGAAGATTTGCTTTGTGTCCATTTCAAAAAGCACTTATGTGTATAGGAAAAGAATGTGTTTAACAAACAACTAAGATTTTAAGTACCACAATAAAAACGTGGAACCATGACAATGTACAATGGGGTCATCAATAACATTATTCAATGGTTGGCAATAGCATGTGTCTGCACAAACCTGGACTGACGAAAAATGTAAAAAAATCCAAGATGGTGGCCTGTGCCGAAGAGGTCTCAGCTTCCAGAGTCCCACAGAGGCGCGCCCAATATTAGACTAAACTTGGAAACGTCATATCTCCATGGTAAAGATACCAATCATAGCATTCATGGTTTTATGTGAAATGACCTTTTTTTAAAGGTCTCAAGAGAAAAAGACTGATTTACTTTGACCGATTTTCTTTTGATCGGAAAAACCGCCATTGGAAAGGTCTTTCTCTCGGGAGATCTTTAAAATTATGTTTTACACCTTTTTTTTAAAGATATTCAGGGGGTTTCACCCCCAAAGCCACCAATTGTTTTCCCCCGAGACCTCCAACACCCCACCCGCACCCTCTACTGTGGGATTTCTGCCCCATGCGAAACGCGGTCATAGAGCAGTGTTTCTAAAGCGACCTTTAAGTGAAAAGATCTTTATAAAAGGGAGAGGTGACAGGAGAGAGGTATGATAGTCAGGTGTTTGAGGTGAGAATTGAAGAAGAGAGTTTGGCAGTGCAGCAGGGAGAAGAGAAGTAGATAGCAGGAGAACAGGAAAGAAGAGGAAAAGAACAAATAGGTGCAGAGAGTGAGGAGGAGAAGAATTGAGAGGAGGAGCGAGGAAGAAATGAGGAGCAGAGAGGAGGAGGAGAAGAGCAGAAAGTAGGTGAGAAAAACATCAGTTACAAATGGCAGTGGGGAGATGGTGAAGAAGAGGAGGAACAGAAAGGAGTTTCAGGGGAGATCATTGGTAATAAAAGTAGGAGTATAAGGAAAGGGTGGGGGAGAGAACACCAACACAAGAAGGAGACATGGAGATATGTTGGGAGGGAAAGGCTACAGGAAGTAGGAGGGAGGACATCAAAGAGATTAATCTGAGAACAAGTGAGGTGATAGAAGAAAGGTGGAAGAGAAAGAAAGGACTATTAAGGAAGCAAACCCGCAAAATCAGGAAGGAGGAGAAGAAAAGTCTAAGAACAAAGGCAGTGAGATTGATAACGACTAAAGAGTAAGATAAATCAAAAGCATGAATGGGATTAATGAAGGAGGTACATACTAGAATATTTCAGACCAACCAGCAGGCAACAAAGAGAGAAGAACAAACAGGGAATAAAGTGTTTAATTCTAGGAACAGGTAAGATACAAGGAGGAGGAGCTGGCCAAATAATGAGGCCCTGAAAGCGGGGTCTGGTGGAGGCCCAGTCTCTGAAATAAACTTCTCCATTATTGGAAGAGCCACATTCAGCAAGGCTTCCTCCAGCCCTTCAGGAGTTATGCCTGATAGCTCCTTGGCACAAACCAATTCTGAGAAGCATTGCCAAGTGTTTTGTAGCAAATCCTTCTTATTTTTGCTCTTTTCATTTGTGACCACATACCCTCTTGAAGAGTCTGTTTGACATTTTGCATTACCTCTGTTTTAAAACCCCAAACTCTTATTTAATGTGTGTGCCTATTTCAGCCTTTTCAGTATATCTTTGAGGATTTTTTTAAATATGTATTGATATAAATGCAGTCGCTATGCAGCACCCTAATCAATGACAATGGGAACAGGAAAGTGGAATGGGGCTTTTGGGGCTCAATCATTTATCTTTTAGAGCCTGCCCTGGAACATTTCAGATCAGTTAAATGCAAGAAGAGAACATGGAAAGTGCAATACAACCATTTTTTAAAGGTAATATGTTAATAGGGAAATGCTAGAGCAGCGGCAGATGGACCCGCATAGTGCAAAACAGTAGTTTAGAGTACCGCTGTAGGAGGTTCACAGCTTTCTGAGCCCAATGATCAAACACAAGGACATCAGCAACCAGGCAGCTCAATGTCAAAGGAGCAATGACTTTTTATTTTATTTTTCCCCCGAAGATCACTGTATAGTGATCTCAGCGTTGTGGGGAGATCCACAATTAAGTGCTTCTCATGCTTTGGAACTTGCCACTACATTTCCTTTTCTGCATATCTCTTGGGAGAGGGTGGAGGTGTTAGCTGATCTTAGGACCCTAAGAGGACAGTGCTAGGTGAGTTTCAGTTGCATGCAAACCGGCCCTGATCCCCTCTAGGCACGGTGGATGATGCACATGATTTTGAAGGAGATACTACCTTTTCATTATTGGTCTGGTGTGGCTATACATCTAATTTTATTTGGACTACAGTTTAGATGGAAGCCCTTCTATGGTTTGAAAGCACTTCTGCGGTTGATTATTTCTTGCTTTTTTACTGTATTGACATTCATAAGAGCACTACAAAATTGTGCTGCTTCTGTAAGCTCATTTAACATTTTTGGAACAGACTCGTTCCTTTTGGATGAAGCTGACTGCAGGTGTTCGGCGGATTTGCTTCTCGGCATAGGTAGAGCGAATTTCCTGAATATGTCATGAAATCGCTGTATCACGGGCTGAGGACCTTTCCTCAGAAACAAGGACATCTCTGTAATCCTTTTTGAGTATCTGTGCACCACCGATCCATGGTCCTGAATGCCTAAGGATTATGTTGGTGGGGCAAGGTGTGGGTAACAACCACTGGAGGCAAATATTTTCTTTCCTTCCTCCTCATCCTCTCCTGTTTCCCCTCCTTCTAGTCTCCTTTTTTCCTACTTCTTTTCTTTTTTTTCTTCTTCTGCTTCAAACCATGGTGTCATCTTTAACCACCACTCTCTTTGTTTTTCTTTACATATTACATATTACTAATACTGCCTCTACGATTTTAGTCTGCACACCTACCAGCATTGCACCACTGATGTACACTGTGTTATAATTGTGACCTGCCTCTATCATTAATAATCACTCTGGCCATATACTTTATGTATTTCATTACAGTCCGCTGCACCAGTGTTGACCAGACCTGGCCAGATGATCAGCATGTTCATTATTACTGTCTAGTTATCCAGATGCCTGGCATACTCTACTGTGACTGTACTGATAAAGTAACCACTTTAATTTGCACTACTGTCTTGATGTGCCAATTTCACCCAGGCCCAATTGACCACCTAACCCTTAGGAACTGGTAGACCTTGCTCCTATATTGTACATGTTTTACTTACTGTGCCTGCATTGATTAAGTAACCACCTTCATTCGTACTATTGTCTTGATGTGCCACCTTCATCCAGGCCCAATAGTCCCCCTGACCCTTAGGAACTGGTGGACCTTGCTCCTTATATTGTATTAGTTTAACTCACTAATCTGTGTCACCTAGCTGCAACTGTGCCCTATGTGCTATACCATTTCCTGATACTGGTACTGGAAAGATGTTAAACTTAGTAATACTGCTTTGCACTATGGCTGTTGCCATGTATGCAAACTCTACTAGCCAAGAACACTGTGCTCAATTGCTAGTACCTATCCCAGACCTTAGCCTGCCTACCTTAACACATATTGTTTCCGCAAATCCATCCACATACCACAGGCCCCTAGAGACAGTATCCTATGCTTCTCTACCATGTGCCACATCCAATAGAAATGACAGACTCCATGCTAGATTAACCAAATTATATGAACCTTTGAGAAGATCCCTCCCAGCCACTAACTCTAAAACTAACCACAAGCCTAGCCTGAGTCTAAGTCATTCAAAACTGTCTCCAACACTGTCCATCTCGAATATGAATGCCTATCAGATCAATAACCATAAGCATAAGTTATTTAATAATAACCGATAAATCTATCCTAGTCAACAAAGTAACTGAGGCTCCCTCCCTCAAAGGAGCGCTTCTCAATGTAAGATCGCTTGTCGCCCATGCTACCGACATTGCCGACCTAATCACTGAAAGCAATCTGGACTTCCTTGCAATTACAGAAACTTGGCTACATAATGCAGCAGGACCCGCACTTATGTTAGCTATCCCCGATGGCTACACCATAGTTAGACAAGACCGAGACAAAGCCTGAGGTGGCGGTATTGCCATTATTTCCAAAACATGTCTCTGCCTTAGATTAGCCCCTACGCATCTGCCACAATCATGCGAAGTTCTTTCTGCCAAATTTCAGATAAATAATTCACAATCACTCACTATTCACCTAATATGCAGACCGCCTGGTCCTCTTGGTAACTTTGAGGAGGATCTGCATAACATAATCATGAATAACCTTAAACCTTCCTCCCAACTACTCCTATTAGGAGACTTTAACTTAGGCTTCAATGTCCAAATGGATAAAAATGCAACAGCTATAGCCAACATAATCAACGCACTAGGTCTTTCCCAAAAAGTCAACAAACCTACCCACCTAAAAGAGAGAACATTGGATTGGATAGTGGACTTCAACTGCTCAGCTACCATCTCTTCCATCCTGCCATTATCGTGGACAGACCACTCTTTGGTGTCCTTCCACTTATCTACTATAAGACCCACTTCATTGGCTCAGCCACTAGCACCACCATGCTCAACTAGAAGTAAAAAAAGTATCACAGGAGAGAAAGTCATCCCTGCTATCCTGCCCACCTTGAATGCACTGCCAGAAAATCTTGATCCTAGTATCCTAGTTCAGGAATTTAATAATATTATGCTCACCACTCTAGACAAAATTTTCCCTGTCAAACTCGGACCTAGCAAACCAATAGCCCATTCAAATAAATGGTTCACACCACAACTTAAAGACCTTCGTATCTTAAAGAAAAAAAGTGAAACTAATTGGAGACTTTGCCCCTCCAGCGAGAACAAAGCTAAAATAACCTCACTTTCCTCACAGTACAAGAAGGAAATCTGCCAAGCAAAACGCAATTCCTTCGATGAGCGAATTGCTAATTCCAATTCTAGTATGAAATAACTCTTCTCCATACTCAAAGAACTAGAATCCCCAATAGCTATACCCGATGCTTGCACCAAGGACAAATCCTGGTGCACAGACATCCAACACGCTCTAGCTAACAAAATGTACACGCTCCAAAATAAAATTCAGCAAAAAAAAGAATTACTGAACCTACAGCACACGCCTAATATACTCCTGCCTAGTGTTTCACCACCGGCACACAATACCACCATCCACTTTTCTAAAATTTCCACCTTGGAAGTAGAAAAAATTATCTTGTCACTGAAGCCCTCGAATTGCAAAGGTGACATTTGCCCAGCACAATTAATAAAAGATGCTGCCAGAGAACTATCCCCTTTCATCACCAAACTTATAAATGCCTCCTTTGCCACAGGCACCATCCCTGCTAATCTCAAACAATCATGGGTGCTCCCTCTTCTCAAGAAACAGACGCTAGATCCTCTCATCCTTACTAATTATGTGCCCATTACTACTGTCCCATTTCTACTCAAAATATTGGATAAAGCGGCCTATATCCAAATTCAAAAAATTCTTGAATTGCCCAAACTCCTAGGTAATAGACAATCGGGCTTCCGTCCACTACACGGAACATAGACAGCTTTAATCAACCTAAAGTCCCAAATAGACGAGCAGAGAGACAAAGGTAAAACAGTACTCCTTCTCCTACTTGATCTCTCTGCCGCATTTGATCTGGTCAATCACAAGGTCCTTTGCCGCCACCTTGACTCTGAGGCCCACTTCTCCACGGGAGCCATCAAATGGATTGAGTCCTTCCTGAGTGAGAGAACTATGAGAGTCTTCTCCCCGTCAGCAGCCGCAGACCCAACACCCATTCTATGTGGTGTTCCTCAAGGTTCTTGCGTCTCGCCAACCCTCTACAATATCTTCACTAAGCCCTTGTTCGATGATCTGGACCATCTGGGTATCACCTACACCCACTACGCAGATGATACTCAGATTCTCCTCGCGCTTTCTGGGGATCACAGTCTGGACACAGGATTGGTGAACAAAGTATATCTTATCATCCAAGCATGGATGGCCACTCATGGCCTGTGCTTGAACGATGATAAGACTGAATTAATAATTCTGGGCTCACAGGCCAATATTAAAAAACTTGGCCAAGAATTCTCCTCATTTAATATTGACGTGAACACCATCAAAGTCTCTAAGGAGGTAAAAACCCTTGGATTCTACTTGGACTCCACACTGTCTTTTGATAAACAGGTCAAATCCCTGACTTCCTCTACGGCGTACACCTGCAAGTTACTCAGAGCTGGGAAGCCATTCCTCTCTGATGACAGCTGCCTTATCTTGCCAAAACACTAATACTCTCTAGAATTGACTACTGTAACGCCATATACTGTGGTGCCAATAAATCTACCATTCAAAAGCTCCAAACATTACAGAACAATGCCTTAAGAGCAGCCCTATGCATAAATAAAAGAACCCATATCTCCTCCCTGAGACGCCAGCACAAATGGGTATCCACGTCCAATAAAATACAATTAAAAACGATTTCCTTGAATCACAAAGCCTTTAATAACGCAGCCCCCAGCTACCTTATAAATAAACTCCAGAGAAGAACCTCAATCAGACCCTACAGAATTATGAATGACAACTGTCTGACCATACCGAAATACAAGCTCACAACTATCGGTGGTAATAGCTTCAGTGTAAAGGCAGCTACATCTTGGAACTCACTGCTTCAAGATTTGAGAGCCGACCAACCCTACCTATACTTCAGAAAAAATGTAATAAAACACATCATCACCACTGACCCCTAGCCTCCCAGCAGCCGTTCTGGACCGAACTTGGCCCACACCTGAAGAGACTTATTCACCATGCATTAATATTGTATTACTGTGTAACATTAAAAGACCATGTGGAATCCAGCCCATATGTGAGCTTAAGTGATATATGAAGGGTATCACTCCTGCAACATTTCTTCTGTACATTGTCTACTATTTTATCTCTGTAATTACATAGGCCATTCTTAGCTTTTGCTCCTATTTTGCACATTGTGTATGTTCTGTATATTTTGTAAACAT